>NC_067401.1:174103181-174413181 GCF_016432865.1 Antechinus flavipes
CGGGGAGAGGATGAAGGGAGGGAGGGGAAAAATTGGAACAGAAGTGAATGCAAGGGATAATGTTATAAAAAATCATCCTGGCATGGGTTCTGTCAATAAAAAGTTATTTTAAAAAATAAATAAAAATAAATAAATAAATGAAGAAATGTTTCTCAATTGGTTCCAGCTTTTGTTGGCTCCAGCACAACCCCAGTAATGGACTGAACACAGATTTTTTGGGCTTTACATCAGAAATGCCTTTTCATGGAGCCAGTGAGACAGTGATGACACTTATTTTAGTCCAACAATTCAATCACTTCTGAATCTTTTCCTTGCCAAGATATCCACAAACAATAGACTTAATCAAATGCTTTGCTAAATCTCAATTAACTCTATCAATAGCATCCCCGCACTCCTTCAACCCTCTTATTTAATCATCTAGCAACCCTTTCAGGAGAGGAAATGAGGATAGTCTGGCATGAATTATTAATTATTATGCCAACCTGCTGTTTGTGATCACTCTTTCCTTTCCAAGATGTACAGTAGGTAGACTATTCTTTAATGATATCTTTTGAACCAGAGGTTCTTAAAATATTTTGTGTTAGGACCCCTCTTAAGCATTCTTGTGAAATCTATCAACCTCTTCCCAGAGTATTGATTTTAATTATAGAGTACAAAATATACAAGATTATAAAATAAATCAATTATACTGAAAACAATTATTAAATTTCATTTCATTAAAATTCATTTCATTCAAATAGATTTAAATTTTTTCAATCCCTTAATTCATGTAGAATTTTTCCAGAAATTTTGTCAAGTTCATTCACTAGTTTATAGAATCTAATCTTCTTTAAAAACCAAGACAGCATTTGTTTTTCTTTCATTTGGCACCTTTCCAACTTCTAATGGTCTTTTAATTGTGGCTGAAAATAATGCAGCAATCAAATCTTCCAGTTTCTTTTAGTACAAAAAGTTATAACTCATTTGGGCATAGTGATCTAAACTCATTAAGAACAACTAGCTTCTCTTTTACTAGGCTCCTACTACTCCATTATTGTTTTGTCCTCTCCATTTCAAAGATTTGAGGGCACAAAGATATAATATCTTAACCGAAAAGAATTTACAATGTATTAGGGGACAGAGGTAGGGAACAAAAGTAAACAAATAAATTTAACAAAGAGAAAAGATTCCCAAATGCAATAAAAATCTGTGTTAGAGAACATTTTTGCCAGGGGTGTCAGAGTAGACTTTGTGTGTATGTGTGGAGGGGGAGCACAGATTTCAATTAGGCCCTGAAAAAAGGTGGGAAACTCTGGCATTATCATTCTTGTTATTATAATTATTCTTATTAGCAGAGAGGAAGGAAGATGATAGGATGATAAAAAGGAACATTATTCCAGGCATGAGAAATGATGTCCAAATACTTGGAGACAATAAAGAGAATGAGAAAAATGAATGGAACGGCATCTGATTAGGGTGTGATATGAAATAAGAAAAAGGAATAATATCTGATAAGTCTAGATAAATAGTTTAGAGACAGATTGCATGTGAGGGGGATTTGGGAGACCTTATATACTAGTCAGAAGCCTCTACTTTTTTCTCAGGCAATAGAAAGTTACTATGAGCTTTTAAATGATTAAGAGACACAATCTGTGGAGAATGAATTGAAAGAGGATAATCATTCATTCAGTCACTTACAAGGTTATGACAGTGCAGAAAATAAGAGAGTACTTGAATAAGTATTGCTTGCCACTCACATAGAAAAGGACTATATATGAGAGTTGCTGTGAAGGTGGAAAAGAGCTGGCAATTAAATTGTTAACTTTGTTTAGTTATTAGCTTTCCTGGCAGTACTTAGTATGCTGTGTACACTGAAATTGCTGGACTCTTCCCAGCTTAGATATTAAATTTAATTTGACCAAGATAAGATCAAAATGGGTCTATGACCTAGGCATAAAGAACGAGATTATAAATAAATTAGAGGAACATAGAATAGTTTATCTCTCAGACTTGTGGAGGAGAAAGAAATTTGTGACCAAAGATGAACTAGAGACCATTACTGATCACAAAATAGAAAATTTCGATTACATCAAATTAAAAAGCCTTTGTACAAATAAAACTAATGCAAACAAGATTAGAAGGGAAGCAACAAACTGGGAAAACATTTTCACAGTTAAAGGTTCTGATAAAGGCCTCATTTCCAAAATATATAGAGAACTGACTCAAATTTATAAGAAATCAAGCCATTCTCCAATTGATAAATGGTCAAAGGATATGAACAGGCAATTTTCAGAGGATGAAATTGAAACTATTACCACTCATATGAAAGAGTGTTCCAAATCATTATTGATCAGAGAAATGCAAATTAAGACAACTCTGAGATACCACTACACACCTGTCAGATTGGCTAAGATGACAGGAAAAAATAATGATGAATGTTGAAGGGGATGGGGGAAAACTGGGACACTAATGCATTGTTGGTGGAATTGTGAACGAATCCAACCGTTCTGGAGAGCAATCTGGAATTATGCCAAAAAAATTATCAAACTGTGCATACCCTTTGATCCAGCAGTGTTTCTATTGGGCTTATATCCCAAAGAAATACTAAAGAAGGGAAAGGGACCTGTATGTGCCAAAATGTTTGTAGCAGCCCTGTTTGTAGTGGCCAGAAACTGGAAAATGAATGGATGCCCATCAATTGGAGAATGGCTGGGTAAATTGTGGTATATGAATGTTATGGAATATTATTGTTCTGTAAGAAATGACCAGCAGGATGAATACAGAGAGGACTGGCGAAACTTACATGAACTGATGCTAAGTGAAATGAGCAGAACCAGGAGATCATTATACACTTCGACAACGATATTGTATGAGGACATATTTTGATGGAAGTGGATTTCTTTGACAAAGAGACCTGAGTTTCAATTGATAAATGACGGACAAAAGCAGCTACACCCAAAGAAAGAACACTGGGAAACGAATGTGAACTATCTGCATTTTTGTTTTTCTTCCCGGGTTATTTATACCTTCTGAATCCAATTCTCCCTATGCAACAAGAGAACTGTTCGGTTCTGCAAACATATATTGTATCTAGGATATACTGCAACATATCCAACATATAAAGGACTGCTTGCCATCTAGGGGAGGGGGTGGAGGGAGAGAGGGGAAAAAAAATCGGAACAGAAACGAGTGTCAATATAAAGTAATTATTAAATAAAAAATTTAAAAAAATAAATTTAATTTGGTTTTCTTCTGGGAGTTACACTTTAGGAAAAAAAAATTGGTAAAATAGAGAGCACCCAGAAAGATCATACATTTAGAGTCCAAGACCAGTTAGTCCCATCTCTCATTTTCCAGATGAGACCCAGAGGTCACATAATTCATGAAGAAAAATGGGTCCTCTAACTCCAAACTCGCCTTTTTTACTGTATAGGCACCCCAGTATACAGGCTGCTAGATAATTAAGATTATGTCATAAGCAGATCAGTCAGAGGAACTGGACATGTTTAGCCTACAGAAAACTTGGCAGAAGGAGAGAAAGTACAATAGCGGTTTTTAATTATGTGAAAAGCTATCATATTGGAGAGAGTTCAAACTTTTCATTTGATCCCAGAGGACAGAACCAGAAGCAATGGGAAGAAGCTTCAAAGAAGCATATTTAGGCTTGTTGTCAGATAAATTTCCTATTAATTAGAGGTATCCAAAAGGGCAACGAATCTGCTCTCAGGAGATAAACAGAACTCTTATTTACAGGTCATAAGCAAAACTTGAATGAGCACTTGTTGGGCATATTATTGAGGAGATTCTTGTTTCATGAACTAGTTGCTTCTGAGTCTCATCTTCCAAGTCTAAGATTCTGTTGGATACTGGTGAGTTAACTATCTTTATCGCTGGGCTTCCAGGAGCTCAGCAGTTCACTTCCTGAAAAGCAATATTTCATTCCTTTTTTTTTTTTTTTTTTAAGAAAATGACTTGCCTAGGATCACACAGCTAGTAAGTGTTAAGTATCTGAAATCACATTTGAACTCAGATCCTCTTGATTTCAAAGCCTGTATTCCATTCATTGCACCATCAATATCTGATCCCTTAAACTATTTACTTATTACGCCTCATTATAGGTCTGATCTCTTGCCATAACCTTGATAATTATTATTTTTCAAAGCATCATAGGCCATCTGGACATTTAAGAAGAGGAAATTGAAGCTTAGTAAGGTTGTAACTAGTCAGAGAGTACAGAAGTGTAATTCTACTTGGGCCTTTATTGAATAAGTAGTTACTTGTCTTTTTTTTTTTTTTTTTTTTTTTAAGGCAATCAGATTAAGTGAATTACAAATTCTTTCTCCATCTCATTTTGCAAATGAGGAAACTGAAGCAATCAGGGTTAAGTGACTTGTTCAGGATCACATGGCTGGTAAGTATATAAGCTGAGTTTAACTCCTGGTTCTAGTGCTAGTACTCTACCTACCCTGACAGACTTTGTTTCTTAGTATTAGCCCTGAATCTCACTGACTAATGGGATTTGTCACCTCTTTTCTTTTTGGGGGCATATGAGAAGCAGATGGGGGGAGGAATAGACCTCTGATTTTACTGGTATAGAGAGGTCCTAATGAAGACACTCTTTTGTCAGCAGCAAAGTAAAATAGTGAATAAACTATGGGATTTAGAATTAATAAAACTGAGTTCAAATGTGGTCCGGACACTCTCCAGTTCGGTATCTCTGAAGAAGCCACCTATTTCTAGATTATTTTCCTCATTTGTAAGGAAGATTATGTGATTATGTAAATTTTGTCACTGAAGCTTCACAAGATATCTTAGGATTTATAAGCTAGGACCAAGTCTTAGACCTAAACCCCTCAGACTCTTATTGACTGACCAACAATAGGTACCAGGCCAAGATCCCACTTGCTCATTATTTGGGCCCTGATTTGCTCAAAGTGAAAATAATAGCAATTATTTCTCTTTTACCCAAAAACTGTTATGGGCCAGAACTTGAAACAAGGTGCTAAGTCAGTGGAATTGATAGAGACAATAGTTATCTGATTTAGCATGGTTCAGCATGATTGATTTAATCCTACAAGGAGATGTTATGGGCCAGAACTTGAAACAAGGTACTAAGTAGAATTGAGGAGGCAATGGTTAAATCTAGTTTAGCATTGATTTAATCCTACAACAAATTATGGTTTCCTAGTCATATAATGATTGGTATATGCTCAGTGTGGGGCATATAAGCAAGAAGCTCTCAGGACCAAAAGGACAAGCACACTAGAAGCTCTCGGAGCCTCATACAGAATCAAAACTAGGGAAAACTAGAGAAGTAGTGGCAGTCCTCCTGTCTCCCCCACAGAAACCAAGACACATTCAGGAGGACCTCAAGAAGCTGGCAGAAGCAGAGAAGACAAAGGACTGGCGGCAGGACCTTAAACTCTTGGAACCAAGGAGAGAGATAGGCCTCTAAGAAAGCCAACTGGGCCCCAGGAAAGGAATCAAGACTTGGAAAGAGACAATAAAGGATTTGGACTTTAATTCCTGACTGCACTTGTAATTACTGAAATGAAAGGAAGGCTGCCTCCAGAGACCCCGCGGAAACCCCAACAAGAGAAAATCTTAGGATTTACAAGCTAGGACTGTTGTTAAGTCATTAGAGTTGATAGAGACAATAATTATCTAATTTAGCATGGTTCAGTATCCTTGATCTAATCTTACAAGGAGATGTTTTGGGCTAGAACCTGAAACAAGGTACTAAGCAGAACTAATTGATACAATGCTTGTGTTCACACCTTTACTCATTGGAGTTCACAAGTATGGGAGATTTATAATACTTGTGAACTCCAATGAGTACTTAAATACTTCTTGCTTATATGAACTCTCTAAAGATGTGAACACAAGCATTGTTCTACTTAGTAGATCTTGATCACTTGATCACTTGATCACTTAAAAAGGCCAGAGTCATCTCCAGTTGTCCTGCTTTATATTTTGCCACTGGACTCAGAAGGCTTGAGAGAAGAAAGTGAGATTGGTGACTTAGCATAGCCCTCCATCACTTAAATCTCATTAGTTTGCATGTCATGGCATCACCTGATGTCATTGTCCTTTCTGAAAATGAAGGACAAGCAACTTACAATTGCAGGTGCCTAAGGCTCTGGTCTAACTCTGGCTTCCCTTGGAGAATGATACTTTCCAGAGTAACATCAGAAGAAATACTACCAAGAGAAAATAACTTTCTGTTCAACCCTTTGTCACAATGCATTGCATTGGTACCTATTCTATTCTTTCTGTATCAAAATCTAATACAACATTCATGAAAATTAGCAGGAAAGATTTTTGGTGCACCAGATTAAATCAGTTTTCACTTTCAAGAATCCTGAATGAACATTCTTTGCTCTCTAATGGGAAAATCTGACCCATTTTTCTAGAGCCACTGGAAAATGGGTTTGAGGGTGTAGGAAAGAAATCAGGATTCATTTATAAGTATAAAAAAAGTAACTTAATTTAGAGTTGGCAGAGAAAGAGTAATCAAAGAGAAATGCACAAAGCTCAGTTCACTTATTTCTCAGAGATGAGTTGTACAAATATTTGTTCAACAAATACACCAATTTTTTTTTTTTTTTTTAAAAAGGCTGTGTCTACATTGCCATTAAGGGAGCCAAAAAAAGAAAGCAGATCTTCCAGCCTTTCATCGTCCTGCATCTATCAAAACAATTGCTTATCTCCAGAATCCTCTCTCTCACATAAACACCAAAATTATTTGCTGAAAACTTAAATTTGTATAATTTCTTAGTTTTGGGAAAAAGGAAGAAAAAATAAAATTCTGAAGAAAAAACCCAAGCAAAGAAAAATAATAATTAATATTGGTGTGGCCTCCACAAAATGTTTTACCCTTTGATCTTTATAACAATCCTGTCAGGAAGGTTCTATTATTATTTTACAAGATTAAGATTATAAATTAAAACTGGAAATGTTCTCAGAGAAAATCAAATCCATTTTGCAAATGAGAAGAGATACTCAAAAGTTAAGTTAACCTGACTACTAAATGCTTGAGGTAACATCTGAACTCAGGTCTGCTTCTCCGCCTCTAGGAAGTGAAGAATTGTACCTTACAGGTGAAGTGTTTTCAAATAGAAACAGAATCCAAGTAGTTGATTTTAAAGATGAAGTGGGGATTCCAGATAGACATCTTGCCTAAGTGAAGTGAAGAAATCCAGGGCAAAGAAAAATGGAGGTGAAGGACAAAAACACTGAATGGAAAGGTGCTATAAACATTTTTGCACATATGGTTCCTTTTCCCTCCTTTGTGATTTCCTCGGCATACCCAGTAGTGACTCTGCTGGGTCAAAGGATATGCACAGTTTGATGGCCCTTTAGGCATAGTTCCAGATTGCTCTCCAGAATAGTTAAATCATTTCACAACTCCATATCCCCTTCACTTTAACCTTTCTCTAGGACCACAGCCTTGTTCCTCTTTACCATCTTTACTTTCCCTAACTTTAGTAATGTGGTATCTCTGGAGCTCTAGTTTTCTCATTATTCCACTCTTTTATTCAAAGTTCACCCACTTAATAGCTGCATTAAAAAGAATGGGAAATGGGAAAGAGGATATAAAACTCTATTCTAAGATGGGGGCAATGTTTCATTTTCCACACTTGTTTAGTCTGGAATAATTTTACCTACCTTCCTCCCCCTCACCCACAACAGTAGGACTTTATTATTCTCCACAGTGAAACTCCTCATTCTTTGACTTCTTTTTCATTTCTACTGGGGCTCTTTTTTGCCTCTTTAATTCCATTTATTGTACACTTAATTATTTTCTGAGCACCTAAACCCATTCCAAGAATTGCTGCCACTATCAATATCCCCACTTCCCCTGGCTAAACTATCAAAAGCATTTATTGAGAATGTAAACTTGAGTAATCTACCTATCTCTGCTTTTCCCTTTAATAGAATGAATTATTAAAGGGAGGATCCAGGACAAGATGAAACAAGATGGCAAGATGTAGGGGTGAAGATGTTTTTGGAATCTGATGATTGTGTTTAAAAGCAAACTCTGATACTTAGGAATTGTATGGTAAGACTAGGCTTATATTTTAAAAATGTCAAAGAAAGGGGAAAGGCATTCAAATGTGAAAAAAACATTTATAGAAACTCTTTTTCATGATAGCTAAAAATGTGGGATGAAATGGGGTATTCTATTGAAGCAGGTCTAAAACTGTGATTTATGAATGCAATGTACATTATTGTCATAAAAAATGATGAAATAAAGAACAATTTCAGACAACTTGACAGACAATTGTGAATTAATGCACAGGGAAATAAGAAGAATGAGAAGTGTAATGTACACAATAACAATATTAGAGAGAAAAACAACTTTGAAAAATTTGAGAACTTTGCTCAATGACAGACCACATGTCCCAAGGAAAAAAAGAGGAAATACATCATTCAACTCTTGATAAAATTTCAATGAGTTGCATCCAAATCTTGCTCTAGGTACTAGACAAAACTCTTATAATCCTGGACAAATTACTAACTTTTCTCCACTATAAAATAGGTATAATAATAAGACCTACATCACAGAATAGATCAAATTAGTCAATATGTGCAAAGTGCTTTACAAAGATTAAAGTGCTAAATAAATGCTAACTATTATTATTATATAATAGATAATATTATTTGTATTGCCAACTCACAAGGAAAAGTATTTGTAATTCTTAATGAACTATGTAAATAATAACACTATGTTACTGTTTCAGCTGGTCACACAATTGAATTTGAGGATTTTTAAAGGTGTGATAAAAGTATCCTCATAAATATATCTAATTTGAAAAAACTCAGCCACAATCAGAGGTTCCCCACCTTTGTACTTTGACCTTGAATATTTAACACTCAGCTTAATCTTATTCCTCTTTTCCTTCTCTTAGAATCGGTGTTGTTTTTCCATAGTGAGGTCTGCCTGGAAGTGGGCCTCAGGTAGTGTCAGGAGATGGAAATGTTCTTAATATCTATCAGTCAATCAACAGTCAATAATTATTTATTAAACTTTGATTATCTTTTAAGAATCGCATATATGAAGCCCTCAAGAACTTCTACCACAATCTCTCATCTACATAGATAGGAACATCCAAAATGAGTATTCATACAGCTTAATTGAAAAATCTTTATACAGTATATTACAGAGAGGGAATGGAAAGGAGTATGGGAAGCAGGAGAATGGGTGTCTACTGCCTGTTAGATTAAACTGGGTGACATGTCTGTGCGGGAGGTTCTGGCTGAAGAGAAAGGAGCAGACAGCTTTCATCTCCTCTCCTCTGAAATCAGTAATAGGTATTCGTTCCCTAAGAAAAGAAGAGAATAAATGTGTAGAATCCTCTATTTGGGGCTCATCCATGAGTACAAAATGTTTCCTGAAGCTAAAGATGACAGAACGTTTCACTATCATATTCATATATAAATAACGATCTCATCTCTTCTTTATTCCCTGCCCCCTTTCCCCCTTACTTCATTACAAAAACACCTGAGAACTGACATAGCATGAGATTCCAACACATCTCTATAGTGTAAACATAAACACTCCTACCTGTCCAAGTAGTGCTGGAGACAAAATTGTCTTTAGTGTCTGTGAGGACACTGGAGATTCTCTCTTTTTAGTCTCCTCTTGACATCTGGAGCTTAAAGCTTTTTCCTATGACAATATACTTGGAAATGTAACAACTTTTTAATTTCCCACACCTCTGTTCAGTCACCAATATTTTCCACAGGAACAATGAAAACTACTTTATTGCAAGCATGAAAATTTATCAGGGTACAAATTATGTACAAGGAACAAAAAGTACAAATTCAAGTTTCACCCAGCTCAAAGAGTAGTTTACCTTAGAGATCTTTCTGTACTGGATGCCTCAGTTCAAGCTAGATCTTTCTGTTCTGGATGCCTCAGTCCAGTTACTCAAGTCCAGCCTGTTCCTTGGCTCATGTTTCTTCCTTTCTATCTGAAGTTTGTACAGACAGTCCCTAAATCAAAAGTGAAGTTTGCTGCCAAAATTTGTATGAGAGTTATAGGGGATATGGAAATATTTTTCACATATAAATAATATTATAAATGAGGATCAAGTTATTAGGTCAGAACCTAAGTCATTTTTATTCATAATATACCAATATCTGTAACAGACGGTATGGAATAGATAAATTCAGATTTCTCTAGTATTTGATACTTTATAATCTAATTAGATACATAGTACAAGTATTATTTACTTGTTTCACAGAAAAGGAGAGAAAGCTAAATGATTTAGAAAGTCCAAAGCAATAAATATCAGAACTAGACTTCAGAGTCTAATCTGAATCCAAGTATTTCTTATGTAAATCTAAGTCCTTCCATGATACCATGTTGTCTACTTTGTGTATATATGTGTGTATATATGAGATACAGCATTTCAAATATATATGCATATATATGTGATATATATGTGTGTGTATATATGAGATAAAATTTTTCAATATATCTTAGTTTAAGTTGTAGCCAAGACATTTTTTTTGACTATGTAATCATTCCTAAATTCATACCTTCACCCTCTTAGCTGTGAAATGAGAATATTATTGAATTATATATCTGATAGAGTTGTTATGAAGAAAGCTATTGATGATCCTAAAAGTATCATATAAATGTAAACTTTCATTATTACACCTATGTACTTCTTATATAATATAGTTTCATTCTGAACTAATTCAAGAATTAATTCAGTGCTGGGTCTGGAGTCAGGAAGATCTGAAGTCAAATGCAGCCTCACTCACTACACTATCTATTCTCCTCAGCAAGTCATTTAACTTCTATCTGTCTCAGTTTTTTCAAATGAAAAATGAGGATAATAATAGCACCTATTTTTGAGGGTTGTTGTGAAGATCAAATGAGACAATATAAAGTTTTTTGCACAAAGCCTAACACATAGTAGGCACTTAATAAGAACGTCTTCCTTCACTCCCGTCTTCTATTCTTTGTTCTTTCCCTTTCCTACAAACACTTAATACACAAATTAAGTCACCTAAATATAAGATTTTATATTTGTGTACTTATTGTATACTTTTCTATTCTCAATGACCAAATCATTAGTTCATCCCATAGTTTCTAGCCTCTTCAACAGTTTTTTAAGGTCTTATGCGATATAGTCTATAAGTTGGGAAGAAGCTAGGTAGAACAGTGGATAAAGTACTAGACTTAAAATGATGAAGAATTGAGTACAGATTTAGAATATGACAAATCATTTAACCTCTATCCACTGTAAGTTCCACATTTGTTAAATGGGGGAAATAATAGCACCTTCCTCCTAGCATTGTTGTGAGTATAAAATGAGATAATACTTGTAAAAACATTGCATAAATTTTAAAATACCATATAAATTTTAGTTATCATCATCAATTTTGCTTTCCTTAAAGACAAAGTAGAGCATTCATATTGAGCTTCTCTGATATGAAAAAGAAAAAAAAAACTGCACAAGCTTGAGATATATTCTTATCCAAATTCTCTAGTTTCTGAAAGATAAGCCTCTCCTTATCCACTATTTATTGTTAATTCATTCTTCTTTTTTCCTTAGTACAAACACCAGGGGTCACTTGTTATGCCTCAGTTACCCTGGTAGCAACCTCTCTTCTTGGCCATTAGGACTGAAATAATTAGGGCTGGGAGCCCTGACCACTGGCATTCCAAAGAGTCATAAAACTCCAGATGGCTTATCTCAGATGTTTGGGTATCTTTGACCTCAGATTTAGTGTCTCCTAGCTTCTTCCCAACTTATCAGAATTTATGAACCTTCCTTATCCCCAACCTATCAGAACTGAAATTATGGTCCTTTCCTGGAACTTCTTGCTCACCAGTAATCTATCCTCTGCCCCACCTTGCCTTTGTTTCTCTGATTGCTGGAGCCATATAAGAGTCGCTGGAATCCCTTGCTCATTGTTGGATGCTTTGAGACAAGATCCCATCCACCTGGCTGGCTAAAATGGCTTAGCTAGTCAACTTCTCCCTCTAATAAAATATTTTTAAAAGCCCCTCTAATCTCTATCTTGCCTCAGTTTCTCCAGCATTACATAGTATGTAAGATTTATGTCTTGTGAAACAGATTTTAAAATGCTTCAAGAACACAGAAATTCTGCACTTGGAATGTAGTTATGAAATCCATGAATGGCATATAATTATACCACCAATTATAAAATAGAAATTCTCTACCAATAAGATTAGGGTTTGGAATTCTAAGCATTGCAAAAGGAAAGACTACTTTTTCAGATTAACTACAAGAGTTGTACCACAACCTCATACTTAGAACAACTGACTGCAAGGAATTGCAAAGACAGGATAAACACAGGCAAGTTGTTTTTTTTTTTTTTTTTTTTTTTGAGAAATAACTTAAGACTATTCAGATAAAATATGTATCAAAATAAAAAGATATATGTAATGGGCTGAGGCTTGAGTTGATGCACTGAAACTGTTTGTTTCTCTTCTTCTTTTTGCTTTTGCTGAGGCAGTTGGGGTTAAGTGACTTGCCCATGGTCACACAACCAGGAATTGTTAAGTGTCTGAGGCTGGATTTGAACTCAGGTCCTCCTGACTTCAGGGCTGGTGCTCTACCCACTGAGCCATCTCCTAACAAACAGAAAGGTCGTCGCAATGGCAAAAGCAAGCAGTCTCTCCTCCCTTTCCTTTTTCACTCCCCTGCCTCCACCCACCAGAATCGTCATTTCCTATACAACACATCAGGACTTGCACAAAGAGTGGGTGGGGGCCATTCTTTCTCCAAGCTTATATATTAATAGAGTATGGTCCAATTACTATTTCGCCTCATGTGCTTGGGACCTCAGTGCATCAACTCAAGCCTCAGCCCATTACAGATATGTTCATGAACTGGTACCTGTAACATGCCTCAGGTAAGTGAGGGATTTGGATGTCATGTCTGTTTTTCCTTAGCACTCCTGCCACCTCAAGTAATTAATATGATTTAAAAACACACACACACACACACACACACACACACACACACACACACACAAAAACAAAGCTAAGTTTTGTATAACTTAGTTGTCCCTTTAGTTGTCATTTCTAGTGGTCTCCTTGAGTGGTTTGAGAAAGGAATTGCAAAAGACTCTGCCTCAACGGTTGGCAATAGTGCTGCACATATAAAAAAATAGTCACACCTCCCTCACTTTTTAAAAATCCTTATATCTTCTCTTTCTTTTCCCTCTCCTGAGATTTTCCAAAAATATTTGTTTTATGGGTGAAAACTTACCCTCCACTACTAATCTCAAGTTAGCTTTGTCTCTTCTTTTAGTGGGAAGGAGTGCAATTTCTAGAATCTTTGTGAACAGTCTAAGCTTTACCAGAGAACTGTTAACATTAATACTTGTGCCTCTTATATGGATGTTTCTGCTCTTTAAGACTCAAAACTCCTTAACTCTCCAAGATATCCAGAGACATTTTGTTTACCCAACAAAAATTATTTCTTAACACAGATAAACCTTGGGTTAGCCCATGCTGGATGCTGAGTAAAGAGAACTAGATTCCTTAATAACTATATGGTATTTTCTGAGACTCAGTTTCCCCATATGTAAAATGTACATAATACTTGTATTACTTCACAAAAAATGGAAGCTAAAAATATTATTGTATAATCAAAGATAAAACTGGAATCTTTATTCAGATTTCCCAAATCCATAAATTAATCTTAATTCAGGAAAGGTAAAGATTCCAGTTTTACCTTTCTTGTATAGCTATAGTGTGGTGTTCTCTTCTTTAAAATATAATGGTTCTCTCTGTGAGCAAGTTTCTCGAGGAGGTTTTCTGGAGCAGCCTTAGTTTCAGTTCAGAGTAATAATCACTCCAAATGCAGCCAGGTGTTAAAAGTTCAGATCTTTTATTGCTTCTTCCAAAATAGCCCGGTTAGTTTTCTTGGTGGCCTATCTCTCTGCTTGGTTCCAAGAGCTCCCTCCGAATGTCTCCAAATCCAAAGGTTTGTCCTTCAGCCTCCAGCCAGCACAAAGGTGAAAAATGGAAATGAATCTGACTCCACCTCCGAGAGTGGGCTTGTGGGCTTCTGTATCTCCCAGAGTGCTCCCCTCTCTGTCAATCTTCCAAACTAACTGACTGACTGAAGCTCCAAGAGCTTCTTATCTATGATCTCCCAAAGGTTGACTCCTCCTCTGAGAGAGTGGGATTATGGGATCTGAGAGTGGGATTTTGGGTTTCTGACTTGTGAATCTCATACTGAACACTGACTTGTGAATCTCCCAAAAGTGTGAACTCCATTGAGTACTTAAATACATTAGTGAGCTAGAGAATTTGCTAAGTACCATGCTAAATTAGATGATTATTGTCTATCAATTCTAATGAGTTAACACTTTGTAAGGATTCCAACACTATAGTATTTATATAATGATTTAATGTTAGCATTCAATGTGCTTTCATTTGATGCCCATAACAACTGGCAGATAGGTATCCCCTTCTATAGTTGAAAAAACTAAGGCAAAGAGAAAGCAGGTGATTTGTCTAGTAAATGGCTAAAACTCTGGTTTTCCTTATTCCAGCTCCAACATTTTATGCACTGAATTACCTAGCTAATTCTCTTTAATGTCTCAAACATTAAATTCACAAATTAATCTATCAGCATTATTTAACTACATAATAACTTCTAATGGTGTTTTGCTGGGTTGGTAGTTCAGAAAGAAAGAATCATTTTAATGCATTATTTTACAACTCAAACTATCCTGTAAATAAGGTACTGTCTTTTCACATGGAACAATTTGGTACTGAATAATAATGTCTTCTCAGCCTTGAAGTGATGAGTCCTCTTGAAAAAGACATGGGTCTGCTTAAAATTCTATGAGAATAGTTACTCTAAATCAGTTACTCTCAATGAGAAGTATTTCATTTTGAATGTGACAAACTAACATACTAAAATGATGTGGACAAAAAACTGCTATGATTATAAGACAAAGAAATTTATCTAATTATAGGAAGATGAGAATTAGGTTACTAATCATAAGCATCATTGTTCTCAGAGAGCATATAGACTATGAGCCTAGAATGATAAGGGAAAGGAGAGGGAAGGATGACAAAGACAGATTTTAGAACTGCATTATTTAATTTTGAAGCTAGAAGTGATGGACAATATAGCTATTGTTGAAGTCTAAGTCCTGCTGAGAAGTATATGTATCTGAGGAAAGGATTTGGATTTTGTGTAAAGGCTTAACATACAGGAATGATAGGCTCTCCTTTTGCATCACCAAAGGGCCCCTTAAGTATTAATCTTGAGTCTTAAAAATCTAACCCTTTTTTATAACAAAATTATATTGTCAAAGCAAAAATAAATTTCTCCACTGCCATATCAAGTCCATTTGGACAGAGAAGGGCCCCCCTTTTTTTTTTTAATCTCTTTCAATGGCCAAAATCCAAATCCTTTTCTCATATACATAGTCTCTGAATCAAAGCTTTGTTTCCCACACTATTACTATCAATGATGAAAAATTTTTTCTTCTTCCTTATTAAATTTGAGTTGATGGAGAAGATGAGAGGCAGAATAGGAATAGTATTCTTTTTCCTCTCTGCCCCAAACCTGCCCCTCTTCAAAAAAAGGAACACAAGGAATCACAGGACTGTTTTGAAAGTTACATGTTGAATTTATTAAGTAGTTTAAAAGACAGATTCAGTTTTTTAACTTCAAGAAATAAGAAACACTGATAGCAAAAATTTTATAAGTATGTAATAATATGTTATATCTGTCTGTAAAAGAAAGGATAAGGAACTGTGTACTAGGAAGTGATATGGCAGAAAAAATACCAGACAGAAAGTCTGGAGTCTTGAGTTCTAGTCTTTATTAGTAACAAGCCCTATAGCTTTGAGAAGCCATTTTCCCTACCTTGGCCCTTAGTTCTTCATCTGCAAAATGAGGTAAGTGACAAAATACTTTCTCTTTCAGATCTCTTATTTAAGCTCTGAATTCTAATGATCCAATAAAAAACATCAATTCAAATTTAGCTGGGCCACATATCATGAAGCTAGAAGACAAAATTAAAACAGAATGCTTTTGTTTTCCTTCTGTTCCTTTGCTTCTGTGAAGCTTTCCCAAATGTGGTTTAGCCATGTAAGTCTGTGGCTTCCTTTTAATTTTCTCTTGACCTGCTTTTCTTCTGTCCTTTCCTGAAGCTCCATATGTTAGCTTCTGAAGATTTAATTTTACTTTGAAAAAAAGAAAAGCTTCTTGAAAGACTATTGTCTTACTAATTAAAAGGTTTGGAGTAAGAATCCACCTCAAACCACATACTTCCCTATAAAAACAATCAAATTCAACTATTTTCTTTGTGATAAGAATATGCCATTAGGAAATGAAGGTGGGATAGCTAAATGGCATAGTGGAGAGAGTACTGTCCCTGGACTTAAGAGTACTTAAGTTCAAATTCAACTTCAGACACTAAGATACTAGGCAACTGTGTGATCCTGGATAAGTTGTTTAAAATCAATTGTCTAACAAAAAAAAGAAAAAAAAGAAAAAAATTAAGGTAAATATGCTGATTAAACAATCTCTTTAAACAAAGGGAGGGCTTTGGGTTAATGACAGGTGTAGATTTGTTAGTGGATAATGATAGAGAAGTATAACAAGGGGATAGCTCCTTGCAAGAAAAAGCTATTAGTTTTCAGGGCTAAAAATCAAAGATATTGGAATATGGGGAAGAAAAGCTTCATATATAAAATAGACATTTCCTATTCAAGTTTAGAGGTTTAAATAGAACAATGAAATAGGAAGAAGACAGGGAGAAAATTCCTTGTTTTCCAGGATTTAAAGACTCCATTCTTATTTTTGTCCCTAGATACTTTGGTACTGAAGGTTCCCAAAGAAATATGGGAGGTAAAACTGTTTAAATTGGAATTAATGACTTGAAGATGAGAAAGAAGGGCTTAATAAAGGCAAGGTGATACAGTGGAGAGACAATAGAGTACTTTATCTGAAATAAGAAAGATTCTGGTTCAAATCTAGCCTTAGATACCTATTAATTGAGCAAGCCAGTTATCCTTTGTTTGCCTCACATTTCAACAATAAAATTAGAATCATAATAGCACCTATTTTGCAAGATTTTTATGAGAATTAAATGAAATAATATTTGTAAAAAGCCTTTGCAGACTTTTGATCACTATATAAATGACAGCTACAAATGACAGCTACTAGTATCTCCTTTTTGGAGATGATAAACAACATCAAAGATAATGCCTTCAAATAGAAAATGCCTCAAAAAGAGGATTCTGTAGATCTTACACTAATGATTATTATATTAGCTGAAAGTCTATATTACTTCAATTAAAGAAAGCATAATACTACTATAGACATTCCAATTATCAAAAGTGGAAATCCAAAAAGTGGATTCCATCAAAGAATCAGGCAAAGAAGCCAATGATTCAACCCATTAAACAGAGGGGCAACACCCTGAGAAAAACTCAATAGCAGCACAATCACCTAATGATTTGCTTGACTCAGTTCACCAGCAAATTGGCTCATCCAATGAAGAAGCTACACCCTAGGAGGAAGCAAACACAACTCAGCTTGAAGAAATCTACCTACAATGCTCAATGAACAGACAGTCCAGCTAAACAGTTGTTGAGTTGTTTATTCAGAATTCTATTGATCCTTATACTTCTGTCTCATTACTATTTTACTTAAAGGTGAATGAACACCCAATGTAGATCAAAAGAAAAAAAGTGAGGAATAATAATATCTCACATTTATATAATACTTTAATGTTCGCAAAGTACTTTGTAAATATTATTTTATCCTTATTGCAACACTGGAAGAAATTCATAGCTAAGGAAAGTGAGGTGAAAAGATTATAAATAGCTTGTCCAGGGTTGCAGCTAGTAAGTGCCTGAAGCAGGATGTGAATCCAACTCTTAGCATCTAACTAAATACTGCTAGTTGGTAGGTGAGTCATATGGATATTGTAGTAGTTATTTGTTAATGTGATGACATTAGAGGAACCTCCCAAGATTTGTCAAATGGAATTATTATTATCCAATTCTAGTTATTCACATAGGCACAAGTTCTTGTTGGAAGTAACCTAGAAATATTATGAAAATCTAAAATAAAAAAAGATATAGACCTTAGGGATCTAGTGGGTATTTTCATCACTGTTGTAAACTAGAAAGAAAAAAGGTAATAATGTGTGAAACAAAGTTTTGGTTTGGATATACTATATCTGAGAAAATGATTTGGATTTTGTATAATTGCTTAAAATACAGGAATGATGAGCTCTCTTTGAAACATAGTTTGTATCACCAAAGGGCCCTTTAAGTATTATTCTTATGTCTTAAAAATCTAATCAAAAAACTTTAACAAGAACAGAAGGAAATTTGAATGAAGTATTTGTATACATACAAATATTATCATCTATACTTTGTATCTATCTACACACACACATATGCACAAAACAACATTCTAGATAGCATAAATGTAATGATAAAGTAGAAAAATTTATAGCACAAGTGATGCCCAAGGATATAACAAGCAATTAGCAGTAAAAACACACACCCTCAGATTCATAAATGCATAACAAGTGAGATGAACTAGAAGTCCTAACACAAAAAGGCAAAATTAAACATCATAGGTTATGATTAAAGAATAAATCCTTTATATTAAAGGAAGATTACAGGAAAAAAATAGAAAAAAATAGCACTGATTATAAAGAAGATATAATTCTATGAGGAGATCTATCAAGAATGAGAGGTTATCATAGAAAACATTTGGGTGAAGATTAAGAGGCAGAAATAAAAGTCATATCATCAAAGTATACCACAGACAAACTGAACAAAAATAGGAAATTGTTGGAATCCTTACAAAGTATTAAGTCATAATAATTGATAGAGACAATAATTATCTAATTTAGCATGATTCAGTATGATTGATCTGATCCTACAAGGAGATGTTATAGGCCAGAATTTGAAACAAGATGCTAAGTAGAACTAATTGATACAATGCTTGTGGTTCACATCTTTAGATAGCACATATGTCCTTGGTTCTCTACAGAAAAAGAATTGGATCCAAAATGAGTGGAAATTAGGAGAGCAACTAGGTGAATACTATAATTCTAATCCAAATTCAATGGAGTGGAAATTAGTAGAAGAGGATCTTTGTCAATTCTGCAATAAAAATGGACCTGACTCAATTTCCAAAGACACTTAATACATATAATTTAATATAACTGGCTTTAGGAAATTATATAAGTGTTAGAATGAAAAAAAAAGAAGAAAGAGCAGGAAGGGGAGGTGCCAACTAAACTAGGTGAAAAGGAGGAAGAATCAGATAAGAATGGAGTTAAGTACAATTTTGAGTATGATACTTCACAGCAGGAAAAATTAGATCATTCCACATCTTTTGACCCTCCCCCCTCAATTAACCCTTTATGGGTGGAGGAAGAAGGAGGAGGGGAAGAGGCAGAAACACAATCAGCATCTCCTGTGAAGCAGAATATGACAAGATTAGAAAAGGCATTGATTAAGGCAAAAAATGAAAGAGAAGATATATTGGATGTTATAAATGCATACCCTGTGATTGAAGAGCTTGACTCTTCAGGTCAAAAAGGGAGAAGATATACTCCTTTTAATTTGGAAAAAATTAAGGATTTGAAAAAGGGTTGCATTCTTTATGGGGCTACATCATCTTATGTTAAGATGTTACTAGATAATTTGTCTTATGAAATCTTAACTCTGAATGATTGGAAATCCATATCTAGGACATGTTTAGAACCTAGACAAAATTTGTTGTGGCTTTTGGAGTTTCATGAATTATGTAGGATGCCAGCCCAATGCAATAGGCAAACAGGAGCTATTGTACAAATCTCTTTTGACCAACTAGCTGGTAAAGGTCAGTATGGAGAGAATTCAGAACAGATTTATTATCCCATAACAGTGTATGAGCAAATCTCTAAGGCTGCAATAAAAGCTTGGAGTTCTCTCCCCAGACAGAAAGATGAAGGTAAAGCCTTCACAAAAATAGAACAAGGTCCCAATGAGCCTTTTGCAGATTTTATGGGACGTTTGCAAACAGCTGTAATAAGAACCATTGGAGGTAATGCAGCTACAGAAATAATGACCAGACATCTGGTTAAGGAAAATGCCAATGAGATTTGCAAAAGAATTATATGGGGACTAGACAAAGATGCTCCTTTAGAGGAGATCATAAAACGCTGTGCCACAGTGGGCACAAATGCTTATTATAATCAAACTATGATAAACATGGGAAGACAGGGTCCCTCTTGGCAAGGGACTTCTAGAGAAACTCGTAGATTCTTTCAGTGTGGAAAAGTTGAACATCTTAGAGCTCAGTGTAGATATGGAGATAGAGTGAGAAAACAGAGTGAGAGAAGACCTAAAACCCCATGTCCAAAATGCAACCCAGGCTTTCACTGGGCCTCTGAATATAGATTGACACAGGGCAATGAAAAGCAGGGCCCAGCCCCAAGATATCAATCAAAAAACAGGTGGGGCATGATAGCAGCTGAGGTTACACCCAGAGAGTCTTTAGAAGGTCAAGACTCTGATGTGATCAACCAACAGAAAAGCAATCAGGATTATAGTTGGGGAGAATACAGGTTTTTTAACCCAACAGGGCAGTGTCCAGTAGAAGCAACTCCAATGTAATTGCCAGTTGATAAGGAGGAATCCCCAAAGTGGTAAATAGAAGGGAATTAGATAGGTTAACTGCCTGGGAGAGAGGGTTTGCTTGTGTTCCTACAGATTAGAGAAGGAATCAGATGGAGAAGGAAACAGATGGGTGGCAATGAGCACCTGGTGAGAGACAGAGAGAAAACCTCAAAACAAAGGAGAAGATTTAAGAAACATCTGACACTGAAAGAGTGTGGCTGACAATGAAACTGTCAAAAGAACTTGAAAATCTTCAGGAATCATTGGATTCCCTAACATGAGATGAGACTGTTTCAGTTCTTGAAAACCAGCAGGAATCAATGGATTCCTTGAGATGAAAAATTGTTGATGAGACTATTGCAGTACTTCAAAGCTTGCAGGAATTATTGGATTCCTGGCACATGAACTAATGGACAACAGATTCCTTTTGGATTATTTCTAGGACTTATGGACATGTATAAATTCTCATGTGGATTCATGTTATTTTTTACATTACTACTAGCCTGTGTTATATTGCTATGTGCTTATGTAATTATGTGTAATGCCTCCCATAGTGATGGATTTATGTATATCTGTTTCAAGTGAGCCTCTTCAGAAACCCGCTAATCTGATTTGATTTCCCATTTCCTTTGGTGTTTTCATCTCCCTTCCTGAGATTTCAGGGAGGGTGTGACCATCTTCTTTTTATGGTGTTTTCACTTCTTTTTTGAGTAGTCAGGGAAGGCGTGATCACCTTCTTTTGGGGATTCTCACCTCCTTGAGAAATCAGGGAGGTCATAACCACCTTATGTTCTAAATCAAAAGAAAGCAGAAGATGTTGGAATCCTTACAAAGTGTTAAGTCATTAGAATTGATAGAGACAATAATTAATCTAATTTAGCATGGTTCAATATGATTGATCTGATCCTACAAGGAGATGTTATGGGCCAGATCTTGAAACAAGGTACTAAGTGGAATTGAGGAGACAATGGTTAAATCTAGTTTAGCACTGATTTAATCCTACAACAAATAATGGTTTCCCAGTAATATAATGATTGGTGTGTACTTAGTGTACAGCATATAAGCAAGAAGCTCTCAGGGCCAAAGAGCACTCTGGGAGATGCAGAAGCCCACTCTCGGAGGCAGAGACAGAGTCATTCCATATTCCACCTTTGTGTTGGCTGGAGACATTCGGAGGGAGATAGGGGCTGAAGCTCACGACTTTGAAGGACACAATAAAGGACTGGATTTTAACTGCTGGCTGTATTTGGGGTGATTATTACTTTGAACTGAAACTAAGGCTGCCTCCAGGAAACCTCCCCAAGAAACCTGCTCTCACAGAGAACAATTATATTATTAAAAAAAAGAAGAACACCACAGGAAATACATGAAAAAAGAGACAAGTCTGTCATGAAGACATGATACAGCAATGATAAGTTTTATTTCCCAAATATCTGCTAGTGCTCTCTCTTGCAAAAGTAGAGAACTTTTTTTTAGAACTAATTTTCACCAAAAAAGAATAACTATATGCTAAGGTAGAAATGCTTGCAAATTTAAGAGATAGTGGTCACTTCATTCTAGCATTTATAATGAAGAAGAAGAAGAAGAAAGCTAAATGTTGCTTTAAATGCACTCCAGATATTAAGGGAGAAGCAAGGTAAGATATTGTGGACAAAATTTTATAGGGTAAGCTAGATTAGGAAAAATGGGAAACTTTCAAAAAATGAAATTCTGAAGACATAGAAAAAAATGGTAGAAGAGGAAATTACTTTAAAAGAACAACATGAATACACAAGCAACTGGTCATCCAGATTAGATTTTCAAAAGTCATTTACCTAAAATAGAAACTAAAATAGGAAATGGAAGATGAATAATAGCCAGACACAGTCTTGTAAGAAAAGGGTTAGTAAACCTAAGTTTGGCAAGAGAAGATAAGGACAAATAAAAAGGTGTGAAGGAACTTTTTAATTTTTAAGTAAATCAATATTGAGGGCAACTAGAAGAGAGAAAGCACAGCTCCTTAAAGCTTGTTTTACTTTTCTGGTTTCTCTGTTAAGGAGAACAAATTCTAGACTTATGAGAGACTAATGCAATGTTAAAACACAAGATAAGTAGGAAGTTCCTGTCATGAGGTTCTGATAAACTTGATTTTCCAGGATTGAAAAAACTGATTGATTTATCTTTCCTGGTCTATCAGCTACTAATATCATTCCTTTCAATGTTACTTTGTACTTCTGTTGAAGGTGTTATATATATATATATACACACATACACACATATATCTGTAAATGCAACACTGGCTCTCCTGTTTAATATTAATTTCTTAAGGAGGACAGGAACAATTTTACTTTTGATTTTATATTCCCAGCACCTGAAATATAAGTAAGGACTTAATAAATGACTGTTGATTGATTTACATGCATTGGTCATGAAAAAATGGGCAAACATAGCTGCTGAGCCACTGTCAGTGATATGTGAAAGATGTCAGAAAATTTGCTCTTAGAGCAAATATCTCGAAAGAGAAGAGAACAGAATCTGGTGAATTAGAGGCTATTGAACTTGACTTCAATTTCTGGATAACTTCTGAAACATCATTATAGAGATTGTTGGTGAACAAGTAGGAAGGAAAATGGTCATTACAAGGAGCTAGATGCTAGATTTCTTTTTTTCTGACAGAATTACAAAGTAGTAGATGAGGGGAGTGCTATGGATAGAGTAAACCTATGTCTTAGCAAAATTTTTGATATTGTAACTGACACTGTCATTGTAGAGAAGAGATACCTTTTAGATGATAATATAATAAGATATATTAATGACTGATTGGATGACTGTATTCAAAAAGAAGGTAATAATGTTCAATTTCAAAAGATCTCCAATAGCTTACCTCAAAGATCTGTATTAGACATTGTGTGGTTCAACTTTTTAATCAATGACATGGATAAAAGGATAGATAGTATTATCATCAAGTTTGCTGAGGGATTAGTAAACATAATGGATTTGTCAGGATCCAAAATGATTGTGACATGTTAAAGAATTGAGCTGAATCTACTGAAATTAAATTCAAAAGTAACTACAAAATCTTGAACTTGGATATGAAAATTTCAATTCCAAATTCTAAGAGAAGGAAGGCATAATGAAATAGCAGTGGCTCTGAAAAAGACATTGGGGGGGGGGGGAGGAAAGGGAAGGGGTTAGTGAATTGCAAGCTCAATTAGCAATGCAACAGAGCAGCAAAAAGGCTAATGAGAAGCTTCCTTAAGAGGGGCATACTTTTCGGTGATAGTGAAGTGAGAGTCACACTGTACTCTGATCTTATCAGACTTCATGTAGAATATTTTCCTGGTACAATGGTTTAAGAAATTCATTGATAAATTGGAGAAGTGTCCAGAGGAAGAAGAAGGAAAAAAAAAACAGGATGGTGAAAGGGTATGAGTCCAGATCATATATTGTAGGAACTGGGATTTTTAGATAGCAAAAGAGAAAACTCAGGGATCCATTATGCTTGTCTTTAAGTTTTTGAAAGCTATCATATAGAGAAGTGATTATTCTTTTTACATTTGACATCAGAAAGAAGAAACAGGAGCACAGAGCCACGAAGGTAATTTAGACATGGCTTCAAGAGAAGAAAGCTTCCTAAACAATTAGAGCTATCCAAAAACAGTGATGAATTCCTTCTAATTTGAAAGACTCAGACAGATTAGATGAATATTTGTCACATTTGGTATAATGGATTCCCTGATATATAATCTAGACTAGATCACCACTGTGGTCCCTACCAGGTCTCAAATTGTGGGACTTGTTGACTCTGACTGTATAGGAATGGAAAATAATATCCCAATTATTTTTTAAAAGAATGTAAAAATTCTCTTTAAAAAGAGAATAGAACCTGCAGATATATGGAGATTTTCTTTAATTTCTGGCAAAATTCTATTCACATTATTTAAGGAATAGCTAGTGAACATGTAGAAAAGGAAAATCCCAAAGATCCCAAAGAGCAGTTTATGATTCTAATAGACTTGAGATGAAAAATGCCACCCCTGCATCCAAAGAGAAAACTATGGAGACAGAGTACAGATCGAAGCATGCTATTTTCACTATTTTTTTTTTTTTTTGGCTTCTTTTTTCTTTCTTGTGATTTTTCCCTTTTGTCCTGATTTTTCCTTCCAATATGTTGAGGGCCTTCTTTGATTTCCCCTACAAGGATGTCAACGGAGTACATGGGATTTTATATGTCATCTTTCATCACTTCACCATCTCAAATTCTTTTTTGATCATACTTTAATCACACCAGAGTTTAATATTGTGTATAGTTTAATATGAAATCTTAGATCTAGATTAAAATAGAAATAAAAATGTAAAACTTTTATATGTGAGATAAAATACTCAATAAGTATAAGAAGATGAAGATAATTAGGCAGCAGTTCATCTTAAAAATAAGCCCTCTCTTTCCAATTATTCCAGTTTCAGGTGGCTCTGTTCTCTATCCAGTCCAACCCATCTATCTGTACCCTTGATATTGTTTCCTCCAGAAGATTTTCCCTATGATGCCTCTTTTTAATCTTTAATTTCTCCCTATCTATTGACTTATTTCCAGTTGCTGACAAGCTTTCCAAATTTGAAAAACTAACTAAACAAAAACACTTCCTTTTATCCTCTCATCCACTTAAACTACTGTACTAAAATTCTGCTTTTCATGGCAAAACTTCTAGAAAAATATTCAATTAACTATGTTTTTCTTTTCTCAGCCTTTTTAAATGTTTGAAACCTGGTTTTCAACTTTGTCACTCAAATAAAACTTCTCCCTTCAAAGTTATCAATGATATCTTACTTGCCAAATTCAATGGCCTTTTCTCAATCAATTTAAGCAGTATGTCATGGTGCATACCTTCAATCAGGAAGTTATGACTGCAAATGCTATCCTTCATTAACTATATGATCCTAGCCAAGTCATGTAACCTCAGTTATAGTTTTGTTATCTGCAATAATAATAATAATAATAATAATAAAGTTGAGTGAGACTCTATGAACTTTAAAATCCATTCCAGATCCAAATCTAAGATTCTATGAATTATCATTTTTCTTAACATCTCTGCAATATGACACTACATCATTTCCTCCCTGCAAATTCACTCATCTGGATTTTCATGACATTCTTGACTTGGTTTTGCTTCTACTACTCTGCTCAATCTTTTATTCCTATGTTTGACCACAATCCAATACCTTCCTCTACCCACAAAGGCATATCTTCTTCTTTTCTTTTCTTTTTTTTCAATAGCTTTTTATTTACAAGTTATATGCATGGGTAATTTTACAGCATTGACAATTGCCAAACCTTTTGTTCCAATTTTTCCCCTCCTTTCCCCCACCCTGTCCCCTAGATGGCAGGATGACCAATACATGTTAAATATGTTAAATTACAAATTAAATACAAAATAAGTATACATATCGAAACTGTTATTTTGCTGTACAAAAAGAATCGGACTCTGAAATAGTGTACAATTAGCCTGTGAAGGAAATCAAAAATGCAGGTGGACAAAAATATAAGGATTGGGAATTCTATGCAATAGTTATTAGTCATCTCCCAGAGTTCTTTCGCTGGGTGTAGCTGGTTCAGTTCATTACTGCTGCATTGGAACTGATTTGGTTCATCCCATTGCTGAAGATGGCCAGGTCCATCAGAATTGATCATCATATAGTATTGTTGTTGAAGTATATAATGATCTCCTGGTCCCGTTCATTTCACTCAGCATCAGTTCTTGCAAGTCTCTCCAGGCCTTTCTGAAATCATCCTGTTAGTCATTTATTACCAAACAATAATATTCCATAATATTCATATACTATAATTTATTCAGCCATTCTCCAATTGATGGGTCCTCTTCTTTTCTATCTATATCCCTTCTATATGATGTAATCAGCTCCCATGGTTTTATATGTAAACTTCAAATTTATCTTCTGACTTACCACCACCAATTGCCTTTTGAGAATCCTCAATTGGATGTTTCACAGATATCTCAAATTTCCTATGTTCAAACTGAAATCATTACCTTTGCTTTCTAAATCCAGGTCTCTTTCAAACTTCCCTATTTCTATTAAGGGCAGGAATAATGTCTTTTAAAATATATATATATATATATATATATATATATATATATATATATATATATATATATATATATATATATATATATATACTTTGGAGTAAAAGGCCTGTATGGGCATTTTCAAGTCTGAAATTCTGTAACTGTGATATTTTATTACTCATAATCACTGTAACAGAAGATAATGATTGCTATTAAAGAGATAGAACACTGTATCAGGGTGAGTTTTGTAGTCACTCTTTCCCAACTACTCTTCTCCTTCTTATTCAATTCTGGGCTTTGTTCATTATTGATCTGCACTATCATTTTAGATATATGAATTGATGAACTAACTTTACATGTTGTCTATCCAACTCTCTGTCATGATGACATTTTTCAACTATTTCCATTCTTCCCATGTGATAGTGGTGCCAATTTTTTATTATATATATTTTTAGTAATTACAGATCTTAGGATGTTCTGTAGTCTCACAAGACTTGACAAAGTCAGTGTTTAATCTACAAAAAGGAACATCTGGAGGACTTAACCATCTGCAGGTTAGTTTTATTGCATTTGTTCTCTGTGCTGGACATCTTCCATAACAGTGGCAAGCACATTTGATGAGCTTGTGTCTTTTGCTTTATTTGATATTATTCCTTTTCATTATATTTACCAAGATATCTTCCATAATCTTAACATGCATGTGGGAGGGAGGCAAAAAGAGGCTATAAGATTCTAGTATCAAATGCTTTTTAATTGTACCAAGTCCTAGTATTCTCTGCTTTCTTCAGACAATTAAATTACTTTAATGATTTGTTTTCCTCAAGACTATGAATTGTGAAAGTAAACTTTGTTCCATTTTGTATTATTATTAAAGATTTGATCTTTCAGATATCAATTTTTCAATCCCTTCAATGCTGTCTCATGGTCAATTGGAACCTCTTTTGTGTTTCCCACACTCCAGGAATTCCCCAGGGATAACAGCACAATCCTATACATGGTCTGATCTATAACTGGTTCTTCCCTTCTTTCTTTTTTTTCTTCAGTGTCATTTTTACTTCCTTATGCACCAATATAAGACTTTGAAAATTGTGGTCCTACTGATATTGAAGGAAAAAGCAGTTTCTTCAAAAATAAACACAGATTTATGTATTTCTTATTCTCCCAGTTTAAATGCTTTTGATTCAAATATGATTAATTCAGTCTTTTGCTAAGTTTTATATGTCTTTTTTCATTCCGTCACTTTGCCCTTTGCTACAATAGTGATAGTGGCCTCCTTTCCATTCCTTAACCAAGATACTCTTCTTCAGTGGCTGTTCTCCATGCATGGAATGTTCTGCCTTCCTCATCTCTGCCTCCTGGATTTACTGGCTTCCTTTAAGTCTAAGAAAAAGCTCTACTTTCTCCAAGAAATCTTTCCTAGTCCTTCTTAATTCCCAGTTTATCCTATTTATATCTTATTTGTGCACAGTTGTTTGCTGGCTGTGAAATTCTAGAAAGCAAAAGCTATTTCTTGTCTTTCTTTGTAACCCTGACATTTCCTTGTAAATGCTCTCGATAGTTAAACTTTTGCAGGAAATAGGAGTCTACAATATTGCAGTGCTTTAAAAAATGATGTATATGATAAATATGAAGAAGCATGGAAAAAACTAGATGAATTGATTTAGAATGGATCACAACCAAGAAAATATACATAATAACTATAACAATAACACTATAACTATAGAGTATATATAACTATACAATGTAAATTAAAAAAAAACTACACACACATACACACACACACACACACACACACACACACACACACACACATCATCCCCAAAATTGAATGCAACAAAAACGTAAGGATCAAGGAATGAAACAGGAAACTGAGGACTTCTCAGAATAATCACTTAACAACTCCTTACTAAAGGTCTGTTAATCATTAGGCTCTGGGAAGAAGAGTAAAAAACTTGCTCTTTTAGCAGAAATATCTGAGATAACCTCCTAGGACTTCCAGCCAAGATGGCGGAGAGGACATACACATTTATTTGAGCTCCATCTTTCCTCTCAGAATATTTTATTTCATGACAAGGCCTCGGAATTAGTGCTTGACTGAAAAACCACAAATAATTACCAACAGAAGATATCCTTGAAATTCACCAGAAAAGGTCTGTTTTTGCTCGCAGGCGGGGATGATTAGATCAGGCGCAGACTGAAGACAGGAAGTGAAAGTATGGCAGGCAGCTCACACTGAGCAGACCAGAGGGGGATGGGATGTGATCTCAACCCTTTTGGGGGGAGAACTTTGCCACAGTGTGGTTATTTTGCCCTGGCAGCAAGCCAGTGGATTAGCAGAGAAACTATAAACACAGCGGGTAAAGACTACTAAAAAGCTAGAGTCTCTCAGGACCTGGCCACACCCACCCAGAGTGTCTCAGCATGCTCTCAGAATCTCAGAGCGCAGACGCAGAGCAGCCATTGCTGTCCTGCTAGTGTCTCATTACTGCCCCTGCAGTCTATAGAAGAAGCCTGATAATACCATCCAGCCGCCCTCCTTCCCTCCCGCTCCCCCCCCCCCCAAAAAAAAAAAAGCAAACTGCATTTGTTTTTTTTTTTGGTCAGTTCATTTTCTTTGATTATTCTTTGACAAAATGAGCAAAAAATTTAAACGGGCTCTAACTATAGATGCTTCTATATGGATAGAGAGCAGACTTTAAACCCTGAGGAGACTAAAAACAGACTATCTCCAGATGAATCCCCAAAGGGGCATATGATCTGGTCCTCAACACACAAAACTCTCATAGAAGAAATTAAAAAGGCTCTCACAAAAAAGCTAGAAGAAAAATGGGAAAAGGAAAGGGGAGCTTGGCAAGAAAGTCTGAATAATTCATCCCACTCATTCAAAAATAGAGTGAATAAAGAAATCAAATCCTTGAAAAACAGAATTAGTGAATTGGAAAAGGTAAACAACTCCAGGAAAAACAGAATTAGTGAATTGGAAAAAGAAAATAAGCTCTCTAAAAAACAAAATTGGCAAAATGGAAAAAAATTCCATAGAACAAAACAACTCACTTAAAAACTCAATTGGATAATTAGAAAAAGATATTTTAAAACTGAGTGAAGAAAATAATTCATTAAAAATCAGAATTGAACAAATGGAATTGAATGACTCAAGAATCAGTCAAGCAAAACCAAAAAAATGAAACAATGGAAAAAATGTCAAATACCTTCTTGGGAAAATAACAGACCTGGAAAATAGATCTAGGAGAGATAATCTGAGAATTATTGGACTTCCTGAAAAATGTTAAAAAAAGAGCCTGGATACTGTTTTCCAGGAAATTATCAAAGAGTACTGCCCAGATGTTATAGAAACAGAGAGTAAAATAGACATTGAAAGAATTCATCAATTACCCCTGTCAGGGACCCTAAAATCAAAACTCCAAGAAACATAGTGCCTAAATTCCAGAACTATCAGGTGAAGGAAAAAAATACTACAAGGTGCTAGAAAAAATCAATTCAAATATAGAGGATCCACAATAAGGATTACTCAGGATCTAGCAGCATTCACATTAAAAGATCAAAGGGCCTGGGCTCTGACATTCTGAAAAACTAAGGAACTTGGTATGCAGACAAAAATAACTTACTCAACAAAAATGAGCAGTTTTTTCCAGGGAAGAAGACAGGTGAATTTCATCTATTTCTGATGAAAAAAACCGGAATTAAACAAAAAATTTAGGACTCAAGAGAAACCTTAAAAGGTAAAAAGAAATCTTAGGAACTATAAAGATATATAAAAAACATCTGTATAATTTGTTCTAGAAACAAGAGGTAGAAAGAAAATTGTACTAGAAAAAGGGTAAAGTGGAGGTACTACATCTCACAAAGAGGCAAAGGAAACCTATTATATCTGAGAGAAAGAATGGAGGGGGGTGAACATAGTATGTATCTTATTCTCATCAGAATTGGCTTAAAGAGAAAAATATTAGACATATTCGATTTATGGTAAAACTTCTCCCACCTCATTGAAGAGTGGGAGGGGAAAAGTGAAAAGGGAACGAGTAAGCTAAGCAGAAGGGAATACAGAAATTGTGAGGAAAGAGGGTAAGATGGGGAGGAACTCTAACGTGGGGGGGGGGGAGGGATACTAAAAAGGGAGGGCTTTGAGAAGCAAGTGGTGCTCACAAGTTTAATACTGGGGAGGGGAGTAAGGAGGAAGGGAAGGAGAAAAGCATAAGTAGGGGTTAACCAGATGGCAAGTAATACAGAATTACTAATTTTAACCATAAATATGAATGGGGTAAACTCCCCCATAAAGAGGAAGTGATTAGCAGACTGGATTAAAAGCCAGAATCCTACAATATGTTGTTTACAGTAAACATACTTGAAGAAGGGCAAAACATATAGAGTAAAGGTAAAAGGTTGGAGCAGAATCTACTATGCTTCAGGTGAAGTCAAAAAAGCAAGGGTAGCCATCCTGATCTCAGATTAAGCAAAAGCAAAAATTGATCTAATTAAAAGAGATAAGGAAGGACACTATATCTTGCTAAAGGGTAGCATAGATAATGAAGCAATATCAATATTAAACATATATGCACCAAGTGGTATAGCATCTAAATTCTTAAAAGAGAAATTAAGAAAGCTGCAAGAAGAAATAGAAGCAAAACTATAATAGTGGGAGATCTCAACCTTGCACTCTCAGAATTAGATAAATCAAACCACGAAATAAATAAGAAAGAAGTCAAAGAGGTAAATAGAATACAAGAAAAGTTAGATATGATAGCTCTCTGGAGAAAACTAAATGGAGACAGAAAGGAGTACACTTTCTTTTCAGCAGTTCATGGAACCTATACAAAAATTGACCATATATTAGGACATAAAAACCTCAAATTCAAATGCAGTAAGACAGAAATAGTAAATGCATCCTTTTCAGATCACAATGCAATGAAAATTACATTCAATAAAAATCCAGAAGAAAATAGACCAAAAAATAATTGGAAACTAAATAATCTCATATTAAAAAATGATTGGTGGGCCCACACTTAACACCGTATACCAAGATAAGATCAAAATGGGTCCATGATTCAGGCATAAAGAATGAGATTATAAATAAATTAGAGGAACATAGGATAGTTTATCTCTCAGATTTATAGAGGAGGAAGAAATTTGTGACCAGAGATGAACTAGAGACCATTATTGATCACAAAATAGAAAATTTTGATTACATCAAATTACAAAGCCTTTGTACAAACAAAACTAATGCAAACAAGATTTGAAGGGAAGCAACAAACTGGGAAAACATCTTCACAGTTAAAGGTTCTGGTAAAGGCCTCATTTCCAAAATATATAGAGAATTGACTCTAATTTATAAGAAATCAAGCCATTCTCCAATTGATAAATAGTCAAAGGATATGAACAGACAATTTTCAGATGATGAAATTGAAACTATTTCCACTCCTATGAAAGAGTGTTCCAAATCACTATTGATCAGAGAAATGCAAATTAAGACAACTCTGAGATACCACTACATACCTGTCAGATTGGCTAAGATGACAGGAAAAAATAATGATGAATGTTGGAGGGGATGCGGGAAAACTGGGACACTGATGCATTGTTGGTAGAGTTGTGAATGAATCCAACCATTCTGGAGAGCAATCTGGAATTATGTGCAAAAAGTTATCAAACTGTGTATACCCTTTGATCCAGCAGTGCTATTATTGGGCTTATACCCTAAAAAGATACTAAAGAAGGGAAAGGGACCTGTACGTGCCAAAATATTTGTGGCAGCCCTGTTTGTAGTGGCTAGAAACTGGAAAATGAATGGATGCCCATCATTTGGAGAATGGTTGGGTAAATTGTGGTATATGAATGTTATGGAATATTATTGTTCTGTAAGAAATGACCAGCAGGATGAATACAGAGAGGCTTGGAGATACTTACATGAACTGATGTTAAATGAAATGAGCAGAACCAGGAGATCATTACATACTTCAACAATGATACTGTATGAGAATGTATTCTGATGGAAGTGGATTTCTTTGACAAAAAGTTCTAACTCAGTTTCAATTGATCAATGTTGGACAGAAGCAACTACACTCAAAGAAAGAACACTGGGAAAGGAATATAAACTGTTTGCATTTTTGTTTTTCTTTCCGGGTTATTTCTACCATCTGTGCCATATTTAACCTGTATAGGACTGCTTGCCATCTGATTGAGGGAATGGAGGAAGGGAGGGGAAAAGTTGGAACAGAAGTGAGTGCAAGGGATAATGTTGTAAAAAATTATCCTGGCATGGGTTCTGTCAATAAAAAGTTATTTAATATATAAAAAAAAAATCTTTTACTTTCTGGAATTTTTATTGGGCTTGTATCCAGACTGAATTTTCCTCTGAAATCTTGCTTATACATGTTTTGAAATCATTGTCTTCACCATCACCAGAATAGTCCTTTACAGTCAGGTTCATATTCTGCTCATTTATCTAGGCTATTTCTTGAGTTTTTAACTTTAAATTAATATTGGGCTCTATTCACCTCTAGCTGGGATATCTGGCCTTTTGCTGCTTTTCACTGCTCAGTGCAGGGAAGGGAAGGGTGTTAAAAGTTTTCAGTACTTCTAAAGTAGTATCCTCTGGAGAAAGACTATTCACTAACCTCCTGGTCTAAGCTGTTCAAATTGGGTCTGTTAGGTATAGCTGAGTTGCAGAAAACTGTTGATGAACTGATTATTAGCCTACTAGGAGGTTTTGCAGATTCAGAGCAACCCAACTCCCTTTTGATCTTGATCTGTTCTGATTATTCCACTGTGATTTATATGTGGGGCTAAAGACTAGAGTTGAACTTCCTGCACTTAGAGCCTCGGACAAACAACTACAACAACAAGTTTATAGTGTCTTTTGGTTTCTATTCTAGTGAAAACATCAATATTGATATGATTCAATGCCTCCAGCTGTATTTTGTAATTATAATATCTGAAAAAAAAAAGGTCTTTTTTCTTTTTCAGATTAGCATCTGTCTAACATTGAATAAGCCAGGAAAAAGATCATATTTCACAGTCCTCTCAACAACTTCCACAACTGTTTTTTATCCCCAAAAACCTACAGAAACACAACTTATATACAATCCAATTTTTACACAGCCAATAATAATTATATAAATGTCACTTTCTGTGTCTTAGACTACAGAGTCCATTTTTGTGATAGGCTCTGTGTAGAGGGCTACAGATAGTGGGGGAACTTTGGGTAAGGTATATTTGAAGCAAGGATACTTATAGCAGGGTGTTTACTCAGGATGACTGATGAGATAATGGTTCTCTAGTTCACATATACTTAGTGTGACATAATGATGTAATCACTCCAGTTGGCATATATTTAGTTTGATATGGTAATGTAATGGTTCTACAAGTGGCACATGCTCAGTGTGCTATAGTCATGTAATTGTACTAAGGTATTTAAGGGCTAAGAGGACTTGAAATAGAGAGACTCCATCCTTGAACATCCTCATAGTGGTTTTCCTGCCTTTATCACTTCTCCACCTAAGACGAAGGCCCATCCAGAGATCTCCAGAAAGCTAGTCTGGACTTTACATCTCTGCATCAAATGTAATACTATGGGAAATCATAAATGACTTCTGTTTGCCACTCCTCTTTCACTGATCTTGCCCCTCTCCCTCAACCTCCACCATTTTTTTCTCCTTAATGACAACCTTTAAATAATGTGACATTCATCAGTTTGATCAAACTTTACATAAAATGAAGCCGCTCTAGCACCAGACCTCATGGCATTTCTTATTAGTTTAATTCCATTAGAATTTAAAAACTATCATAGTTGCCTTCTGTACTATAGTAAAAGGCTAAAATCTTCTATAGTTTATTAGGACCATGAGACTATGCTCAGTCTTTGCTCCCTATTTATGACCATTACTTTAAATACTTAGATTAGATCAACCATATCTGAGAATTTGGGCAAACCTTTATATCAGTTTCAGAAGCTGGAATTAATTATTTTGAGCTTTCTAATGAGGAACTAAGGTTGTGATCTGCTTGCTAGGAGATGGCAAGTAGACAGTACCTGCTGTAGGCTGAAAGTTCTTCTGAGGGCCAGAGCTTGATGGGGTCCGAGAAGAACCGTTGGGCCGCTCCCATGTAGTCTCTAATCAAAGAGAACAGCATTGTGAGTGTCAAAGGACAGAATGAGAGATAGCAAATACAAGAAGGAAGAAGCCCAAATAGAGAGATGTTTTGAGGCTTAACAGGGATATATCATTTTGGAAGGGGGGGGGTCCAGAAAACCAAGGGGCATGGAAAGATTCTATCCACTTTTCTCTCCCTCATGTTCATAGAGTCAGAGGATAGGGAAAGACCTACCTATTTGAAGGCCAGAAGACTAGAATTCATTTGCAATATTGTGAAAGAGAAGGAGGTATTTATTATAGGCTTGAGATTTCCAAACTCAGTCTGGAAGGAAGGAAAGAAGGAAGGAAGGAAGGAAGGAAGGAAGGAAGGAAGGAAGGAAGGAAAAAAGGAAGCTCCTCCAGCCCAGTACTCTTCAATCCAATGAGATTAGCCTCTATTGCTTTTCTCAAACAAGAAACCTGATTCCAAGCATTTGCTGTGCCTGGAATGCACTCTCTCTTCACCTTTCACAAGAAAGCTTTCCTGATCTTCTTTTAATACAAATACTTTCCCTCTTGATTATTTCATATGTATTCTGCATCAGTCAATAAACATTTGTATGTAACTTGTTTTTGTCAGGATAAGATACCAGACACTGAGGCCCTTTCTGGAACCGAACTGCCAAGCATTCAAACTACCATAGAGAGTACAACTCCATTGGGCTGGCCACATTTTAAAAATGCCAAACATAAGCTTGTCAAAAAGACTGCTTTATGGAGATCTCAAACAGGGCAAACACTCACGTGATAGTCAGAAAAACCAATATAAGCATAACTCTCAAAGTCTCTCATGAACTTTAGAATTCTTGCATGGTATAGGAGACACTGGCACAGGACCACCTAGCATGTCAAGCCCTTAGCAGATAAGATACTGTGCTCTATGAGCAAAACAGAATTGAAGTAGGTCAAAGTTAGAGAATCTACTCCAAATGTTCATATGGACTATTTGTGCTCAATCTATGGTAGAGGATTCCAAGCTCATATTGGTCTAATCAGCCATAGATGGACACATTGTAACTTGATTCTAACAGTGCTATTATTTTGTTCCTCTTCAAGAACAAAGGACTACAAACAGTTGCTTGTATGTTGTCTCATATTAGACTGTGAGCTTTTTGAGTAGGGACTGTCTTTTGTCTTTTTTTGTATTCCCAGAGCACAGTGACTAGAACATAGTAGTTACTTAATGAATGACTAAGCATATTTAAGATGATAACATACTTGGAGATCTACTGATTTAAACCTTAGAGACCTAAAATCTTAGAATCATGGAATGTCAGTAAATAACTTAATTCACCTCTCTCATTTTACAAATAGGAGACTGTTAGATGTGGAATGTTTTGTCTAAAGTCAAAAGTGGCAAAGCTAGAACTGAAAAACTTGCTCCTTTGATCTGCTAAGTCTCTTTTTACTATACTCCACTAACTTTCTCTACTTTTAGATCCCCATCTACTGCTCTCTATCTTCTGCCCTCTCCTCTCCCTTCTGACTCCTTGAATTTTAGTCACTTCCATCTACTGTGAGAAGCTGCTTCTATCTAAGCACTACTCATCTCTGCTCAAACTTCAGTTGAAGATATAATGAAGAATATATATATGAACTAGACAGTACAGGAGGTACAATATTTTGAATCCTAAAAGCCTGAGATCTAAAGATTCTGATATTTCCTAGCTATGTGACTCTTTTACACAAGTAACTTAACTTTCAACCTCAGTCACCTCATCTTTTAAAATGGAGATCATATTAGTACCTACCTCTAGGAAATGCTGTGAGGATTAAAAAATAGCATAATTTTAAGAACTTTGTCAAAGTACTATGAATGCTAATAATATTAAAATGGAAATCAAGAGTTGTGTCACTAATAACTATTATCCTACTTCAAAACTTCTAAGAAGAAGGATCTAGTGCAATAGAAGGACTCTAAATTCCTCATTTCTTATCTGGTCACAACTATACCACAATGATATAAAACAAGGCTCTATCATAAATTGAGGACTAGAATTAATCCTAATAGTCTAAAAATGTCCTTGAATGCAACTTTAATTTTGAAGTTAGGAGAGCAACATATCTGGCTTATATCACCGGCAAAGAGGCCAGTTATATATCTTCTACTTGACCATACCACCCACACAATAGGAACTGAGGTTAATATTAAGGCAGAAATGTGTTTTTGCCTTGGTAATACTAGAGTGGGTGAGAATAGATGCTGAAGTCAGCAGCATCTAGAGTAGCATTTGAATCCTTGGTCATTCTAGATATTGGTGAAGGCTCAATTCATGAAGTTAATTTCTTGGCCTGTAACCCTCCAGAAGAACAGGTTAAATTGCCAAATAGTAGTCCCTCCCATTCCCTTCCTCTCATCCCCACACCCAGTTTACATGGAAACATCTTTTTCTGGAATGACAACTTCAATTCACTTTTTGGCTCCATCTACTGAAAGCAAGAGAGCCAAGCACACCCTAAAAAGGAGAGCTTTGCATAGCCATGAGATCAGAGACTATTACTGAGACTTTCATCATTGCAGCCCAGAAACTCAATGTTTTTCCTTTGATGGCTCCATAATTTCCCCAGGTCCTTTCCAGGACTAGAAAGGGAGGAGGGAAGAAACACATCTGGATTATATTCCTAGCTGCAAAAAATCCCTTAAGTAGCAACAGTATTTATAGAGAAACCTCTGAAGGTTAAGGACCTATCCAAAGTAGTTCATTAGAATTTCAGAGAAAGGGACAAAGCAATGAAATCTTACTCTAGAGCTGGTATCCCAGGAAAATTGCAGGATAAGAACTGTTTATCTTGACATATTCATCCGAGAATGAAGATAACGTCCCCTTCTCTTTTTCTTTGTCCTTTTCAGTTCAGCTATATACACCTTTCAGCCTATCCAGTATCTGAGTGAGTTGGTTTGTCTTTCTCCAACCATTCTGCTGTTCTACCTCCCTTGGTATTTCTCACACTCTGTAATATGTCTAGGCTGGTATTTCAAGCTCTCCTTCACATAGACCTATCAGTCCTATCAGATGCACAGTCCCTGCCTTTCTCCATTCTGTTACAGAAATCGTTAACTCACCCAACAGGTTGTCCCACCCCCTTCTTGGCCAAACTCCAATGGATATAGTTGGTCTGTGCTCTATGAAAGGAGGCCAGGTTCCAGACAAATTGCTAGAATGTAAATGTCCTTTCTCACAGAATCCGTAAGTAGTTGTGAAATATAACTACTTATTTATCTTCATATATACTGTTTCAGCTGTTTCTTTCACTTCAGAATGGAAGTTCAAAGTAAGAGCCTTTAACAAGAGGATTAAAGGCTTAATCAACAGCACTTCCTGCTCTTCTCTCTCCACACTCCACAAAGCAATTTATAAGAATTTTACACTATTATACCAGTAATTTTCTAATCTCTATTTCTAGCCTTCAGTCTCCTCCAGGCTAGACTGGGTTCTCCTGCCACATGACATCTCCTCTTAGATAGATGATCTCTCTAAAAATTACATGTGGCAAATATGTGTCTTTAGCTTCCATGAATCCCTGATGCCTAATTTTAAAATAATGCCATCTTCATCAGTCCTGCCTTGAATCTCTAGGTTTCTATTCAAGGAGAGAGGAACAGCACTAGAAAAACTATTGTGAGTTTACTTATCTTCATTTCATGTGTTAAAGCCAAGCTTAGACCTTCTTTCTAAGCTAAACTAAGCTTATTTTAGCCTAGCCCAGCCCATAAGACACTATCCATTTCTTTAATTCTCCCCATTTACATTTTTTCTAATTATTTTGTGTTCCCCATTAGGCAACAAATGATATAATGACACAGTCAATATCTTCTCTCCGACATTGTATATAATGTTAAGAATATTGAAGGCAGGTAGATGGCTCAACAGATATTGGGCCTCCACTGGGCCTAGAGTCAGGAAGATCTGAGTTCAAAGGCAGATTCAGACACTTAGTAGTTATGTTACTCTGGGAAGTCATTTAATCTCTATCTGCCTTAATCCATTAGAGAAGGAACTGACAAAATCAGGGAGATTCATCTTTCTGAGTTCAAATTTAGCCTCAAATACTTGCTAGATACTAGACCCTGGACAATTAGCATGTCATCCTATTTCCCTCAGTTTCTTCACCTGTAAAATGAGCTGAAGAAGGAAATGGCAAACTTCTCTAGTATCTTTGCTAAGAACATCCCCAACGAGGTCATGAAGAGTTGGATATGACCAAGAATGACTAAACAACAGCAATACAAATTTGACAAGGTTTTTGAAAGGTTCAAAGAGGATTATATGAGAAAATTTCTTTGTAAACTATAAAGCTTTATATATAAATGTGATTTATTATTCTGCACAAAAATACAACTCAGGAGCCTCATCACAGAACAAAGATGTCTCTTGGTGATACCCATCATGTACAGATTTGGGAAGATCCCACAGAACTCAAGACTAAATCCAGAGAGGACCAGCTTAGAGAAGCAGAACTTGAACGTAGATCTTCTGAGTCTAGGACCAGACCTCCAAACACAGCTACAACCATTATTATTGTTGCTGCTATTACTGCTACTACTATTGCTGCCATCACCATTACTATTGCCTTGCTACTACTACTACTCCGACTACTACTACTACTGTTGTAGTAGTAAAACATTTATATCACATTTATATCCTTCATAGGTAACAAATAAATATTGAGTACATGGAATAAATACTGAATATTGAATGAAATAGGTAACAAATAACTATGAGTACACTGAATAAATATTGAATATTGAATGAAATAAGATATTAATGAAACTTTGATAATTCATGTGGGACCTAATCTAGAGCTGAAGTTTCCTGGATACAAATATAAACAAACCACAATGCTGTATTCTGGGGCACAAGTGAAAGTAAAAGGGCTATCCTTTCCTGGAAAGACTTGGGCTGCCATGCTATTCTTACCTCTCCTCATTTGTAAATAAAAATTTTATATATGAAGAAAAAATGCCTAATTCTTGCCTAAAGTTATATAAGTAATAAGTAGTGGGTTAAAACCAGGTTCTATGACTTCAAATCTGATAATTTTGACTCCTAAAACACTGCCAACATAAGGAAACAGGAAATAATCTTTTCCTACAATAACTGCCAATACCATAAAATGCCTAAATAATAATAATAATTTATTCTAGGTAATACGGCTTTCTATCTCCAACCTATTCTGAGATGCTAGCCTTAAAATAATTAATTAATTGCATTTTTAGAGCAGCTTTGATAGAATAGAAGTAAATCCCATTATCACAGAGCCTGATAAAATTTAATTACTTTGAACTTGATAAAGCAAGGAGAAAATCAATAATTAGCATTTTCAGAAAATAAGTAATGATGGATATCTTATGATACCTCCAGCTTTGATGTAAATTAACTTGGTGGACCCTAAGTACTATGAATTTGAATCTAAATCTTGCCAGAATATCTATTATTTATTTATTTTCACTTTGCTTTCCTTCTACACATGCAAAAAAATCATGATAAATTATATGATGTTTTATAGTTTACCACATGCCTTTATATAACTTATGTGATGCTTTATAGTTTACCACATTTAGATACCTTATCCCACTTTAACTGCTTATTCTTTGTACGACTTAAGTAACTCAAATTTGGCAGGCCTCCAATTTCTTTGTACAATAGGGGATAAAGATTGGGAACTGGACTATATGACCTCTGAGGGCTGTTCCAGTTTTAAATTTATGATCTCATGATCTCCTTTAATCTACAAAATCCTGTGAGATGGGTAAGGGAAATATCTCAATCTACAGATAATAAGGATTGATTTGCTAAAGTAAAAGAACTTTAATACCAAGATACTAAGAGGAATATAAAGATATTAGCTCACATTTACTGATTATTTTGAATTATTCAAAGCACTTTTTAAGAAAAAAACAACAAATAAACTTGTGTTAGATTAACTTATATATATAGTAAATATAAATAAGTATACTAGTAAGACAAGTAATATTACCTTCATTTTATAGATAAGGAAACAAGAATCTCAAATAACTAAAATGATGTGCTCAAGGAAATATTAGGCAGCAGATAAACAGAATCCCTTAGTTTAGTGATGTAGATTTCTAGAAGTGAAAATTTGTGGGAAAATTTGGTTTTCTTGAGTATAAGTCCTGTCTCTGACATATACTAACTATATGATTCATGGGCAAGACATAATTTCTCAATGTCATGACAAATTCTCTAAGACTGTAAGTTCTACAGACAAGAGAAACAAACCTTTCTCCAATAACTGAAAGAATTTGAACAAGTGACTATGCCTGAGTTTCTTAATCTGACCTATAGTCATATGATTATTACAAATAATCATTAGATTATAAAAGTAGTCAGATAAGAACTTAGCTACATGAAACTCAATGATCTGGTACAAAATAAGTATTTACTTGATAAATAAAAATATTATAAAATATCTTTTTTTGTTGTTTGTTTGTTTTTGTTTTTTAGAAAATAGTTGTTTCATCGATATGTCTCATTTTAACTTTTTAAAATTATGGGTCATCAAATTGGGCTAGTGGTTTAAAAAAACACAAAATGCATAAAATTATAACAAATATGAGCTAGTATTGTTATTGTTATTCAGAACTATCATCATCATAATAAGATTCATTAAGGTACAGGTCATTTCAGTGTTTCTGAGCTATGAGTACTTCGATTAGTTAATAAATAAGAAATAGATTTCCATTATTTTGCTCAGTGTATAAAAGGGCTTAAGGTGAGGGTTAGCCCCCTCTGGCATTTACTTGGAATTGCTTATGAAAGGCAGGGCTTTGCCATATTCAGGTAACACAAAATGGAGACATGCCGAGTTTTTCTATCATGTTGATTGGAGATGTTACATAGCTGGAACAGAGAGTGCCAAATGTATTCCATGTTACTTTTTTTTTTTTCCATGTTATCTAGAGAGAATGAAGGCCACATACATTTGTGTCATAGACACCATGAACAAACTGGCTAGGTGACCTGTGGTGTTGAAAACTGAATTAGACGGTGTTTTTTTTTTTTTTTTTTTTTTTTTTTTGAGGGGGGTTGTTTTGTTTTGTTTCAGTTCTAGGTGCAGGTAGTAAAGTATGCATAAGAAAAGGAAAGGAGCCATCTGTGTTAGCCTCCAAGGTTCCCATGGCTCCTTTCCTTTTCTTGTCAATTAGCCAGAGCAGGCAAGCTTTGGGAGAAGGCAAGGACTCTGGCTTGGAATTGGATTAGACTTTACTACATAAAAATTGAGCTAAACTATGAACTGAATCATTTTCCCTTCCACAAAAATGAGTTGTTATTGGGGGTAAAGAGAGGATAGATTATGTTCCTAGGTGTTAAGGGGATACCTTAATCTTTGCTACTTATACCTTTGAATTAATTTTATTTCTTTTAGCTTCATAAAGTTAATTTAGCTGTTTTATGATCAAAATGGAACTGGATTGCAGGGGACCCTAAAATTGGAAACTGCCATTGGTGGGAGATGGATCTAATGGCAGAGTGTTGAGATAACTCTTCCCCCATCCTCGTTACCTCCAGGAAACATCCTTAAGGATAATGGAAAACATTGAGGTAGAGTGAAATGAAATATATCTGACTCCAGGAAAAAACAATGATGAATGTTGGAGGAAATGCGGGAAAACTGGGACACTGAGTTGTGAACGAATCCAATCATTCTGGAGAGCAATCTGGAATTATGTCCAAAAAGTTATCAAACTGTGCATACCCTTTGATCCAGCAGTGCTACTACTGGGCTTATACCCCAAAGAGATACTTAAAGAAGGGAAAGGGACTGTATGTGCCAAAATGTTTGTGGCAGCCCTGTTTGTAGTGGCTAGAAACTGGAAATTGAATGGATGCCCATCATTTGGAGAATGGTTGGGTAAATTGTGGTATATGAATGTTATGGAATATTATTGTTCTGTAAGAAATGACCAGCAGGATGAATACAGAGAGGCTTGGAGAGACTTTCATGAATTGATGCTAAGTGAAATGAGCAGAACCAGGAGATCATTATATACTTCAACAACTGATACTGTATGAGGATGTATTCTGATGGAAGTGGATTTCTTTGACAAAGAGCTCTAACTCTGTTTCAATTGATCATTGATGGACAGAAGCAGCTACACTCAAAGAAACTGGGAAATGAGTGTGAACTATTTGCATTTTTGTTTTTCTTCCCAGGTTATTTTTACCTTCTGAATCCAATTCTTCCTGTGCAACAAAAGAACTGTTCCATTCTGCAAACATATATTGTATCTAGGATATACTGTGACATAGTTAACATGTATAGGATTGCTTGCCATCTGGGGAAGGGGGTGGAGGGAGGAGAAAAGTTGGAACAGAAGTGAGTGCAAAGGATAATGTTATAAAAAATTACCCTGGCATGGGTTCTGCCAATAAAAAGTTATAATTATTAAAAAAAAAAAAAAAAGAAGAAGAAGAAAGAAATACATCTGACTCTCAGGAAATGAGGCCAGAGTAGATACTGTTGACAAGGCCTACTATGGTAGTATCACCTATTATGTGGCAGGCACTGTGCTAAATTCTGAGGATACAAAGAAAGACAAAGCAGTCATTGTAACCCAACAAACAGGAAAAAGGTTGTGGGGAAATGGGAGAAACAATATGCAAACAATGTACAAGGAAAAAGCTATATACAAAATCAGTTTGGACATACCAGCACAGGAAAGCACTAACATTAAAGAGGATCAGGAAAGACTTCTTGTAGAAGTTGGGACCTTATCCGAGTCTTAAAGAAAGCCAGGAAAGCCAAGATACAGAGATGAGGAAGGAGAATTTTAGAATTCTATAGGGATAGACAGTGAAAATACTAAAAAATATCAAGATTAAATATATTTGTAGGAAGAACAAGAAAATGAGTGTCATGATAAAAGACTATTGGAGGGAATGTGAAAAAAGATGGCTTAATTATTTTTCCAAAATAAATGACTACCTTGTAAATAATCGTACCTGATTTTTACAAATGGTCTTACGTATTTTCAGTTTTTCTTTTAACTATTTAATAGTTTCCTAACTATTTAGAAAGTCAATATTTGAAATGCCAATATTTTACTGGCAAGAAAGACAAAATTAGGTAAGAGGCAGAAAAATAGAAACCTTGGATAGAAGGAAAAAAAGTTTTTTCATGTGCATAGCAAATCAAATTTACACCAATTTTTTTGGGGGAAGCTATATTATAGTGTTATAAAAGCAGAGTGAGCAGAAGGTTGAGGACTAAAACAACAAGGAGCTTTAGCAAATCAATTGCTGGATTGTTTACTTACAAATCTGAGAAGAGATTCTGGGCAAGAAAGCTATTCTGGATCTCAAAGGACATTCAGAAAATGTGAAAATAGTAGCATTTGGAGGCATTTGGGATGAGGAGGAAAAATAATGAGCCTTGTATGATTGAAAGGGGAAAACAATAGAAGATCAGAAGCAGGTGGTTATTAAATATCTTCCAACAAATAGAAACATAAAGCAGGGAAAAGAGATTCACTCATGTGAACTTCATTCTAGTCCTGGTTTTGCCAATAAGCTGTCTGACTTTGGGCAAATAACTTCACTTTTCTGAACTTGTATTCTTGGCTGTAAAAATAGCCACTGGACTTGAATCTCTAGAGTGCCTTCTAGCTTGACATTTTATGATTCATTGATTCAAGCGCCTCATATTCTTGAGCCAATGTTGGCCATTTAAAAGAATGTTAAAGATTTTCCTTCCCTTGGATCATAATGAGTAAGGACCTTAGAGATCACATAGTCCTTCCCCTCCTCTACAGATAAGGAAACAGAAAAGAGAAGATATATCTCTTTCACAGCAAGTCTTCTTAACTTCAAATGAAATCCCTTTAATAATACTCTTTTCCATTTGTGTCCATTTTTATTTAAATGAAGATCTGGGTATCAACAGGACATGAATTATTGCTGATGGAAGATTTGGTGTATAAGTTTAAACAATGGGAGAGAACTGCACAATTTTTAAATGGTACCATATTTATTTGTTGGAGAAGGGAGATTATACATCTTAATTTTTTATATTACCTTCATTTCTGAATGTACCCCCCCTTACTAAGATCATTTCTTGTAATGGATATGAAAAAATTAAAATGGTTACATAATGCATGGATTGCTGCATGTGGCATATTATTATAATGGGTTATGAGGAAGACTTATATTACCTGCTCCCTTCCTGAGTGTCCCTACCTCAAAGTCCCTAAGAGTTCAGGAAAAGTTACAGAAAAATCCATTATCAGAATTTCTGCACCCCAAACTGTTTAAGATGAAGACTATGTAGTGTGCCTGAAAGATAAAGATATAAAAGAGATGACTTAAATAGAGTTCATTCTATGAAAGCAAAAAAGAAATAATGTAGGAATTAAAACTTTAATTGAGGAAAATAGATGCAAAGCCAAGCCACAAGAGGAGAAGGGGCACAGCAATCCACCTGCTTTTCCTTGTTGATGGCAGAGAAATTTGTGGGTTGATTTATGCATTTAAACCTCTATCCCATCTCACTTTCTATTCTAGCTACCTCTCCCAACTTAATGCCATTGTTCAAGATGACCCCAATGCACAGAAATCACTCCCTTCTAATCTTTACAGTAAATAGTTTCAGTGAAAGCTCTTCTCAAATATGAAGGCTTTCCTGGTGCCCCTTCACTGCTAGTGGTCTCTCAAATAATTTTTATATGTTTAATATTTTGTATGTATGCATTGCTTCTCTGATAGAATATAAGACCTTGAGGGCAGGGACCATTTAATTTTTCTCTTTGTTCAGTATCAAGAACAATGTCCAGCACAAATTCATCTTAATCAATACTTGCTGAGCAATTAATTAAAATCACTCCCATTTGTGGTGAGCTTTTTCTTCTCAAAACACAGTCAGGTGATAAACGTTCAGATCTTTTATTATCTCCAATATAGCCCGGTTAGCTTAGAGGCCTATCTCTCTGCTTGGTTCCAAGAGCTCCCTCCGAATGTCTCCAAATCCAAAGGTTTTATCCTTCAGCCTCTGCCTCTGCCTCTTCAGCCTCCAACCAGCACAAAGATGGAATGAATCTCTTGTCTCCTTCACTTGGGGGTTGGCTAGCTTTCTGGTGAGTCTTTCAGACCAGCTTGGTCTCAGTGGGGGGTGTGCAGGAGCCCAGCCACCTGCCACAGTGGTGTGAGATGAAGATGAATCTGGTTGTCCACTGAACTCTCAACTCGTAGCTTCTTCCTCTGAAAACTCTTCTTCTGCCACCAGCCAGCCAAGTGGAAAATATTCTGCCTTGCCTCGGAGAAAGGGCTTTTGGCGTCATTCCGCTGAAATCTGACCGAGAGCCTCTGTCTGTTTCTTTTATACAAGAGGGATGAATTGTGGGATACGAGAGAGAGGGATTATGGGTTTTCTCCCATAGTGCTCTCTGGCCCTAAGAGCTTTAAGGGAGGTATGAATTCCCAAAGTTACAAAGTTTACTTTGTGAAGCTGGCATACTTGTGAACTCCAATGAGTAAAGGTGCAAACACAAGCATTGTACTAATTAGTTCTACTTAGTACCTTGTTTCAGGTTCTGCCCAAAACATCTTCTTGTAAGATTAGATCAACTCTAATTAGTTAGCAGTTTGTAAAGATTCCAACACCCATTCATTGCTAACAGACTACTCATAGCAAGGAAGAACTAGCTGTTGGAGCTTAGATATGTTATTTTCCTTTTCTTTCATTTTTAGTAAAATGACAGTGAATATCTCTTTTGGGGGAAAAGGGATTGCAATTAGGAAAAACAGAGTTGTATCAGTAGAGACTACTGAGATATCCCCTGGAGAGGTGAAATCTGTTCCTGTCCTGCCTATGGATCCCTTGCCTCCAGGCACAGTAGGCTTGACCATTTCACCTCTTGAGAGCGCTTACATTGGAGCCTTTTGCACTGGATATTGCCTTGTTGTCTTAAAAGGCCTGTATTCTTCTCAACTGTAATCCTGATTGCTTTTCTGTTGGTTGATGACATCAGAGTTCTGAATTTCTAAAGTCTCTCTGGGTGTAACCTCAGCTGCTATCATGCCCCACCTGTCCTTTGATTGATACTTTGGAGCTGGGTCCTGCCTCTCATTCCTCTGGGTCAATATACATTTAGAGGCCCAGTGAAAGCCTCGGTTACATTTTGGACATGGGGTTTTGGGTTTTCTCTCACTCTGTCTTCTCACTTTATCTCCATTTCTACATTGGGCTCTTAGATGTCCAACTTTTCCATACTGAAAACATCGATGAGTTTCTCTAGAATTCCTTTGCCAAGAAGGACCTTGTCTTTCCATGTTCATCATAGTTTGGGCATAATAAGCATTTGTGCCCACTATGGCACAGCGTCTTATGATCTCTTCTAAAGGAGCATCTTTGTCTAGCCCCCATATAATTCTTTTGCAAACCTCATTGGCATTTTCCTTAGCCAAATGTCTAGTCATTATTTCTGTGGCAGCATTATCTCCAATGGTTCTTATCACAGCTGTTTGCAAACGTCCCACAAAATCTGCAAAGGGTTCATTGGGACCTTGCTCTATTTTTGTGAAAGCATTATTTCCATCTTTCTGTCCAGGGAGAGAACTCCAAGCTTTTATTGCAGCCTTAGAAATTTGCTCATATACTGTTATGGGATAATAAATCTGTTCTGAACTCTCTGCATACCGACCTTGACCAGCTAGTTGGTCAAAAGTGATTTATTTGTCCAATAGTTCCTGTTTGCCTATTGCATTGGGCTTGAATCCTACATAATTCATGAAACTCCGAAAGCCACAATAAATTTTGTCCAGGTTTTAGACATGTTCTTGCTATAGATTTCCAGTCATTCGGGGTTAAGATTTCATAAGACAAATTATCGAGTAACATCTTCACATAAGATGATGTAGCCCCATAAAGAGTGCAACCCTTTTTCAAATCTTTAATTTTTTCCAAATTAAAAGGAGTGTATCTTCTCCCTTTTTGACCTGAGGAGTTGAGCTCTTCAATCACAGGATATGCATTTGTAAAATCAGATATATCTTCTCCTTCATTTTTTGTTTTAATTAATGCTTTTTCTAATCTTATCAAATTCTGCTTTACAGGAGAAGCTGACTGTGTTTCTGTCTCTCTCCCTCCCCCTTGTTCCACCCATGAAGGCTTAATTGAGGGGGGAGGGTCATGAGATGTGGAATCACCTAATTCCTCCTGCTGTGAAGTATCACACTCAGAATTATAATTAACTCCATTCTCATCTGATTCGTCCTCCTTTTCACCTAGTAAAGTTGGCACTTCTTCCTCCTGTACTTTCCTTTTCTTCATTCTATCACTTAAATAACTTCTTATAGCTAATTGTATTACATTATATGTATTAATTATGTCTTTGGAAATTGAGTCAGGTCCATTTCTATTATTAAAAAGATCCTCTCTTTCTAATGCTGCATTGAGTTTGAATTAGATCTATAGCATTCACCCAGTTTTTCTCCGATTAATTTCCATTCACCTAAATCTAATTACTTTTCTGTAGAAAACCAAGGACATATGTACTTAACAATTTCTAAAAGTTCAGTGTTACTTTGTAACAGATATACATGGTATACATAAATCCATCAATATGGGAGGCATTATACATAATTTACATAAGCACATAGCAATATAACACAGGCTAGTAGTAATGTAACAACATGAATCAACTTGAAAATTTACACATGTCCATAAGTCCTAGAAATAGTCCATAAGGAATCCATTGTCCATTAGTTCATGTGCCAGGAATCCAATAGTTCCTGTAAGCCCTGAAGTACTGCAAAAGTCTCATCAACAATTTTTCATCTTAAGGAATCCAATGATTCTTGCTGTTTTTTCAAGAACTGAAACAGTCTCATCTTGTGTTAATCCAATGATTCCTGAAGATTTTAAAAAGTTCTTTTAACAGTCTCATTGTCAGCTATGCTCTTTCAATGGTGAGCACAATCAGCAACAGAACCACCCGATATTTCTTGGGTCTTCTCCTTTGTTTCAAGGGTCTGCTCCATCTCTCTGCGATGGACAAGGCGAATGCGGCTCGTCGGCACCCATCTGATTCCTTCTCCACATGTAGAGATGCAAGCAAATCCTCTCCCCCAAGCAGTTAGTCTATCTGGTCCCTTCCATTCACCACTTTCTGGGTCTCTCCACATCACCTGGCGATTATCTAAAGATAGTGGGGCCACTCGCACTGGACACTGACCTTCCGGTGGGTTATAAAACCTGTCTGCCGGAGCCAGTGCATCTTTGTCAAAGATTAAAAAATTAATGGTATAGAGAACTAAATTTAGAAGTTCTCTAGGGTTACCCGTGGCTCCCCCTTTCTTTTGTTTTTGGAGCAGTGTCTTAATGTCTCTGTTTCTCCTCTCTACTATTGCCTGACCTTGAGGATTTATCCATACCCTGATATGGGAAACTAGAGAAGTTGTAGCTAATATCCCAGTCACTAACACAGGTAGATAACCTGTAATTTATCAACCAGGAGAAGTAGTAGCATCAGGCTTACTGTTACATACCCCTAATAGAAAATCTGATGATAGTTGCCCAGATTCTGACTTCAAGCAGCAGAGTACAGGAATGTTTTAGACTGCAGCTATGACAGTTGACCAACCTATGCTCACTATTTATGTGAATGGAATACCGTTAGAAGGATTGGTAGGCACGGGTGCAGATCATAAAGTTATTAAAGGTGCCAGCTGGCCCAGTCACTAGCCAAAGGTTAAGACAGAACCTACATGTCTGGTGTAGGAGGATCAATAGCAGCAGAAGTTAGTGTTTCTCCTATGAAATAGACATTTGAAAATGAAACAGCAGTTTTTACTCCTTTTGTGGTTGAAAAAATCCCCATCAATCTGTGGGGAAGAGAATTTTACAGCAGATAGGATTATAATTAAGTACTTCAGCTTTTTAGGCAGGGCTGCTGTTGAAGGCTTGCCAGCACTCTCACCAGTTCCTATTCAGTGGAAAACTGATACACCAGTGTGGGTAGAACAGTGGCCCTTAATAAGCGATAAAATTCAGGCCTTACTAGATATAGTGCAAGAGCAATTTGACCAAGGACACTTACAACCTTCTCTAAGTCCTGGGAATTCCCCAGTATTTGTTATAAAAAAGAAATCTGGAAAATGGAGGATGTTGACTGATTTAAGAAAGGTAAATGAACAGATGGAAACTATGGGAACTCTTCAGCCTGGACTTCCATCTCCTACTCAGTTGCCTAGAGAATGGCATCTTTGGGTTATAGACATTAAAGATTGTTTCTATTCTATCCCTCTAGATAAGGAGGATATGAAAAGATTTGCCTTTTCACTGCCCAGCATTAATTTAGCTGAGCCTTATAAAAGATATGAATGGACAGTTTTGCCACAGGAAATGAAAAATAGCCCTACTATGTACCAAATGTATGTTGCTGCTGCTCTTACTCCAGTAAGAAAAGCATTTCCAAAAGTAATATTGTTACATTATATGGATGATATTTTGGGGTGTGCACCTGAGGAGTAAATGTTAGAAGCATGTCTACAAAAGACCATAGAAACACTAAGAAACTACAAACTGCATATCACTACAGAAAAAATTCAAAGGCATGCTCCTTTTCAATATTTAGGATATGAAGTATATCGTAAGGCACTTACAGTACAAAAACTTTCTTTAAGAACAGAGAAGTTAAACACCTTAAATGATTTCCAAAAATTAATAGGAGATATCCAGGATGCATCCAATGTTAGGATTAACTACCAATCAATTGTAACCTCTATATGACATTTTAAGGGGAGATACTGCTTTAAATTCACCATGCCAGAATACAAAAGAAGTGCAAGAGGCTTTGAAAGAAGTTGAACTGGCTTTATCCAATGTGGTTGAAAGAGTAACTCAAAAAACCTTGAAAATATCAGTTTTTGCTACAAAAGAGGCACCACAGTAGTCCTTAATCAAGGAGACAGTGTGATAGAGTGGACAACCAGAACATAGCCTTATTCCTTACCCAGTGCCTGTGGCTAGAATTTTATTAAAGGATATTAAGCGAGTAGTACAATTATCTGGGATAAAACCTGACAAAATATACACATTTTATACTAACGCACAAATTAATGTATGCTGTGAGACCATCCCAGAGTGGCAAATTTTATTGGTTAAGGCTCCAAATTTTTCACATGCGTCTCCATTAAAGATAACCAGACTATTACATAATTGGCAAAGGATTTTTGAAGAAAAAATTTCTAAAGTTCCTCTTAAAGGACCAACTGTCTTTACAGACACATGCAAACAAAATATTTGTGCTGTATACTCTCATGATTTAACTATAAAGAGAGTAGTCAGAACTCCTTTTCAGTCCACTCAGCAGAATGAATTATATGCAATCATGCTAGCCCTCACTTATTACCCAGGAGATATAAATATAATATCTGATTCAACCTATTCAGTAGGTGTGGTACAAAGAATTGCCACAGCCCAAATAAAATTTGCAGCTTCTACTATATATCAGCTCTTTAAGGAATTTCAAGAGCAAGTGAGAAAGCATCCAGGTAAGATTTATATCTTGCATGTCCACTCACATAGTGGACTTCCACGTCCTATTTTTGATAGAAATTCAAAGGCAGATAGCCTTTTAACTATGTTAGCCAGTACTCCTTTATTTCAGGAAGCCCAGGAATCCCATTCTAAATACCACCAGGTGGTTTGAGCTTTACATTTACAATTTGGGATAATAAAAGAGGAAGCTAGGAGTATAGTAAAAAGGTGTACAGCTTGCCTTCCTTTCCACACTCTTACACTCCCTCCAGGAAAGAACCCTCATGGTTTGAGACCCAATGAAATCTGGCAAATGGATGTGACCCGTTATAAATCTTTTGGTTGTTTGTCTTTTATCCACGTTGTGGTAGATACCTTTTCAGGATTCACTTTTGCAATATCAGCAGCAAAAGAGACAGCCCTAGTGGTCACTAAATTCCTCATCCAAGCATTTGCAATTATGAATATGCCACAAGAAATAAAAACAGATAATGGATCTGCATATACTTCTAAACATTTTGAACACTTTTGTGCACAGTATAAGATTTTACACACCACTGGCATATCCTTTAATCCTCAAGGTCAGGCAAGTGTAAAAAGAAGCAACAGAGACATTAAGATACTCCTCCAAAACAAAAGAAAGGGGGAGCCATGGGTAACCCTAGAGAACTTCTAAATTTAGTTCTCTATACCATTAATTTTTAAATTTTTGATAAAGATGCACTGGCTCCAGCAGACAGGTTTTATAACCCACCAGAAGGGCAGTGTCCAATGCGAGCAGCTCCACTATCTTTAGATAATTGCCAAGTGATGTGGAGAGATCCAGAAAGTGGCGAATGAAAGGGACCAGATAGGTTAACTGCTTGGGGGAGAGGATTTGCTTGTATTTCTACAGATGGAGAAGAAATCAGATGGGTGCTAATGAGCCATATTCGCCTTGTCCATCAGAGAGACAGAAAAAGAGAAAAACCTCAAAACAAAGGAGAAGATTTTAAGAAACATCTGACATTGAAAGAGCATGGCTGACAATGAGACTGTTAAAAGATCTTGAAAATCTTCAAGAATCATTGGATTCCCTAACACAAGATGAGACTGTTTCAGTTCTTGAAAGCCAGCAGGAATCATTGGATTCCTTGAGATGAAAAATTGTTGATGAGACTATTGCAGTACTTCAAAGCTTGCAGGAATTATTGGATTCCTGGCACATGAACTAATGGATTCCTTTTGGACTATTTCTAGGACTTATGGACATATATAAATTCTCATGTGGATTCATGTTATTTGTTACATTACTACTAGCCTGTGTTATATTGCTATGTGCTTATGTAATTATGTGTAATGCCTCCCATATTGATGGATTTATGAATACCTGTTTCAAGTGAGCCCCTTCAGAAACTCACTAATCTGATTTGATTTCCCATTTCCTTTGGTGTTTCCATCTCCCTTCCTGAGATGTCAGGGAGGGTGTGGCCACCTTCTTTTTATGGTGTTTTTACTTCTTTTTTGAGCAGTCAGGGAAGGTGTGATCACCTTCTTTTTGGGGTTTTTACCTCCTTGAGAAGTCAGGGAGGTCATGACCACCTTATGTTCTAAATCAAAAGAAAGCAGAAGATGTTGGAATCCTTACAAAGTGTTAAGTCATTAGAATTGATAGAGACAATAATTATCTAATTTAGCATGGTTCAGTATGATTGATCTGATCCTACAAGGAGATGTTATGGGCCAGAACTTCAAACAAGGTACTAAGTGGAATTGAGGAGACAATGGTTAAATCTAGTTTAGCACTGATTTAATCCTACAACAAATAATGGTTTCCCAGTGACATAAAGATTGGTGAGTACTCAGTGTATAGCATATAAGCAAGAAGCTCTCAGGGCCAAAGAGCACTCTGGGAGATACAGAAGCCCACTCTTCTGTTGGAGTTGGAGACAGAGTCACTCCATATTCCACCTTTGTGCTGGCTGGAGACATTTGGAGGGAGCTAGGGGCTGAAGCTCAAGACTTTGAAGGACACAATAAAGGACTGGATTTTAACTCCTGGCTGCATTTGAAGTGATTATTACTTGAAACTAAAACTAAGGCTGCCTCCAGAAAACCTCCCCAAGAAACCTGCTCTCACAGAGAACCATCATATTATACAGAAGAAGAGAACACTACACTTATAGACCAAATAGCTTATTGAGTCTAATCATTTTAAGAGGAAGGAGTTCAGTAAAGTGAGTAATTCACATACTACCCTAATGTTTAAGGCAATGCTCATCTCAGCTTTTTTTGCTTTTTGATCTGATTTTTCTTGTGCAGCATGATAAATGTGGAAATATGTATAGAATAATTGTCCCTATTTAACATATATTGGATTACTTGCTATCCAAGGAAAGGGCTCAGGGCAGAGAAAAGAGAAAAATTTGGAACATAAGGTTTTGCAAGGTTGAATGTTGAAAACTATCTTTGCATATATTTTGAAAATAAAAAGCTATCATTTAAAAAAAGACAATGTTTAGATTGCTTTCTATATTTGATTTCACATTAAAATGAGGAGGTAGAGGTAGAAAGACAGACAGACACACACACACACACACACACACACACACACACACACACTATATTTACATACAGTTGTAGAAATAGAAAGAGAAGTAATGAATGGGTTCAAGCTCTGATATCCCATCTCCAGTATATCCCATATGGAACGATGGTAAAGAAATATCCAATCATGGCCATCAGGCAACTTTTGAAAACTATAATTGCATAATATCAGTTATAGATATGAATCAGAAGATAGAAAATCCCTCTTTTGTAATGCAATCATAGTTCAAGACCTAAAAAAAGCTCATATTTATAATAATTTATCCTTATTAATAAATATTAAGGGTACTTAAGGGAGTACTGAACCTGGAGTTAGGAAAACTAATATTCAAGAGTTCAAATCTGACCTCAAAAACTTAGTAGCTGTGTGATCCTGAGCAAGTCGCTTGACTTTGCCTCAGTTTCCTCTTCTGTAAAATAAGCTGGAGAAGAAAATGGCAAGCCCCTCCAGTTATCTGTGCCAAGAAAACCCCAAATAGGGTCACAAAGAATAAATATTAATGAAATTAGAACTTTAATATCCAATGTGATTCTATAATCTTAATCCTAATTATGATATACTGGGCACATTCCTTAGAGAAAATACGTTTGTGACAGTATCTTGTTATAGTGGCAACATCAAGCATTTATTGGACTCCTAATGTAAGGACACAATGATAATTTTTGTGGATACAAAGATTAAAAGTATAACGTTCCATAGGCAGTTGAATCTGTTAAACTGTTAATATAAAACACAAAACAGGGTTAGCAGTCGTTAAGGCATTTGTATATGTCATGGAAGATTAGCCAAAGAAGGCTGATTCCTGTTAACATTTGGTGAGAATGCTTCCAGAATTATCTGGTAATATAGAAGGAACATGTATATGGTCACTTGGATACTAAGTCCTACTTTGCAAATGAACTCCAAGGCCATTGTGGTTTCCATCTTGTCACAATACTAATTAAATAAAAATAAAATGTTTGATTTGCAAATGGGATCTCAGAGATCATCCAGTCTAATCTCTTACTTCATTTAAGATTCTCTTCTATGCTAGATTTTATCATCTAGCTTCTAAACAAATTTAGTAAACAGGGGAACTTATTTCAAAAGTCAAGACATGAATATTCTTTGTATATGAATAACTCTAATTGTTAGGAAATTCTATCTTATGTGATCTGTGATCAAGAATGCTAAACTCAAGGGCTTATGTGAACCAGATTCAATCTCCAAGAATGAACAAGCATTATTTGTAATGGGATAATCTAGAAACCTTCCTGATAAGAACAGGAGTGAAACAAGGAGGTCTATTATCACCAATAATATTCCAGGTTGTATTAAAAATGTCAACAGTAGAAAAAGAAGAAAAAGAAATAGAAGAAATCAGTATGGCTAATGAGGTAATACAACTATGTCTTATTGTGGACAGTATACTTGAAAATCCCAGAGATCCCACTAAAAAGTTAGTTGAAATTACTATCCATTTAAAATAATTGTCAACAGCATAAATTACTTAGGGAATATACCTAGCAAGACAAATCCTAGAACTACATGAAAATAAGAAGTGAAAAACCAAAGTATGCATAGTATGGTTTTAAATGCATATATATATATATATATATATATATATATATATATATATATATATATATATATGCATATTTCTCTTAAAGGGTGGCCTTCACTAGGGTAAGGTGGAAAGGAAAGGAAGGAAAACAACATGAAACGTAAAATGTAACAAAAAAAATTAAATTTAAAAAATATTTTGAGGAATATGAGAAAACAGTATCACAGCAGCTTGCTCTAAGTGGCAATACCAGATCTTCACTCAAAATCCAAATAGAATATATGAAACTTTAGCTCTGCCACTTTAATATATGGCAAACTCAGAGTCAAAACACCTGAGTTTCTGATCTAGTTCTATCACTTACAAGTTTTATGATTTTATGAGAGTTACCTTAACTTGTCCTAATTTGCGTTTTACTTATAAAAGAAGGATAATCATACTTACAACACATCCACATAGAGTTGTTGGGAAGATTAAATAGGATGACATATATGAAAGCTCTTTCCAATTATGTTATATAAATAGAAAGTACTGTTATTATAAATAATGCTTTATGGGGAACTCAAATCAATATAATCAGTAAGATTTACAGTATGTGTGATCTTTGACAGATTACTCAATGTGGCCTGTTTCCTAATCTGTAAATGAAGGTTGAACCAAATGGTTCTAATGTCTCTTCTCACAATAAATACATGATCTTGAGAGTCTATGATTTTTAAGTAGTTATGCAATATACTTCTTTTGTTAATATGTACCATCTCTAGATAAGTAAATGACAAGAATTATTTTTTTAAAAGAACTTTTCATTTCTTTAATAGGGACAAAAAAATCAAAACTGTGATAGTCAAAATACTGTTATCACTACTAACAACTTCATTTGGGGGGGGAGGGGATAGCACATTATGATAGAAATGGTAGTGAAAGAGAATTGCCTCAGTTTCCTCACCCATAATATGATCTGGAGAAAGAAATGGCAAACCACTCCAATATCTTTGCCAAGAAAACCCCAAAATGTGTCACAAAGACTTGTCTTCTTCAAAAAACATGAGAAAATTGGATGAAATTATCTCAAATTTCTTTCCAACATTCTAAATTCGAAATCATCTTACATACCTCCTTTGAAACATATGCCCTTATTGTCAGTTCCTATTGAAAAAAAAAAGTAGCTTCTGAGAATATCCAGAGACAAAAAACAACACTACAACCAAGAAAATATTGATGTGCCAAGAGAAAAATACAACAAAGCCAGATACACTTAACCAAATGTCTTGTTTACATTTAGTCCAAAACTTCCAATTATCACAATCTTTTAGGATACTAAAATAAGTAAAAGATATAAGCATAAAATGGAAAGCCTATTAAAAATGCTGAATAAAAAACATTGGTGAAGATCTCACATTTGTTGAACACAGATGGAACAGAAGAAAAGAGATTAATACCTAAGGTGTGATCCAACTATTCTGGAGAGCAATTTGGAACTATGCTCAAAAAGTTATCAAACTGTGCATACCCTTTGATCCAGCAGTGTTTCTACTGGGCTTATATCCCAAAGAGATACTAAAGAAGGGATAGGGACCTGTATGTGCCAAAATGTTTGTGGTAGCCCTGTTTGTAGTGGCTAGAAGCTGGAAAATGAATGGATGCCCATCAATTGGAGAATGGTTGGGTAAATTGTGGTATATGAATGTTATGGAATATTATTGTTCTGTAAGGAATAACCAGCAGGATGAATACAGAGAGGACTGGCGAGACTTACATGAACTGATGCTAAGTGAAGTGAGCAGACCCAGGAGATCATTATATACTTCAACAACGATACTGTTTGAGGATGTATTCTGATGGAAGTGGATCTTGTTGTTAAAGAGAGCTAATTCAGTTTCAATTGATCAAGGATGGACAGAAGCAGCTACACCCAAAGAAAGAACACTGGGAAATGAATATAAACTGCTTGCATTTTTATTTTTCTTCCCAGGTTATTTATATCTTCTGAATCCAATTCTCCCTGTGCAACAAGAAAACTTTGGTTCTACACATATATTGTATCTAGGATATACTGTAACTTATTCAACATGTAAAGGACTGCTTGCCATCTGGGAGAAGGGGTGGAGGGAGGGAGGGGAAAAATCAGAACAGAAGTGAGTGCAAGGAATAATGCTGTAAAAAATTACCCTGACATGGGTTCTATCAATAAAAAGTTATTTTTAAAAAAATACCTAACGTGTGGAAGCCTCTTAGGATAGTTTTTATTAACTCAGAAGTGCTAGTGCTATACTTACTTCTTTGTGGGATTTTGGGGCGTATCCAATTATTTAGTAATAATTATAAAATAAATAATAAATAAAAAGCTCCTGAAAAGCTGTTAAAAGTGTTTTACTGGAAAAAATTACCCTAAAACTCACATTAGTTCCTTGAGTAATAAAATAGAATTAAATGAGAATCGCCTAGTTTAAAGTAAAATTAAAACAAGAAATCAAGTAAAAACACCAGCCGTCTGGCATATGGGCCCAAAAGATAAAATACTTTTGTAAGGCTACATTTGGGGGGGGGGGGGGAGAAATCATAATAATTTATCCACATGGCCACTTGTTTATTATGTTATTATTATGCTTTCTTTCTTTTACATGAAAGTGCAATACCATGTGCTTTTACTTCAAGGAATGATCATGATTTTTTCTGATTATTTTAATGTTTCTAGCATGCAATATGTTCAATAATCATGCCATAAATTCTGAAAGCTTAGATAACTTTCCTGGACTAGTTACCTATTCTGCTAAAATCTCAGCTCTACTATCTATAATTACTGTATGATTTCAATAAAAGCACTGTCCTAGATTCTTTCCTTTTCCAAACTGATGATATGACCATCCTGGACTCTTTATTCTCACTCATCATATCCAATCAGTTTCACTATTTTGCCATTTCTGTCTCCACATATCTTGCATTCAACTTCATCTTTCTACACATATTACTGCCACCTTACTTTAGGCTCTCTTTATTTATTTTTTTTTTTTTTATGTCCTCCTAATTGGTCTCCCTTTTTTCAATTCTCTCTCTACTCCAGTCTATCCCACATATTGATATGGATTTTACTATGTACTTTCCTTACTTAAATAACCCTAAAAGCTTCTTATTGCCTCTGGGATTGAATATAACTTCCGATGTTTACCATTGAAAGTCTTTCATATCCTTGTCTAAACCTATTTTGCTAGCCTTAATTGCAAATGTTGGGAAGTCCTGTTGAATTCAGTTTTGCACCATCACACAAATATGGCCCCTTTCTCTCTCCTACTCCAACAGCTCCTCATTACCTCAATCTGGTACAATTGTACTAGCCTGATAGTTGATTTGCTGCAATGTATTTGTCTCCACACAAGTTTAGGGACAAAAGAGACTTCCTAAAGTATATATTAGATTGTCAATCCTTTCACAATAAATTCAAGTAGCTCCTCAGCACTTCCAAGATAAAACATAAAATCCTTTATTTATAATTCCCTCACAATGCCCCCTTCCTCCCCACACACATCCAATCATCTTTCCTCTCTTACAGTTTACTCTGATCCAGTATCACTGGCCTCTTGGCTATTACATAAATAAGACACTCCATATTTTGACTCTAGGAATTTTCTTTAGCTGATCCCCATGCCTAGAATGATCTTTTTCTTAATTCTGTATCCTGGCTTTCCTGACTTCCTTCAAAAACAAACTAAAATTCTACAGGAAATGTTTCCCAATCCTTCGTAATTCTACTAATTTACGTTTGCTAATGTTTTATCCCATTTGCTTGTTGCCTTCCTCATTACACAGTGAACTTCTTGAGAGCAAGGAAGATTTTTTTTTTTGGCCTCTTTTTGTCAGCAGAAGAATCAGCCCAGACATTCTCTCCAGGAGTGTGCAGAGGCCAGCCTAACATTAAAATCTACAGACAAGAAGGAGACAGGAAGAATGAGTAAATTTTGAAAAGAATTCCACCATAAAATGATATGATGGTGATAGGAAAATTCAAGATGTAAACTCAGAAAAACCAGCCCCAAATTATCTACAAGCAAAGACAAAGAAAATGTAGCTTGGGAACAAATTCAATTGGGACATCTGGAAGAGGTGAAGCAAAAATTTAAAAAGTTTTAGTAAGTGAAAGGAGAATGCTAGAGGACAAAAAGATGGGACAAGAAATGACAGCTATGGAACAAAAATTGTAAAAAAAATTAACAACTTAACAGAAAAGGTACAAAATACTGCTTATTGTAATATGACAGTACAAAAGACAACTTAGGCAGCAAGATGGTGAAGGTATTTGGGCTCCCTTAACCAGATGAAAGCAAACTATTCCTGATTAGTCTAAATTATATGAATAGAGAAAATGATAGATTGATATTTTGATTATAGTATTGATACATTGATTAGAAATATAATTATGAATTAAAATAAATAATATTGATATATTGATTATAATTGATAGATTATATCAATGTCTATGCCATTCTTATTGGACCTGAGGTATCTGATCTAAAACACTGACATCTAAACAAATAAGATTTACTTTACTGGAAAACAAAGGAGAGGATATTCTAAGAACAGAGAAATTACAGTATTCCTTGAAGTCTCAGAAGTCTGTCATAACTTGTTGATGTGTTTTATTTTGAGAAAATTATTTGTATTGACCTCCCTTTTCTTAGAAAATATAGAACTCTTTTTTTTACAAAGAGAAATATGCTAGTCTCCTAAAAACTAGACTTTTGAAGAAGTTGAGGAAAATAACAATTATCAAGGAGAGGGACAGAACACTGTCAGCTATCTTATCATATCTGAACAAACTACAGGGCTGTTTAGCACTTGGGGGTCTCAGATCTTCCTTAGATAATAAATGATATGAATATTGATGCAAGAAACAGCTGGAATGAGAGTATAGGAGGATATTAGGTGTTGGGGATGAAAGAGGAATATGTATATGGGATGGTATATCAGGGAAAGTTTCACAAAGGCAGCAGGACTGAATGTTAGCCCCGCAAGATCATTAGGATTTTAGAGGCTAAGGTTTAGAATAAATTTCGTTGGCATTTACATCCATAAAATTCCCACAAAAATCAAACTTTGTCACTTTATTTCAGTCTTCCCATTTTTATTGCTTTCCTTTGGGTGTTTTATTATGTTTGTTTTTCCTCCAGCTAACGTCACAATTTATCAAATCATCATGCATATAATTTGGTAATGCACAGTCTTCAAATCTGGACCTACATCAGCCTTCTAATACAATCTTTGGTCTAAAGTGTTCTCATAATCTCAAGTGTGGCTTCTATGGAAATCTACCACATAGCATACATTTCAAGGATAAACTGTCTAAGTTTCAACAGAACGCTAAAGATGTGGGAATTCTAGGAAGTAGTGACCTGATGTTCACAGAAATTGTACTCACCATTGGTAACTGTGTTGACATAGTATCGGTGGCCCTGAGGAGACAGGTAGCTTTCCCAGCCAGATGGCAATAAGGAAATCTGATTCTCTTCCACAGGCTGAGGGGGAACCATTCCAGGCTTCTATTAGTATGGAAAGGAGAAAGTGATAGTGAGAGAGTGAGAGAGAGAGAGAGAAAGAGAGAGAGAGGGTGGTCAACACACAAATTTCTGTTTTTTAATAGTTGTAATCTGCAGGATTCAGAATCATAGTTCCTAAATCATGTTGGGAAGTGTAAGATTTTCAGCCATATGATGGGTGGTGTAGCATGATATTTGGACCTATATGTGTCCATCAGATTTTGGTCTGACATAAGCAAAACAAAACATTGATGTGTGCTAGGTAATATCAGTCAATAAATAAGCATCTATTAAGTATCTGCTACATATCAGTTGAGTCAGGTAGAACCAGACAGTGGATAGAGTGTTAGGCATGGAATCAGGAAGACTCATCTTCATCAAATCATCATCATCAAATCTGCCCTCAGACATTTATTAGTTATATGACCTCGAGCAAGTCACTTGACTGTGTTTGCCTCAATTTCATGAAAACTGAACAACAACTAGGTATTAGGCATTGTGTGGTAGAATTACAAAAAGAGGTTCAAGAAAGTTCTGTTTCTTAAGGAGCTTAGAATCTAGAAAGGAAGATAACATGCAATATACAAAAAGGCTAGGTACAAGATAAATTGGAAATAATCAACTATCATTAAGGTTAATCAGGAAAGGCATCTCATACAAGCTAAGATTCTAGCAAGGACTTGAAAAGCCTGGAGGCAGAGATGGGAAGGGAGGGAATTCTAGGTATGGGAGTAGGAGGGGAGGGAAAGGGGACAACCAGTGAAAATTCCTGCAGTTAGAAGATGCAGTGTCTTGTGTGGTGAAGATCAAAGAGGTCAGTGTCACTGGGACACAGAGTACATGGAAGGGATCTTCCTTCTTTAGAAAAATGAAAGACTTGGACTGAGATAAATTGAAAGGTCTGTAGGTCTGACATTCTAAACCTACCGCCTCCTCTCTAAAGCAAAATAAGCACTAATCAATATTATTATCAAAGGTTTAGAGCTAGAAGCAACCTAGACCAGTTCTCTCATTTTATTTAATTTTTAAAAATGTATTTACAATTTCATTTTTTATTTTGAACATAAACACATAAGAGGGTATCTCTACATAGAAGTAGAAAACAAACAAAAAAAATGAAACAATGAAACTATTTTATAATACTTGCTTTTTTAAAAAGTATATAATAAATTTCTCATGATCTTTAAAACTGTTGTGGCTGTGCTTCTTTCTGCATTTCTTTCTGTTCTCTTCTATGAATTTTAAATTATATTTCAAAGGCCTTTCTTTTTTCCCATGATGATTGCTTATTCCCCCTGAAATACTTCTTCCAATTAGAGAAACAGAGAAAGACACAGAGAGAACACAGAGAGACAGAGAAGTATAGTCATACAAAATGGATCCACACGTTTTCTATACCATGATGAAATCATTTTTCAATCAGAAGATTTGTTTCTCCAAATGTCCCATAAGTACTCTGTAGACATGGCTAGTCATTGCTTTGATCAGAAATCTTAATTGAGTCATTTTTTTTACAATGTTTTATTACTACATTAATTTGTTCCTGATTCAACTCATTTCACTCTGAATCAGTTCATATTTCCAGGCTCTGAAATCATCTTTCATCACATTTTATGGTACAATATTCCATTATGTCCACAAAGAGTTTTTTTTTTCCCCTAATTCTGTCCTCCAGAGATTTTATTTCTTTTTTTTTTTTTTTATGTCTTGCTCTATTTCTCCTAAATCTTCATGTATTTTTTAATGGAAAATTCATTTTTTTCCCTTTGATTTTCTGTGGATAGTTGTAATAATATTACTCTTCCCTTGTAAATTAGATTGAAAAATGGGACATTTCTGGCTTTACAATAATTCTTTATGATGACTGATATTCTTTGATTCAGTAATTGAATCACTATTGTGTCTGTATCACAAAGAGAATTTAAAAGAGAAAAGGACACACTTGTGAAAAGATGTTTGAAGCAGCTCTTTTTTGTAGTGGAAATTAATTGGAAAATTAGTAGACACTCATTAATTGGGAAATGGTATATGAAAGTAATAGAATTTAATTGTTCTACCAAAAAGAAATCATGAATTAGTTGATTTTAGAAAAACCTGGAAACATTTACATGAACTGATGCTGAGTGAAGCAAGCAGAACCAGAAAAACAGTATATAGCAATAATAAGATTATGTAACGATCAACTATGGTAGACTTAGTTCTTTTCAGTCATTTAGTGATCAAAGGCAATCCTAAACTTTTGATGGAAAACACCATCTGCATCCAGAGAGAGACCTATAGAGACTGAATGTAGAGCAACAAACACTATTTTTATTTTTATTTTTCTTTCTAATGGTTTTTTCCTTTTGTTCTGTTTTCTCTTTCCCAATCTGACACATATGTAAATATGTAAAAAATGAATGTACATGTATTTTTTTTTTTAAAGATGGTATTTGCTCAATTATCCAACCTTTTTTCTAAATTTTCTCAGTTGGGGCTTGGTTAGTCTTTGGTGGTCAGCCCTATCTGTTCTCAGCTTAGATTTCTCAGAAACTCCTCCGATAGCTACTATTTACCAGGATCATCTCTCCCTATCCTTTCCATTCTGACTCCATTAGTCACTCCTGCTCCTCATGGTTTCCAAGGACCCTCCAGTGGACTATCAATCACATTCTTCTAGAAATCTTTTCCTTTTCGTACTGTAGAATAAGTCCTACAGAATAAGTCCTACAGACTACATGAATTTCTGCCTGTCTTTGGTCATATAGTTGGAAACTGCTGGCTTGTTTGCTTGACATTTTCTTTATTAGCCAATCCCTTTCCTATGGGCTTCTGGCTGAAATTTTGTCTAAGACTGGGGGAAAAAATCCCTTACTGTTGTAGGGCCGGAAATCTGGAGAAGTATACTTGAAACAAGGATATTTGTTTGTTGTTGTAAGCAAGAAGGTGTGAACTCAATGGAATTGATGAGATAATGCTTCTCTAGTTCACATATATCTAGTATAATATAATGATATAATCATTCTAATTGGCATATACTCAATATGCTGTAATGCTGTAATTGTAATAGGGTATTTAAGGGCTGAGAGAACTGGAAACACAGTCAGTCAGTCAGAGTGAACAGACTGTGAAGGAGACAATAAAGTCTTTAGACTATTCCTGGCCATCCTCATGGTGACTACCTTGCAAAGACCAAGATTCATCCAGAGGACCTCCAGAAAGCTAGCCTGGACATTACATACTGTTATTTCTCAAAAAATTTTATGGTCCTTTGTTTAGCCTCATAAAGTTTTTCAGTTTTTGTCAAAGCCAATGTGAGAAAACAGATCTGCTTACTTTTGTTCAGGCATCTTGGCCAAGAACTTTCTGACCTTCTAGATAAGGAAAAAGAGAAACCTAGAGAAGGTAAATGATTTTCTTAAGGACATAAATGGAGCATTAAGAAATAGAATTTGAACTCACATTCCCTGACTCTAGATTCAATTTCATTACTACCACATAGCATTCCCAATGGCACTCAAAAAGATTTTCATGACCAAAAATTCTGGGAAAACACCCAACAAAACCCCAAACTTGAAAACGTACAATAAAAGTCACTAACCTATCCACACCCTTTAACCCAATGGTGATGTCTCCTAAAGAGGTTAACAGCAGAAAGTAAGTTCCTACATATATCAAAATGTTCATAGCAACATTTTTGTATTAGCAAAAAATCGTAAATAAAATGGGTAGTCCTCAATAGGTAAATGAACAAATTGTTGTATGTAACTATGACAGTAGGTTATTATGCTATAATAAGTAATAAATCAGAAAATTATATATAATAATTAAAAGAACAAAATAAGGAAAATCAAGATAATAATAGCATAATGACTATTTATAATCTACCTTTAAGTTCTACTTACAAAGCTTTGGTCACAAAGCAAGGGCACTTGGGGGAAGGAATTGTCTGTTGATAAGACAAGTTTTTTCTCCAACATTTCCTAAATTCCTAGGGGTCTTTGGACTTGACAATCAGGCAGGCTCCCCAGAGTGCTACAAACTCTGACCTAAAGAATAGTTGTGAGGGGTGGCTAGGTGGCACAGTGGATAGAGCACCAGCCCCGAAGTCAGGAGAACCTGAGTTTAAATCTGGTCTCAGATACTTAACACTTCCTAGCTGTATAACCCTGAGCAAATAACTTAACTCTAATTGCCTCAGCCAAAAAAAAAAAAAAAAAAAGAATAGTTGTATAGGTAAAGAACTGGAGATCCTAAGCAAGTAAGAGAAGAGCTTGTAATAGGATGGAAGAAGAAACAATTATAAAGAGAAAGATGCCTATAGGATTTGATTAGGAACAACTGAAAAGTAAGCCATAATGTCCTGCCAAAGGGTACCGTACTACAAACAGTTGCCAATGAACATTTCCGAGGATCTGCAGCCCTAAGATGGAGAGCCTCGCAGAGAGCTGGAACTGATTGCATTGCCTTTCTCAGTTTCTGAAAAATTTGTTTATTCCCTCTCTAATTATTAGTCAAAATAACTAGGTATACAAGCAAGTTGTTCTTTACTTTAAAATTCAAATTTAATTAAAAACCATAAAAAAAATCCATTAACCATCAGAATTGCTAACTTGTGTCATTTTATTTAGTGCTACTTTATCTAGATAAAGAAATAGGAGAAAGACTTTAAAACTTCAGAGATGAAATATTTAGTCTATGGGAAAGAATCATTGAGGCAAAGGGAAAAGTCTAAAAATTAATTGTTACATGTACAATAAAGAATAAAAAAATCAGATACAAACAAATAAATAAATAATAAATGAAATAAACACATGAAAAAATTTAGCTCTAATATGAGCTCAGGAAGGCATTTTTCTTTCTCTTTTCAGGAAAAATGAGGTTTGATTTGAAAGAACACCGTATCTGTGTGAAGAAAGGGGATATAAGTTACTTAAAAGGGGCAAACCATCCCCTGAATCCTGAAGCAGGCATACCCACAAAGGAGTATACTGCTGAAGTCTGAGTATGCCTAAATAGTTGCTGAAACTCAGGAATGACCGACAACCCAAACTGCCTAGCTCACCTATGCCATCTGGTGGCTCATAAAAGCAATATTAAATATTATCCAAATTAAGATGAATTAAAACAACCAGTCTAGAAGAAAAATATTTGGGGGGGAGAGGTTGTCGAGGGATGAAGGAGAATAGCACTTTGCTATTGTCAGAAGAGAGGCAGAAGGACTATGGTTAGAGAATGTTGCATATTCCATCAAATACTTTCCTAGGTGAAGCTTGGTTGGAGTACTGCATGTGGAATCAAGGAGATATGAGTTCAAATCAGCCTTGTACAGTTCCTAGCTTTTTGATTCTTGTCAAACCAAAACCTCTGTTTGCTTCCATTTTCTTAACTGTAAAAAGGGGTAAATAAAACCCCAGGTTGTTGTGAGGATCAAAAAAGATATTTATAATGTGGTTAGCATAGTGGCTGGCATAGAAAAGGCCCCATATAAATGCTGATGATGATGATGAGGATGATGATGAACTGCTTCTGCTCTCTATAAGGTAAAATTTAGAGAAGCCAGAATATAACTTGGGTTTTAAAAAAATTTTCACAGCAAAAAACCAGAGACCTTACTAAAACTACCTGATGAGAATTCTTTATCCAGCTGACATGACCAACTTCTCTTCTAACCAGGTGTAACCACAACTCCCTGGAGAATCCTTCAGAATTATAACAATATATAGAAGTATCTGAATAGGTTTCAGAGTGACAGAACCCACAAATATTTGGAATATAAAAATTTCTGGCAGAAGACATTTTGGAAGAACTTCAGGAAAGATCTGTCTCAATCAGGCAATGAGGTGGGAAGTGGAAGGGCAGTTTGGGGGCCAACATAGGTGGAGGGCAATGCAATGCAGTAGAGGGAGACCCAGAGTGGAAAGACTTTTGTGTGCTGAGGGAATTTAGGAGAAAGCTCTTGCCAAAACACCATAATGTTTACTACTCTGTCCTGGTTCAGAAGCCAGTGGATCAGAAGACTAAGTGTGAGACTTTCAATACAACTACAAAAGACAAATAGTGAGCCCTTAAACCCCAGTATAACCAGGACTAGGTCAATCTCACCCAGCAGGGGAAGGAAGCTGACAGCATCAGCCCCAGTGAAGTATTAAGCTGCTAAGGTCTGTAGAGGAAGCTTGAGACAATCTCTCCTTTGCCCTAAGAGCAGACCTCAACCTTTAAAAATGAGCAAAAAGGCAAAAAGAACTCTAATCATAGATAGCTTTTATGGAGACAGAGAAGAACAGATCTCAAACCCTGAGAACACTAAAAGCAAAACATCTCCAGATGAAGCCTCAAAGGGTGATATAAGTTGGTCTCTATCTCACAAGACCCGCTTGGAAGAATTCAAAAAGGATCTTAATAGAGAAGAAAAATGGCAAAAAGAAATGAGAGTTCTGGAAAAGGAAAAATAGAAATTGTCTGAAGAAAATCACTCCTTAAAGAATAATTTTGGTGAAATTGAAAAAGAAAACAACTCCTTGAAAAACAGAATTTTTGAAATGAAAAAAAAAATCCAAAAATCCAAACTCATTTAAAAGTTCAATTGGACAAAGCAAAAAGAGATTTTTTAAAAAGCAAAATGAAGAAAATAATTCACTAAAAATTAGAACTGAACAGATGGAAGTGAATGACTCAATGAGACATCAAAAATCAGTCAAATAAAACCCAAAATTTTCTTTTTAAAAATAGAAGAAAATGTAAAATACCTCATCAAAAAAAAAAAACAAAACAAAACAAAAAAAAAAACTGACCTCAAAAATAAACCCAGGGGAGACAATCTAAGAATGACTGGACTATCTGAAAACCATGACAAAAAAAAAAGAGCCTAGACAACATCTTTCAAGCTGTCATTAAGAAAAACTGCCTTGATGTCCTAGAATTTGAAAGTAAAATAGTCATTGAAAGAATCCACTGATCACCTCCTAAAAGAGGCCCCAAAATGAAAACCCCAAGGAATACTGTAGTTAAATTCTAGAATTATCAGATCAAGGGGAAAATACTGCAAGCAGCCAGAAAGAAACAATTCAAATATTGAGTAACTACAATCAGGATTACCCAGAACCTAACAGCTTCCACTTTAAAGGATCAAAGGGCCTAGAATATGCTATTTTGGAAGGCAAACATCACCAGGTGGTATTATCTTCCAATCACAAAACAAAGTTTTGGACATTTAGGAAATGTTTAATAAATGCTTGTTCATTTGATTAAACTTTGTAAATATCTGTTATATAAATAAGATAGGCTTCTTTGATCTCCTCCAGTTAATCTTCTTTCAAAAGAAAGCCCAAAGAATATCTACCTAAATTGAAAAGCAGAGATCTGGTCCATTACCTTAAGAAATAGAAAATATTAGAATATTTTAAATGAAATTATAGTTTTTTTTGTCTTTCTTCCTATTATATTCTCTATAGATAGGAAGGCAAATCATTTTATATCCTTTTTTGTTGTTGGTTCCTATGTACTTAGCAAAATGGAAAGCTAATATTTAGGTTCAAAATATTATCTTATTTTTCCTCACAACTACCCTGAGAGATAGGTGCTATCATTACCTGTTTTACAAAATTAATAGCTAGAATTTACAGAGTGCTTTAAGATGGCAAAGAAAATAATTATCTCATTATATCTAACAATAACCCTGGGAGTTGGTGTTATTAGCTCCATTTTACATATGAGGTTTAGTCACTATGCACTTGCTCAACTGTGTCTTAGCTTACTTGTACCTTTTTCCTGGATGGAGCGACTTCCCATTTTATTTCTACCTAATAAATCCTTCAAGAGCTAGCTGAAATGTTCTATCTTATAAACCAGGACTTATTAAACTTTTGTAACTTCTTTTTGCTTGAGAAATTTTTACATGATCCTCTGTATATAGCTATATAAATCAAAAATTTACTGAAATAAATCATAATTTCATGACTAACATATTCAGTTACAAGACCCCAAGAAGTCACAAACTACAGTTTAAGAAGTTGAATTCTAAATAATCTGGGACCCCAAAAGGAAATGATTTTTCCTTTTTTTTTCTTGAAGTTTTATATGTTTTTTTTTTTCTTTCTGGTTCCTTTTCCTTCCCTTACTTTATACAGTGCCTCCATCTATTCTCCGCACCATCCCCCATAGCAGAGTGCCTGTAAAAATAAATATTTGCCAAATTTCTTATTTAATTATATTTCTAGATTTATACTGGGTTTCTGAATGTGATGCTTTTTAATAGCCTCCTTATGTCAGAGCTCTGGCTTGCTGTGCTTAAATATTTTAATGTGGCATAGTTGATAAAGAAGCCAATCTCAGAGTCAAGAAAATGAATTCAAATTTCAATTCCGTAATACTGGCAGTGTGACCCTGGATGAGACACTTAACCCTTTAGTGGCATAGAAAGCTCTCTAGAATTAATAGGTTGCAGACAAGCTGAGCATAAGTTCTTTCTAAAAGTAAAAAAAAAAAAAAAATCAGTTTGATATTGTTCTTAATTGCCCAACTGGGGGATATACCCATCAGAAATACTCAAGTGGAAGACAGCTAAAAGAAAAGGATTTTGGATATGCTGGAGAATAACAACTTAATATAACATGGAGAAAAAGTCGAAGATTGCCTAAGATTTATTCTCTCTTTTTCAGTTCCTGAATATTGAAGTTTAGAAGTGAAGTTATTTTCCAATCATGTTAAAGAAAATGACTAAATCTATGGAATACTAAATAAAATCAGAGAGAAGTGGCAGGTAGTTCAGCATCAATCTAGTAAAATTGCCTCTCTGTATAGATAACAAAACTAAATCTCAGAATGGTTCAGTGATCTATTCAGGTGACTCAGTGAATAAAATATTGAGCCTAGAGTCAGGAAGGTCTTGTAACAATGGGCACGTCTTTTAAGTCCTGGCTATGTCAGTTTCATCATATATAAAATGAGAATAATAATAGCACCTACCTTCCATGTTTGTTTTGAGGATTGATTGAGATAATAATTGTTAAGTCCTTAGTATAGTGCCTGCTACATAATAAACACTATATAAATGTTAATTATTGTTATTAAATGGAGAAAGAGGTTTTAGGAAGGAATGTAGAGGTTTGAACATGATAAAGACAGTAGGAAAATGAAGTGAAATATACCCTGGCTTAACTTAGGTGTATTGTTCATTTTGAGAAATTCACATTGGTGAATGTGGGGAGGGCGAGGGAGAGATCAAGTATATGGGATTGTTATCTGAGGTGAAGGATCAATTTCTCCAAAGTATTCTTTCATCCATTTTTTCCTTCCCTTATCCATTCTAAGGATCCTTCCAGCTCTGTGATCTTATGAATGTGTCAAGGTCTAACTGAACAATAAATAAAAGCTGTGGATGGGAACAGAGAACAATGAGTAATAAAAGAGATAAGAATGATTGAACTGGGAATGTGACATACAGAAACTCAAAACTAAACTAATGCCAGGGGAATCAGATGAGAACTCCTACTCTTTTGGCCTCATAGATTAGAAGTAGAGCCCTAGACTAGAAGTAGAAAAAGAATAGTCTACTCACTAACATGGAGAACAACTTGTACTTGAATTGAAGCGCTCTACTTCTAAAAGTGCTCTACTTTTACTTCTAAAACTACATGTATATGATTGCCATTTTAATAGTACTCAAAATTTGCAAAAGAACAAAGAATTACTGATGCAACACCTCTTGAAAAATGTTCCAACTAGCCTTTTAAAGTGCTGTTTTTTGAGGAATGTGTAATTCAGTCTAAATCTTCAATTTTAAATAGAAAGAAGGACAAATCCATGTTGAGTTTGGTCAAATAAAGAGAACAAAGGCAGTGGAGAAGAAGCAGAATGCAATAATTATAGATAACTTGTACTAAAAAAGAGAGAAGAAAAAAGTATAAGAGAATAGAGAAAAGGAAAATATTTGCAATCAGAACTATAAATGTGAAGAGTAAATTTACAAAAAAAAACTAAATTAGAAAATAGTATCTAATAATTATTTTTTAAAAGTTGAAATATAATGATTCATACAGAAAAAATAAGGAGACAAAGACATATACATATACATACAACATATAAAGGCTTCTCTCTCCACCCTCTTTTTTTTCTTCCTCCTATATGCATTTCTTTTCATGTGAATTCAAAAACTAAGAAAAAAGAAAGTTCCTCAAGGTTTCTTCTCAGTAGGGACCACAAACTCTATTCTTCTAGTGCTGATAATTTATCTCCCCATTTCAAAAAATATAGCAGCCAAGGTGTCAGTAGAAGCCTGTCTTAATGGAAGAATGTAATGGGCTTGTTATCAGAAGACATGGACTAGATCACATCTCAGCTATTTATAACAAGTCTCATCTTGCACAAGTCCTTTTACTATTTGGAAACCTCACTTTGTCCTTTGTAAAATGAGAAGATTGGCTAAAGAAACTGTCTCTGTATATTCCTTCCAAATCTAGCATTCTCTAATCTCAACTCAATTTCGAATCCTGCATTCTTTAATTTGAACTTTAAATTTCATCAAACATTAATTAATTAATCAATAATGAATTGCCTGTAGAGCACAAAAGACCTAAAAAAATAAATCAACTGGGTAAAAGAGCCTTGCTATCATACAGTCTACAATCTAAGATAGTGAGAAAGATTTGACCCATATTAAAAAAAAAAAAAAATCACTAAAAAAAGTCTTAAAAATACATAATTCCCCAAGAAAGAAAGGAGCAAATAAAAAGCTATCTGAGATACATAGGGCATTTTGGTTTCTTACTCCTTCTCAATTGGCAATGCTAATTATTACTTGAGAAACATTCCCTTATTGCTTCATGAATTTTGGCAAGTCACTTCTTGACATTCAGTTTGCAGTATGAGCCTCAGTTAGATATGAGGATTTTTAAGGTTTCACATAATACTGATATTCCACAGTCCTATTTTTGGGTAAATTAAAATGTTGAACTTCCTGAGAATAATTTCAGGAGACCACTACTGAGATACTTTTAGTGGGAAAAGGATTCAATAGATGTCAAAGAATATGGATTCAAATCTAGGATCTTCTTGGGGAACCATTCTAGACCTAAATTTCAACATCTGTAAAATAAGAAGCTTGGAACAGATGACCATTAAATCTAGGATTTCAATGATCCATCAAGGCAGAAAATCCATATGAACCTTGAGAAACAATTCCTTTCAATTTAATTCTCAGTGACTACTCATTAATTAAGATTCCTTTCAAATTCCAGTTTATTTCCTCTGAAGCAAAGAGTCTCAATTCTCTTCTCAGGGTTCTTTTATTGTTATTCTTTACTACTTTCCCCTGAATTTTTTCAATAGTTTCTTATGGACATAGTGTCTTCAAACTAGACTTTTTTAGAGTTTTAAGTCTCTCTAAGAGCCAATTTTAAATGCCAAACACAGCAATTTGTATTAGATCATAAAGTTATTAATCACTGGTTTGATGACATGAAGTTATTTTTTTTAAGTACTTCATATAAAGAGCTATAACAAAGAAGGGAAATTAATAGTGTTCTGTTTGGCTCCAGGGGTTAGTAATAGACATTAGTTAAATAAGCTCTTGACTGTAGATGGATGTTTACCACGTTAAAGATAGTTCTATTTATTCCTCTGATTCTTTAGTGTTATTTTTAATAGATATGTGTTATATTTTGTCAACAGCTTTTCCTACATCTATTATTATAATGATGTGATTTTTATTGTTGTTATTAACATACTCTATTATTTACCATTTTCCTAATATTGAAGCAATTAACTCAGCATTTCTTATAGAAATTCAAACTAATCATAGTATACAATCATAGTGAATTCTTTCCTATTTTTTGTATTGCTATTTATTAATTCTGTGAGACTATAATTTTTGAACTTGAGCTTGAACTTTTTTGAACTAGCTTACCATCTTTCTAATCCCAAAAGTTTGCAACTTTGATGTCTTCAACTCATCCAGTCATTTGCCATATCTTGTGACTTTTTTCTATTCAACATTTTTTGAACATATTCCCTTTTTTCCAGTCAGGAAGTCACCAATCTAGTTCAGATCACAGGTGCTATGTTAAATGCTAGGGGTAAAAATAGGGAAAAATATCCAGTCCCCTATACTAAAGCATCTTGCATTCCAATGGCAGAAGATAATATATAAAAGAAATCTGAAAAATGAGTTCCAATATCTCCTCTCATTTAAAAGAGAAGTTGCCAGGTCTTGTGTGATTCTGAATGTAATTCTTGAACAACATAATTTTGGAAGCTTGTAATATTTTTCTTTACATAGGAGCTTTAAAATTTTGCTAATATTTATGAGACTTTATGAGGGTCCTTTTAGGATATGTTAGGCAGATCTCTTCAAACCTTATTTTACCCCTGATTTTTTCCTGGGTTTTAAAACTTTCAAGTAATTAAAATTATATGAACCAAAGTTGCTGAGATTTGAATACAGCTTTGTATTTTATACTGTAAACTAGATTTGCTGTAATCACACCCAGGTTCTTCTTTTACCCAGGCAGTTAGATGGGAAAGCACAAGCAGGATGTAGTTTTAGTAATTCTTAATTCTTTTGATGCTGAGATTTCAGTCACTTAACTTTTCCCAACATCTTTGTATCTTACAAATCATACAACTACAATAAGAAAAACAAACAAGGCAATCCTTATAGGATCATGTACAGTATATGTAGAGAATATTCCCCTCTTATTGGGAGGGAACAGTTCATTATATTGTAAATGTTTGCTTCTCTGACTCAATTGTTTCTTTGGAAGGCACAAGATTTGATATGTTTTTTCCCCTGGCTACTTTCAATCCTTAACCTGGAAGCTCTGGAACTTGGCTATAACATTGCTGAGTTTTCAATTTGGGATCTCTTTTAGAAAGTGATAAGTAGATTCTTTCATTTTCTATTTTACCCTCTAGATGTGAGATATCAGATCAGTTTTCCTTAGTTTCTTGAAACTAAGGCTCATTTTTGGATTATGGATTTCAGGTAGCCCAATAATTCTTAATTTGTCTTTCCTCAATCTATCGGCCAGCTCAATTGTTTTTCTGATGAGATATTTCACACTTTCTTCTATTTTAAAAATTCTTTTGATGTTATTTTATTGTTTCTTGGGGTCATTAACTTCTACTTTCCCAATTGTAATTTTTAAGGAAATATTTTTTTCATTGAGCTTTTGCATCTCTTTATCTATTTGAGCAATTTTACTTTTTAAGGAAGTCTTTTCTTCAGTGAATCTTTGTTCCTCTTTTTCCACTTGATATATTCTGCTTTTAAAGAAGTTCTTTTTAAAAGAGAATTTTGGCACCTCTTACCATTGTTTTTTTAAGGTGTTATTATCTGCAGTGTTTTGTGTGTGTGCCTCTTTCCCTAAGCTGTTAATTTTCTTTTCACAATTTTTTTTTTTTTTGCATAACTCTCATTTCTTTCTCTAATTATTTCTCTTCCAGGAATTCTTATCGGGCTTAGATCCAATTACCATTTTTCCTTTGAGGCTTTAATTGTAGCTATTTTCACTTTCTTGTCTTCTTTTAGGTATATGTCTTGATCTTCCCTGTCACTATAGTAGCTTTTTAAGGTCAAATTCTTTCTGTTGTTGTTTTATTGTTTGTTCATTTTTCCAGTTTATTTCTTGACTTTGAACATTATGTTAAAATTGGGTGCTTTTAACCTGGAGGTGGAGGACACTATGGCAAGTTTTAGGTTTATTTATGCTTTTGTTTTCAGAGCAAGTTGTGGGAGGTCTGCAAATTTTTGGTGCTTTCAAGGTGGGATGATCTGGGCAGAAGTGGCCACTGCTCTCCTGGCCTATACTCTATCTTTATCCAGGAAGGGTCCCTGCAGCCACAAGCTGACTTAAAACTAGAACCAGGGGCCCTTTGTTTTCTTGTGATGGTCCAGTAGCATTCCTGTCCACTAAAAAAGCTACCCAGAACTGCATGGAATCAATAGTTGCCAATCTGAACCCAGTGTCCAGTTCCCTGTAATTTTTTATGTTCTGATTTATATGTTGATCTCCTATGCCTGGTTCAAAAGTTTATCTTTTATGTCTTAGCTATGTCTTAGAGAGTATCTCCAAAAATCTCTCAAGGGTATCAATTATCATTGCTATGTTGAGCATGTTCCAATTTCTCTCCTGACTTCCAGAGTTGCATCTTCATCTACCAAATGGATAGATGGTAGATACCATTTTGGGTAGATACCAAATATCCCAAACTAGTTACCTTACAGATATATTATATCTTAATCCTAACATTTTTGAAACAGAATTTATTATCTTTTCTTCCATCACTCCTCAACATTTCCTCATTCTCAAGAGCACCACTGTCTTCCCAGGCACTTAAACTTCAACTCACGTATGCTTACTTTTCCTACCCCTTTTCCTATGTTCAATCATTTGTCAATGCCACCAACAATGAACACCTTACACCTGGAGAATTGCAATGATCTGCCCATTATTGTCCTCCTTGCCTCAAATATCTAATCACTCCAGTTCATCCTCCACTTAGCTGTCAGTGACTGTCCATCCTTCTCATCCTCCTTTTTGTCCTCCCTCCTTTCCTTCTCCTTCCCTCTTTCTTTCTCTCCCTCCCTTCCTCCCTTTTGTCTTCCTTCCCTCTTTCCCTTTCTCCTTCCTTACTTCTCTATCTTTCCATTTCTCTTTTCCTTCCCCTGCTAAAATTCCGTCTTCCATAAGCTTTTCCTGATAACACTTAATGCTAGTGACTTCCCACTGCTGATTACTTCCAATTTATCCTGTTTAATTTTATTTGCTTTCATGTTGTCTCTCCCATTAAATTATTAATTCTTTTTTTATATAGCTTTTTTATTTACAAGTTATGTGCAGCGGTAATTTTACAGCATTGACAATTGCCAAACCTTTTATTCCAATTTTTCCCCTCCTTTGATTTTCCAGTCCTTAATTTAGGGCCTGGAACATAGTAGGCATTTAATAAATGCTTATTGACTAGAAATACTGACAAAATTAAATACTTTTCTAGCAACAGGACATAGATATGGCACCAGAAGTGGAATCGTTTTATGAATCTGTTCACAATTATCTGAAAGCTAAGTTTTCATATCAAGGTCAAAAAATTAATGATATTTTATACAATGTCCTAAAGAGCTATTTCTTCCCATCTTTCTTCTAATTTGGGAATGTTGATTGCTGACACTCTGAATCCTGCAGCTCCTACTCTTACTTCAAGTCTTTTCATAAGCCAAAAAGAAATGAAACTAAGTTTTAAAAAATATTCTACAGATAAAAATGAAGAAGCTGAAAAGTTGAATCCAGATACTCTTTCTCATAAAAATTTTGACTTTTCTTTAAATATAATGTTTTTACTGGTTTAGAAATTACTTCTTTGGACTTAGAGTCATGAAACCAAATTAGCCCTAATGCAAAATGTAACTTAAATTATTCAGATAATTTGATCTTAAGTGAAAATTACAGCTTCAATAAAAAGTGAAGTCAAGTTGAAAAAATACATATCTATTCCTTTTTTAATGGTAGTGGAGAATTAGAGATATGGAATATAAGATATAGATTCAGACTTGAGCAGTGTATTGATTAGTATTGATAAATTGTTTTTCTTTCTTTCCCATCTTCTTATACATTGTTACTTTACACTAGAATCTAGCTATATTGGCCTACTTGTTCTTGAGCACTCAGGTGCCCACATGCATGCATGCATACACACATATCACACACATACACACACCCCTCCATTTCCTATATTCAAAGATGAGGATAATAACAACTACATTGTAAAAGAGCTTTGGAATCTGAGCTAGTTTCAAATTTTGGCTCTGATGTTCACCAGTGTGATCTTGGGTAAATAATAGCTAGCATTTAGAAGGGTTTTAAGATTTGCAGGTTATTTGATATAAGTAAATAACCTCTCCAGGACTTGATTCCTCCTAAGTAAGCTACAAATAAAAGAGAGGGTTTGTGATAGATTATTAGACAGACTAATATCCTTTACAAGTTTAAATCCTCTTTCAGGGAACTGCTGTAAGGAAAATGTATTCCTTACAATAATACATTATATAAATACACAGTGACACAATTACCTGGGTGAAGTAAGGGTTTCAAACTCCACAACCCAGAAAAAATTGGTGCTACTCACATAACCTGCATAACATATAAAAATCTCTGGACATTATCAGCTTTTGGAGCTGATAGATGGTTGGGCCTGTTGCCATGGCAACAGCTACTAATGATCCAAGCTCAGTGACTGGCAATGCTTGAAGGTTCTGGGTAAAAGGATTTTGGCAGATTTTTAGTTTCTCATTTCTACTGAATACTTGTTAGGATATCCAAATTCCATTGCTCTCCAAGAAATCTTGAAGTTTACAGAGCCTTATGTTGCCCTGAACTACCTAAAAGCAGCTTCCCTTGGAAGTCAAATTACTTACTAAACAAGAGAGGTGGTCAAAGGCTCAGAGATGAAGAAAGTTCATAACATTTGTTACAATGAAACTACATAGGCTAAACACTGCTTGAGAATCCTTTTAACTAGAGCCTTGAAGTGGAATCTGGGAAGATTAACTTGGGTGGCAGGGCCAGCCTCTAGCTGGGATAGACAAAGGAGTCATTTTTAATTCCCAGATTATTCTAGGATTCAACACACATTTATTAAGTGCTTACCAGATGGCAAGCATCAAGCTCTTCCCCATCTTCAAACTGCTTTGTCAAGGGTACTATTTATCAATCTCCTAGTACCTCAGGTTTATCTTTGATTCCCCACAATCCCCTAGTCCCCAGATCCCATTTGTTGCCAAAGTCTGTCAATTTTGGTCTTGCAACATCTCTCCAATGCACTCCTATCCCTTCTCTAATACTACCGTGTTTCCCCAATAATAAGACCTATCCCAAAAATGAGCCCTCCCCCGAAAATAAGCCCTATTGAGATTGCTACTGTAGTGAAGGTGATCCCCTGCGCTACACGCCACATTACGGTACCCTCTGTATACACCGTCCCTCCCCCTACCCCTCTACCCCGCCCGGGGGTGAAACCCACGTCGCGCTCCGAGCTACATCCAATCAGAGCTGCAGCAGTGAGCGCGTCATCCTGTTCTTCCCCAGTGATTTGCTTGCTGGCGCCATTGAGAGCAGTGCCGCAGAGAAGAGCTGAGGCAGGACAACATAAAAACCCGGTATGTAAGCGGGAGTGAGGGGGCATGATGGAGGATAAAAGAAGAACTCAGCCAGCACTCACTGCGCTAAAGAAATGAAGAACTTCCTTGCAGAGAGAAGAATAGATCAAGTAATGATTCCTGCAGGAATGACTGTCTATCTCCAGACCCTTGATATTACAATAAACAAGCCATTCAAGGACCATTTGCACATGGAAGTCAATGACTACATTGAAAATAGAATGGAAAGAAATCAGCGTGGAAACTTTGTGAAGCCCTGTCTGCAAGAAGTCGTGACTTGGGTGAAGAAGTCATGGGATAAAATTACTGACAGCTGTGTCTCCAAGGCACTACGAGCAGGTTATCTGGACAAGACATGTTCATTTAAAGAGAGCTATATTGTTGGACATGACAGATTGGGTCCACTTCTTCTGAAGGAAATAGAGGCACAAGACATCCAGGATGGAATTCAGGGTATGGACACTTATGACGATGTTGTTGAAGAAGATGACATGATCATTATTGAATAAAGGTACTTTTTTTTGTTCACATTTACCTGTTTATTAAAATTGCTGTCAATGTTCATTAAAATAAGCCCTCCCCTGAAAATAAGCCCTCTGGTGTTTTTCTGTCCAAAAAATTAATAAGACAGTGTCTTATTATTGGGAAAACACGGTACTATCACACTTGTACTATTACAATGGTCTACTGGTATGTAATGTTCTCTTGCTAGGTTTTCTTGGGGTATCTGAAAACAGTCTTCTTTTTGGTTCAGTAATCACCACAAGAGTAGCCAGGTGTTAAAGTCCAAATCCTTTATTGACTCCTTCAAAGTCTTATCTCCTTCACTTGGGGCTCAGCTAGTTTTCTTAGAGGCCTACTTAGAGGCCTATGGTTCTGAGAGCTTGAGCTCTCCCATGTCTTCTCTGCCCTCTGAATCTCTCTGAATACAAAGGTTTGTGCTTCAGCCTCCAGCCACCACAAAGGCAGACGATGAAATGAATCTGTCTCAGCCTCTGCGAGCTTCTAGTGTGCTTGTCTTCTCTGTCCCTGAGAGCTTCCCCTCTGTGGCTCTCAGTCCCTACTTATATGATCCATACTGAATATATACCAATCATTATATCACTAGGAAACCATTATTTGTTGTAGGATTAAATCAATGCTAAACTAGATTTAACCATTGTCTCCTCAATTCCACTTAGTACCTTGTTTCAAGTTCTGGCCCATAACACTGGTAGATTTGCCTCTCTCAAGACTTTCCCTACTTCAATTCATCCTCCATTAAGCTGCCAAAGTGACTTTCCTCAATTGTATGTCTAACCATGTCACTTCCTCAATAAACTCCAGTTGCTTTCCATCCCCCCTCCAGGATAAAAATCAAAATCCTTTGTTTGGCATCCAAAGCCCTTCATAATCAAACCTCCCCCTACTTTATTTCCTGCCAAGTATTTTGATTTAGTGACACTGGTCTCCTGGCTGTTCCAAAACATTCTATCTCTTGGCTCCCAGCATTTTCTTTCACAGTCCTTCAGGCCTAGAATTCTCTCCCTCCTCAGTTCTGCTTCCTGGTTTCCTTAAAAGGCCAACTAAAATTGCTTTTTTAAGGAAGTGGTTTTTTCTCCAACTCCTCTTAATTCTAGTGTGTTTTCCTGTTAATTTCCTACTTTGCCTCTATATATTTGCATATTTGCACATATTTTCTTGTTGTCTCCATTTCTGTCCTGCCTCCTTTGATTATGAGTTCCTTAATGGCTATTTTTATTTTGTCTCTGTATTCTCAGTGCTTTGTGCAGTGAATGGCACATAGTGGATACTTAATGTTTGTCAAGTGACAAATTAAGAGATTATTACTGACTGATTGATATAGTAAAACATCTCTTCAACATCTCACATCTAAACCCATTTCTCGCTTTATATAAATTTATCCTATAGTCTTTATGATAAAATAAATTCTTTCTGAGGCATTGAAAACCCTTTACATTTTGGCTCTCCTTCATCTTTTTGCACTTATAACTCATTATTCCTCTTCACAAAGTCTATGTTTCCACTATACCAGTTGGTACTCATATATGACATTCCATCTCATATCTCTATTGTTTCACATAAGCTATTCTTAGTGTCTGGGATGTTCCCTTGGAATCCCTAGCTCCAGTTCAGACACCACCTTTTAGGTCAGGTACCAGAGTTCTTTACTGTGTAAATGAAGTTAAGGAAGATGGATTAAGGTGCAATAAGAAATGACTTAAAAGGACAGTTCTGCAGAAATCTGCCAAGAAGTATATGGTTTGATGCATAATGATACAAGCAGAACCGAATATATGTGACAACTAATCAACCTTATATAACAGCATTGTAAATAATAACAATTTGGAAAGATTTAAGAACTGTGATGAATGCAATAACAAACAACAATTTTAGGACTGATGATGAAAGCAAGCTGCTCAACTCTTGACAGAAAAGTGGTGGGCTCAAAATGCGGTCTATGCCACACATTTCTGGACATTTTGTTTTGCTTGACTTTGCATATCTGTTACAAGGGCTTTTTCTGTTGTTTCAGTGAGAGTTAAGATATAGAATGGTGAGGAGAACTAAGGATAAGATTATTTTAAAAAACAAAAAGGGAAAAAGAAGGTCAGAAGGCATCACAGATAAGGCAAAAAGCCTTGAAAGTTGCAAGCAAGTTCTAGATAAAGGAGATTTATAGTTCCATGTATAATATTCTTTCATGCATTGCATATGGAAATGCTTAACTTAGTTGTTGTTTTAATTTTAGAATAAAGAGAAAATAAGATTTAAAAAGAAAACATACAAGACTCAAAACTCTTCTGAACATAATTGAAAGCTTGAAAATTCTTCAAATACTTAAGATTTTGTGATACTTCAGGGTCAACATTCTGAATTTTATTTGTGATTGTGCTGTAAATATGCAGAAGTGCCAAAATTCTGAATAGCAGATGAAGAGTTAGCCTTAGGGATCATAAAGGGCTGCGTTCAAGTCCAGTCTTAGAGATAGATTTGATGTGTGAGTATAGGTAAATAAATCACTTAACTTCTCAGTGTCTTAGCTAACTCTAAGACTCTAAGTTGGAAAGTTTTTTAAAACTGTATTTTGTCCTAGTATCCCTGACCAATTCTTCCCCACCTTCTAGTCAATACAGTTTATTAGTAGTCAGTATAAAGTAACAACAGCAGCAAGGAAGATTGCAAAGAGGAACAGATGTCAGCAATCAGAGAGATCATAGGAGCATAATTTGCAAGTTATATCATATATTTGCCCAAAATTATACCCTAAGAATATGTGCTATATCAGGGAAGACATGCAGGCTTTGCTGTCAGGGTCTTTTGGTCTTATGATATGTAAATATTAGATAAGTTCCAGATACCTCAAGACCAGAACATTAAATAACTTTGAAACAACATGAATGTGTTAACTTTAAGATTATAACAACCTTTCCTTCTCCCCATTTTTTCATCTCCTGCTTCCAATGCTAATCCATGTTTACATGTGATTTCCCTCTAAGCCATTCTCATCACCACAAAGTTGAAAGGTAGTATTTCCCAGAAGCCACAAATCATTAAATCTTTGCTCATTTTTAAGGGTCCTTCTCTAAGTGCTATGCTATTCTTGACTCAAAGGAAAAACTCTAATTAGTCTTCTCTCTGACATATAAAAAGTTTGAGAATCATAATTTATTTCAGTTTATTGATCATGTTAGTAAATAATTAATGAAAGGGTTCAGTAACATTCTTGAATGTCAAAGATCCTTCATGGAATACACTCAACATATGTCAATATTGGAAGAGTGGGTATTCCTGAGGGTGGCAATCAACTCTGATTAGTTAACAGTAAATGAGAAAAATGAATATCATAATGAGACTTTTTTGTAAGGTTCTCTACCTGGGTGGGCATAGGGAGTGGGATAATGGACATTATGAGCCCTAACCTTCAAAGAACTGAACTTTGACTTAATTTCCAAGTAAAGAAAGGGGGTGGGGTGGAAATCCTTGATTTTTCTGATAGTAACAGTTGATTGTTTAATAATAATTTCTCTCAGCCCAACAATAAAATCTATAAGTTTTCCTCTAAATTATGTGAGCATGATTTGAATGAGATGACTTACGGAATTTAGACTAACTTGTCACTCTCTCACAGTCTCCAGGTCATCAACAGAGAATTATTTATTATGGGGACAATTTATATGCTGTAAGGGTGCACTGGACTAGTTCTCTACTTTTGTCTCTATAACTAATTAACTTTGTGACTTCAAAATATATTCTTTGGGAAAGTACTATCTCATCTTGAAAATAAAGGAATGGGACCAAAATATCTTTAAAGTCCTTTTTAACTTTAAGATTATATAATGACTTCCTCAGAAGGTGGAAGAAGAAAATGGTCAAATAAAAAAAAAGAACTTTATCTCTCAATCCTAACAGGATTTCCCAAAAGATTCTATAAGATGGCTTTAAAAGTTTAATCACTATATAAAATCTTCCTCTATTCCTCTATTACAGACCTCTCATCCACTCCCTAACCCCTAGACTCCCTACAAGTTCAGGAATTTCATTCTGCATAGCTACATATAATAAAACCCACATTTTGAAAATGAATATTTACAGAGTAAGAACATGGTAGTAGCAACCAACATACAAGGAATGAGAAGCTCACTGTAATTTTTTCAAATTCTGTTAAAATATTAAGAAAAATTTTTTTTAAAGATTCACTGCAAAAATCCTTACAAAAGAAGTTGAGATAGAAATGTAAGTTACTACACTAATAAGTATTCATTAGCATAATAATGCAAAGTAATTCTGGCCCAAGTAAGCATCTCCAAATGTTGGTAACAACGCTAGTAACAGATGTTACATCAAGAAAAATCATCTAAGTGAAAAAATAACTTCCTTCCCTTTCCCCTTTCCAGCCTGAAGAAAGCTAGGGCAGGGTTATGCTTTCAAGAGAAAGCCAAAGGAACGAGCTCATTAGCAAAGTTTCTAGGCTTATTAGGAGGTATAGATAACTCCTTGAAAGGATCTAAGTCTGCCACGAGGCATTTAACATTCAGGAGTTTGTGGGAGTAGGGCAAAAGTAAGAGAAAGCAAGCTAAAACCACCTGTTTCCAGCTGGAGCTCTCAAGACCAGACTGCCAACAGAGGCTACTGATCCTGAGTCTTAGTTAATTTAATTTAACAAAAAGTACAATTCAATAAGTATTAGTGATTTTTGCAATGGGACTTTTGATTTCATTGACATAGGAAACTTCCTCCTCCAATACACTTGACATTTATAGAATTTCTGACTTAGAGCATTTAAGGCGGGGTTAGGGTTAGGGTTGAGTCACAGGCAGGATCTGGATCCAGATCTTCCAAACTTGAGTGAGGTCATCTGTCCACTACACCACCTAACTCTCATTTATTAGACATTTAGTTTGAGCAGCTAGATGGCACTGTGTATAAAGCTGGGCCTAAAGTCAAGAAGACTCATCTTCCAGAGTTCAAATTTGACCTCAGATTCTTACTAGTTATGCGACCTTAGACAAGGCATTTAATTCTGTTTCCTCATTTGTAAAATAAGCTGAAGAAGGAAATAGTAAACAACTCCATTATCTTTGACAAGAAAATGCCAAATGGGGTCACAAAAAGTCAAACATAAATGAAAAACAACAAAAAATTTTAAATTGCTCGCCAGGAATTTGTGTGATGATTAAAGACTATTTCAGTGTGTAAGTCTTGGCAATACACATTTTATTAACATAAATTGTTTATTTTTAAATAAAATTATATTTTAGTGGGAAATAAAAAAGCAAATTCAATATAAAAACATTATACAATACTTTTTTTTAAACAAGGTCAACATCAAGTCTAAGTTTCTATCTACTTATATCATAGCTGCCTCAACAGGGCAATTATCTATGATATCTTTATTGAAGTAAGCTCCTATTTTAATAATTCTTATGTAAAAACAGATTGACAGATAATTTCTAAAGTGTTTCCTGTTACCACAGAGATTAAGTCACTTGCTCAAGGTCACACAACAAGTATAAGATTTGGATCCTGCTCTTCTTAATTCCAAGTGCAGGATTTTCTATACTATTTCTTGCTGCTTTTTAGCCACTTGGACTCATCATAAGAACTAAAATGTTTATTCTAATACTTTACATTTTGTAAAGGCCTTTTCTCTCCTTTCCTTCCCATCTCCCTCCAGTTTTATCATCTCCATTTTACAGGATTTAGAAACTAAATTTAGAGGGATTAAGCTAAACCTATGTTATTAAGCATTTAGGACAAGACACAAAGCCACACCTCTGTATTTCAAATTCATGTTCTACCCATTATAACCACGCTCTATTGCAATTAAAAAAATTTTTTTAAAAATTAAACAGATCTCCTACTTCCAGTCTTCCCTTTCTACTCAATAACAGTTAGAGGACTAAATGATTTAGTTACCATTCATAAAGCTCCAATGGCTTCCATTCACATCTCAGGTCAAATTACTGACAGTTTCTTCACAAGCACTTTTACCAGTTGACACTAATATTTTAGCATTCTTATCATCTTTAGTTCTCCATTGTGGATGTGCAAACTCAATCATGTTCTCCAACATCTGACTTTCTTCTGATTAGTCCCTTCCCAAACCTGGAATGCCCTCTTATTTTCTCTCCTAATCCCGCCTACTCACTTCAACTCTTCACCTTCTTGAGTTTTTGAGGAACCATGTCTAGGTCCCTCTTCAGGATAGAATGCGTATCATGTTGTATAGCTATAAGCATTTTTTTTTTTTTTTTAGGGTGGGTACTCTATAAACTTGTGGAGCTTGTATTACTTGTATCTCCTACTTACTCATTTTGACAGATAATGGGCACTTAATCTGTGTGTTTTCTGCTCCTTTAATAGGATACTCCATCTCAAATTTCTCCCCTAGGCCCCTCCTCTAGGTTTTGGATGGATTGTCTTCTATGCCAAGAATATTTTGCTGCCTCACCTCTAACTTCTTTCCCTGGCTTCCTTCAAGACTCAGCCCCAAACCTTCCTGCTCCTGTTAGCACCTTCCCCTCTCAGATTATCTTCCACATACTATGCTATATGCATTTTATATGTATGTGCCTGGTTATTTACATGAATCTCTCCAATTAGCATGTGAACTCCTTGAGAACAGGGTCTTTTTTGTCTTTCTCCATATTCTCAGAGATTGGCACAATGTCTGGTACATAATCCTTATTGACCCTTTTGACTCTTTAAATACTAACCAATTCTGTCTCCAGAGAACCATCTTGTGTGAGACTGGAGCTTTTAAATTAAGTGGGAACTTCAATGATGCTAGAATGACACTTGGATTAGAGAGGGCCCTCTTTCTGAGGCAGGGAAAAGCACTTTGTCCCAGAGACACAACCAAGTATCTTAGAGCTTCTTTCATATGCAAACTGAGAAACAGCAATTATCATCATCATCATCATCATCATTCTGCCACTAAAATCCCTAACTGAAGCATTTTTCTGCATATGGTACTGTGCAGGACATCCTAAATAATCTGTTAAACTGTTTCTAACCTCTGGAAAAGCTTTTTGCCATTTCTTTAATCTGTAAAGTTGAAATATATACTGTTATATTATTGAATTGTACCAGACAAAACCTTTCCTCCCCTCTATTTCTCAAACTACAATCTCCTCCTTTTTAACTCCTTCTACCTCTTCCACCTTTCTCTTACTTTTTATTAGTACTACTGCTTAGCTCCACCAATGGCCTATTGACTAAAGGAAACAATCATCAAACTCAAGAATTCAACCCTGGTTTAAGAGTTTTATTTTCTTTCTTTAAATACCTTACTTCTGTTATTCATGTACTTTTGGCAGTAGATAAAGAGATAAAGAAAAAGGAATCCCAACATAATTTTGGTAAATCAAGCTCTCAAGAAAGAGCTTGATTTACCAATAAGAAAATAGTGAGGGATGGCTGCTGACTGAGAGTAAAGAAATACCTTGGTTTTGTTTGGAGTCCCCAAACAACTGACTTCAGCCTATGCAGAGGCTGACTACACAGACTTCTTGTTTCCTTCCCCACAACACAATTTGAGGGAAATGAAGCAAGAGGCTCCTCACAGTCAGGACTCTGTGAACCAGAGGATGTCTCTGTGGCTTTTCTAGCCGTGTCTCTTTCACAGAATTAAATGCATTGCATAGTTCCTTCAAAATCTATTCCAACTCTTGTTAAGAAATCAAACGACTCATTCTGGACTTTCCAGATGTGAAGCTTCTGGAGGCATACACACACACACACACACACACACACACACACACACACACACACATATATATTTTGCCTTTGTTCAACTTAAAAAATTGGTTTAGGTCACTGAAAACAATGCTCAGGCCTGTGCCACTGACCACTTGAGCCTCCCCCCCCCCCTTCCCCCCTACCCCCTCGGGTTCTGAGACAAAGGCTGCTTTGTGTGCTGTGCTTTGGGAAGAGAATCTTTGGCCCTTCACCAGCCCTGTCTGTCATAAAGGAGAATGCTTGCCTTTAATTTCTAATCAGCCCTTTGTCAGTCCCCACAGCCAAAACTGCAAGCCAGAAAGAGCAAAGCATGATATGCTTCCAGGATAATTACCATCTTGGGTCAGCTTGGTGCTGGGTTGATTGGCTGGCTAGAAAGCAGGTGTTGCCTGGACCAAGTGTCAAGGTCATCTGCCCTTACTTTCTCCCCAATATCATCAAATTTCATGTAAGGGAGTATGCCAGTGGGCACAGAGGATACACCATCAAATCTTGAATGCCTTGTGCATTTTGACTGCAATTTTTTTCCAAATAATTTAATTTTTCAGGGTAACAGACAAGCTACATTTTAATTTTTTAAAAATCACATTAAATTACCAACCTGTAGGACTAAGATTAAGCCCTTCTTTCAGATTCCAATCTCAGATCTTCACTTCTCATGTGAACTTATGTCACTGCCTCTTTGCTATTCTGTAAACAAGACCTTCTATTATTCAACTCCCAGTATTTTCTCTGGCTGAACTTTATGCCTGGAATGCTTTCCCTACTTATATCTGCCTCTTGGCTTTTCTGGCTTCTTTTAAGTCTCAACTAAAACCTCATATTCTACAGGAAACTTTTCCCAACCCCTTAATTCTAGTGTTTCCCCTCTGTTAATTATTTCCTATTTCTCCTCTATGCAGCTTGTTCATACATGTTCAAATCTGAAACAACCTCCAACTGGAGAGGGTAGAGGGTGGACACTGGATACTCTTCCTTAATCCTCTATCATTTAAGAAAGGCACTCAGAAGATTCATCTCATCATCTCACACTCTGCTGACCATAATTAATAGAAATTCATCATTCTGCAAGATGAAATCAATACTGAAACACCTCCTCAGGTCCTTCCCCATCCTGCTACAGAATTTCATGTCCCCAGTGAGGTAATCTCCCCCTTTCCATTTTCCAGCACTTTAAAAAATATATATGTTGTCTTCTTTATTAAGTTGCAAGTTTCTCTAAAGCAGACGTTGTTTTCTTTGTTTCCTACAATGCCCAATGTATTCCACATTAGCAGAATGCCTAACATAATAAATATAATAATAAATGTTCATTGAGTAGCTGACTAAATCTATCCTCTTTCTCCCTCACCTCATAATAGATTCATTGCATGTTCCTGAGCTTATGGCCATTGTAGCCAAATAGTCTTGGTTTCTCATCTTTAGACACTGTCATGACAGCCCAGCATCCTTACTCTTCATGTAAGTCATTGCATGTCAAGCAGTATTACATACTTTGACCCATTTGAAAGCCTTCTCAGCTTTTAATTCTGCCCATTCTTTTCCTCCTTCCCAAGACACAAAATTACTTTTAAACTAACAGTTGATTCAATAAACTGATAGGTGAAAATGTATCACCCTTTATAGTTAAATGGTACATTTTTAATATAAATTCTCTGAAGACTGGATGCCAAATGGGTAACATTAGAAAATTTTAGTCACCACAGACAACCAAGGTCTAGAGCCTTTCTATTAAAGAGCTTTAAAAGCAAATTTGGAGATAACTATATCTCACCTGCTACAAAAATGAGGGTATTGGACTAGATCCCTAAGATCCCTTCAGGATACAACATTTTATATAAAACCTGAAATCACCTTCATTAGAGTAAGGCAAATAAGGCTAACATTTATACAGTTTTTTAAGGTTTACATAAAGAGCTGTTAGAATTCTTACAAGGTGCTAAGTCAGTGGAATTGATAGAGACAATAATTATCTAATTTATCATGGTTCAATATGATTGATCTGATCCCACAAGGAGATGTGGACCAGAACTTGAAACAAGGTACTAAGTGGAATTGAGGAGACAATGGTTAAATCTAATTTAGCATTGATTTAATACTACCACAAATAATGGTTTCCTTGTGATGTAATGATTGGAGTGTACTCAGTGCACAGCATATAAGCAAGAAGCTCTCAGGGCCAGACACAGAAGACCACAAGCCCACTCTTGGAGGCGGAGTCAGATTCATTCCAACTTCTACCTTTGTGCTGGCTGAAGACATTTGGAGGAGGAGAGGCTGAAGCTGGCAGAGGCAAAGAACTAGCGGCAAGAGTTTTGGGGACTAAAGGGAGAAACAGGCCTCTAAGAAAGCTAACTGGACCCAAGGAAGGAAACAATACTTGGAAAGAGAAAATAAAGGATCTGGACTTTAACTCCTGGCTGAATTTCAGGTGATTATTACTCTGAACTGAAACTAAGGCTGCCTCCAGAAGCCCCCCAAGAAATCTGTTCCCAGAGAAGATTATATTTTAGAGAAGAACATTGCAAATAGTATCATCTTATCTGATCTTCCCACCATCCTTGGGATATAGGTCCTATTTTTATTCCCATTTACAAATGGGAAAACTGAGACAGAAGTTAAATCTGCTCAAGGTCACACAATTACTTTCTGAAGCACAATTTGAACTCAAGTATTCCTGAATCCAGGTTCAGAACAGGTTTACTGTTCCAGGTTGATTTAATGAATTCGATATTTCTGAACTAATGTTGTCCAAGCAGAAAGGGGGCAGATTCCATGAATTTTGTTTTTAATTTCAGTGTTTCTCTAGCATTGTTGCCTTTGAAGGATCTTGATCAGTTCACACAAATAATCTGCTTTCTTTGGCAGATAAATACAAGAGTGTGCTCCAGTAACTTGCAGTTCCATTTTTAGTGTGAGCATTATTAACACCTTGGAAATCTCTACAAATTGAGGCTTGATTTAATGCTTTCTTATTGTTTAAATGTAAGAAAGTGACAGAGAAATGCAGGTTGAATTTGAAGCCCTGGATTCAAATCCTGCTTCTGATATGCCTAAAATTAGTCACTTAATTTCTTGCTTCTCCTTTGTTCAAAGGACAGGGTAGTGATGCCATGACATAGAAGGAAGGATATAGAGACCCAGACAACTCTCTAAAGCTCTATGCTATAAACACCTTTGATCTGCATTGATAATAATAATAACAATAATAAAATTTATAATGTCAAGATTTACAAAACACCTTATGTATAATATCTCATTTTATCTTCACAGCAACTCTGAGAGGTAAGTACAATTTTACAACTAAGGAAAGTGAGGTAGAGAGAGGTGGCTTTCCCAAGGATCACACAAATAGAAAGTATCTGAGATTAGATTTGAACTCAGGTCTTACTAATTCCAAGCCTAGTATCTTATCCAACATTTTAGCTTGCTGCCAAAAAAGAGTTCTTCATTGAGAGTTCTCTATACCAGAGCTTCTTAAATTTTTTCCACTGCTAAACTCTTTTCACCTGAGAAATTTTTACATAACATTATATCAAATCTGAGCTGAGGTATATCTGGCAGCATTCACACATGTGCAGTGCAAAATGTGTATTTTTGTGCTCAGAACCAAAGCTTCAGTGAAGTAGCATGATGCAACATAAGCAAATGCTGTTAAAAACACGTTGGATTCATTACATCTTTGATTTTGAATTAATTTTTGGTCATTGAATATTCAGAAACCTTTTATTGTTGGCCAAATTTTTTTATAACCCCCACATTGTTACACAACTCCATGTGAGTTTGTGGCCCATAGTTTAAGAAGCTTTGCTTTATACCAATAAAATTAAAGTTATGTTCCTTTCACTATCTCCTCTCATACTCTCCCCAGAAGAAAAGAAGAGACAAATCCCAGAAGTCAGCGAGATTCAAGACTAAAACTAAAAAACAGATAAAATCTGCCAGTGAGGGGGTGCTAGATGGCAGAGTGGACATAGCACCTGGCCTATAGTTAAGAAGATCCAAATTCAAATTTGACTAACTAGCTATATGATCTTCTGTTTTTCTTGTCTGTTAAATGGGAATAATAATAGCATTTACCTACTTTCCAGGATTGTTGTAAGAATGATATTTGTAAAGCACTTAGCACAGTTCCTAGCATATGGTAACTTCAATGTAAATGCTAGTCTTCATTATCTTCATCACTATTATCAGAGAACCAGTTAAATTAATTATTTACATTAATAGGGAACAGATAAAGTTCAACTGTCAAAAACTTAAATTACTGAAAGGCAGAAACTTTTCTAGGTCTTTCAGAATTTTTAAAAGAAATGTTATAACTTGAGTTAAATAAAATTCATACTTCTTTATCCTGAGAAAATTTGTTTTTGTTGATCTTTTCTTTCTTTGAAGTTATCCAATCTAATTTCAAATTTCTGATTGTCACAGAGCATATATTCAATTCTGGTCTCTTAACATTTGCTTTGCTAATCTATCTGTTTCGAAAGATTTAACATTATCATTGGTTATAAGTGACACTAAATGGCTTTCTACCTTGCTTATTTATCTATAAACTGGCAAATTTCAATGGACCTGAATTTATATGTAGAATGCAGTAGCAAACCTGTAATCAACATCCATTAGACTAAGATAAAATTATACCCAGATGAATTTTCCAGTTTTAGGATGGTAAATTGGAACTACATCACCACTCTATTATGCCTTAGTTTAGGTTTATTGAATTGTGTTTAGTTAGACATCCAAAGAAACTTCATTATGAATTATCTATTGTTCTCTATAGACTAGTTACATTTGTCCTCTATTATTAGTAGGGAAAACATTATATAAGGTAGTTTATTATTATTAGCTGTGGTTATTGGAAGTTTTGAGAGGGGGAGGAGGTCAAGGTGAATGTGAGAGGAGGTGTCTGTATGTTGAAAAATGAATATGTCCAAAGTATATTAGTAACAAAAGAGGAAAAAAGGATATTTGTATAATAATTCCTCATATTTTCAGAATATTTCCTTATTATAAACTTACCAGCTTATTCCTTTGGGAATCTCCTGAATTTTAGTATCCAAGTGAACATTATATCCTGAGTTTGTGGTCTGAGAATATTTTCTCCTTAAGTTGTCTAAGTATGTGCTCCATGGGTCAATTTAATAAATATTGAGCTCAATTGCATTCATATAGTATCTAAAGATCTGCAAAGCGCTTTTCATGTAACACTCTATACTAGATCATGTAAGAAAATGGACCAAAATGTAATAAATAGTCCTTATCCTAGAGGAGCTTAAAATAAAGCTGGAGAAGAGAATATAAACACAATGAGCCATGTGCTGAGAAGGGCAGGAACTTTGGAGAAATATACTTAAGGCTCAGTATGATTGATTTAGTCCTAAAACAAGGTATTAACTCATGGAATTGATAAGACAATGGTTATCTAATTTAGCATGTGAGTTCTCTAGTTCAGTATGAGTGATTTAATTTTACAACAAATAATTGTTCCCTAGTGATTTAATGATTGGTTTATACTCAGTATACTGCAATGACATAATTGTAATAGAGCACATAAACTAGGGACAAACTCAGCCAGAGGGAGATTTCAAGATAGAGACCATTGTAGTAGCTCTCCTGCATTTCTCCACTGAGACCAAGTCCATTCTGAAGGCCCTCCAGAAAGCTAGCCAGGTCCCAGGTGAAGGAGACAGACTGTGAAGGAGATAATAAAGAATTTGGACTTTATCCCTGGCTATTTTTGTGGTGATTATTCTACTGAAAACAAGGCTGGTCCCGAGACCTCCAGAAAGCTAACCAGAACATTTCAGATGGAGAACTAGTCCTGAACCTTACACACTTTTTTTGGTTATGAAACCTTGGGCAACTCATGTAATCTCTCAATGTCTCAGGCAATTTTTAAATTTATCAGAGCAATTACAAATCTATGTGGGTATAGGAAGTCTCTCCACTAAAGAGGGCCCAATACCTGTGAAATCAGGTCTTGACTGGGGCAAGAAATAATACCTTGTGAAATAAAGAAAGGAAGGTTAGAAGATAAAAAGGAAGAAAAAAAGGAAACAAGGAAGACTTTTAATTTAGCATCTAGTATATGCTAGCCACTCACACTACTATGCACTTAACAAATATTCATTATTGCACTTTATCCTCAACAACCTAGAGAGATAGATATCATTATTTTCCCCACTTTATAATTAAGGAAACGGGTCAAAAAGAAATGAATTTTCTAGGGCCATACATCAAATAAGTATCTGGGACAGGATTTGAATTCAGGTCTTCCTGACTCCAAGTCCAACCCTCTATCCACTATATTAACTATCTACCTGGCTACTATTAGAGAAAGCTTCCTCATTTGGAGTTCACAACATTGAGAATCAAGTAACCAATGCAATAATAAGACTTTCCAGAATTGAGAGGAAAATATCCTTAAGTAGGAATGGAGCTGGAACATTTTTGAAGAAGGTAGGATTGAGATAATGTAAAAAGCAAGTGGAATTTCCAAAATAATGAGTGATGTAAGGAGTGAGAGGAAGAGAAGAAATAGGATATCATGGATAAGCACCAAATGCGTTCATGAATTAGTAATGAGAAATACCTTAGAAAAGTGGGCTCAAATTATAGAGAATCATGCATACCATACTAAGCTAAACTTCAAGTAATTCGTGGAAAATGAATTGGATAAGAGCCTAAAGATTATTAGTCCAAGAATAAGGTTAGAAAATCCTCAATTGGTAATGGTGGCAATTGGAAGGAAAAGAAAGATATTGAATGGAAGAAAAGAATGATATGAGTGAATGAATACTGGAACACCCAAATAATGGTTATTAAGAAGGAAGGAGTGTCAAATAGTGTAGAGAAATTCAGGATAATAACAATTGAGAAACTGAAGTGTTTTAGTAAAGAGGATTTTATAGGGAGCCAATTCAGTGGAATGGTAGGGTAGAAACAGATCTCAGACACTTAAGAGCTTCTTGGGCAGTGAGGAAATGGAGGGAGAGAATGTCAGTTATTCATTTGAAATGAGACATCTGATGAAAGGAGAAAAATAGGATTATAGTCAGAGGAAGAAGGATTAAGTTGTCTTTCCTATCCTTCACCCCCAATATCACAGCTTCTTTTTTTTTGTAATTATCTGGTATATACGATCTTTCATTTTTGTAATATAAACAATTTCCATTGTACATAATGCACCATTATTCATGTTCCCATATATTTTGTGGCATGTCCTCAGTATGCATAATCCTACATGGCATATGGTTCTCATCATATTCCCTACTCCAGTAAATACTCCATATATATATATATATATATATATATATATATATATATATATATATATATATATATATATAAAACATAAATTTATTTTTCAGCATTCATGTTTCCTAAAGCTAATGGAGATTCCTAGTCTATTGGTTCTCCTAGTTTACTGAGCTCCTTGGGGCTCTCCTGGTAATCAGTGATCATAGCCTGAATTTTTATCTCTGAATGATCCAAGTGGAGACTAGGATAAAAGGTGATAATAGAAGGGGGAGCAGTGCCATAAAAATGTAAGATCTTATGATTAAAGGTGATGATTGCTATGCTGATGATCACAACTTAAATTTGTGGAACACTCAAGTTTTGTAAAGTACTTTCCTCACAGCTCTTTGAGGAGGGGTAATGTAAGCAGTATTTTTCTCAATATGCAAATGAAGAAATTGAGTCTTAGAGAAAATATGTAACTTATCTATGGGATCACCCAGCTAGAAATATCTGATCAGGGACTCAAACCTATACTTTCCAATTCCAAATCACACTGAAGGAGGATTTATGATGTAATCAGTAGAATTCCAGATCCTTTCCTCAAAGGCTTGTTATGAGGAAAATATTTTATAAGCCTTCGAGTGCTTTATATAATTGAGATTATCATGATGGGCTGGTGCTGCCTGCTACCATTGTGCTGCTCTGGATTGTCTGCTCTGCTTTAGAGTGACCCTTGACCCTCCAAAGTTTGGTAATATACCTCAAGTCCAGGTTTGCTAAATAGTACACCACTTCCCATCTGCACATTTCAAAAAAGCCCCACCAAGGACAGAGTGAAAGGAGGAAACATCTGTGCATACAGCAGTGAAATCATAAAATTCACTTTATTTTTCTTCCTCAATTGAGAAATATTCATCCAGTATATTCTTTCCCCACCCCCTTAAACCAATACAAAAAAGCAAAACAAAGAGAAAAAAATATCAAAATAAAAGAGTCTGGGTCTGCTGAGTTAGAGAAAACTCTAAAAATAAGCTTCCATCTTGCCCTTCCTCTAAAGCAAGTCTCTCTAAAAGCAAGAGAGACACATTAACACAGAACTACAATCATACAGTAGAGAGACTGGACCTGAGTTTGACTCTGAGCTCTGCCATCTTGTTCTACTTCGAGACTTTGGGCAAGACCTTGGGCAAGACCTTAAAATGCTTAGTATCTGTGCAATTTTGGACAAATCAATTGATTTCTTTTGGCATCAATTTCCTAATCTTTAAAATGAGGTTATAGGAATGGATGGGCTCTAAGGTCATTCCCATTTCCAAATCCATTATCCTACAACAAAATAGATTTAGAGGCTGGAGGAAGGAAATGAAGAGGGGAAGGGAATAATGGAATGATAGAGCAGAAGACAAAGATGTATTTCAATACACAGAGCTCTTTTATAATGTCCTAGGTCCATTGCAATCCCTCTTTTGGGCATCCTTATTCTCACAAGTCCAGCTTCTGGTCCTTTGCCATGAGTAGATGGCTACCAGGGACACTCTGCCTGTCCAGCTAGCTGCTGGCTCAATCAAGTTTGACATAGCCAAATCATGCTGTTTATTTACCACCAAAGATCATCATTGAGATATCCACCATAAGCTGAAACAATTCCCTTCTCACTCCCACCTAACAAGAGACTAGTTGATCCCTTGAGGAAGCAAGCCATTCATTTGAAGTTATTTTTGGACTCACCAGTGTTGCCTTGATGTGGTTTTCCCAACTATGTATTACACACAGTTAGGGTTCCTTTCTTAGAGTTATATTTCATAGACTGGGGTGATGGGAAGGAGGAAGGCTGAATGAAATTGAAAGAGATAGAATCATCAAATAAAGTCCAGGGATCTCTCTCTCTCTCTCTCTGCAGATCTTTTCTTCCTTCCAGAAGCCCACGTTTCAGTATTACTTACACACCCACATTCTTCCAGAGTTACAGTCATAGATAGCATAGAACATAAAAACTGAAAAACAAATAGGATGTTTCTCTTGTGATAATCAATCTTTCAGCAGGAACTCAATAAATCTTTATTTACTACCTCCCTTGGTTGGGTTGGGATGGGGTGGGAGGAGGAAAAAAGAAGATGAACCTGGGTAGCTAATTTTTCTGCTCCCTCTCTACCAGAAACTATACCAGCATAAAGTGTTCTACATAGACTCCTGTAAAAACGAAAAAAGCAATCTTCCACAGTTTCTGGCTAAAATGAAGTTGTGGAGAGAGAGAACTATGGAGATTGAATATGGATCACAACATACTATTTTCAGCTTTTTTGTTGTTTGCTTTTTTTTCTTTTGAATATAATTTTTCTTGTGTAGCATGATAAACATGGAAATATGTGTAGAAGAACTGCATATTTTTAACTTACATTGGATTACTTGCTAAGGAGGGGGAAGAGGAAGAAGGTGGAAGAAAAATATGGAACACAAGGTTTTGCAAGGATGAGTGCTAAAATCTATCTTTGCCTGAATTTTGAAAAATAAAAGGCTATTATTAAAAAATAAAATAAAATAAAATTGTGTAAAGAAACATAAGGAAGCAACCCCCATCCTAAGCTGTTGCTGCCTTCTACATAAAATATAATCCCTTAACCTGAAATATCTTAGTTTGCATGATTTAGTTCTGAAAGTGACTTTCTCATATTTCAGAAATATGAAGCAATTTGCCTAAGATAATATATGGTAATAATAATATTAATAGTGAAATAATAGCAATAATAGCAAGCATTAACAAAGTACTTTAAAGTTAGTAAAGTACTTTACAAATATTATGATATTTGAACTTAACAACAATCCTGAGAGATAGGGGCTATTATTTTTATTTTATTTATAGATGAAAAAACTAAGACAATGAGATTCACTGACTTGTCCAGAGTCATAGCAAATGTCTGAGGCTAGATTTGAACTGCCATCTTCCTGAATCCAGGCCCAAGAGTCTACCTCTTATACCACTTAGCTGAAGAGCACAGATTCAGATCTAGATTCTAAATCCCATCTCACCATGCTAACTCTAGGTTTTTAAAGGATTTCATTGTAAAAATCTAATTTCTACTTTGACACTTTAATGGAAATTAGGTAACAGATTGGAATAAAAATAAGATGCAAAATTGTAGATAGTACATAGCTGAACCAGAGAAAGAAAAGCAAGAGGGCAAAAATATAAAATTCTGCTTTTACATATCCTTCAAAACCATGCTTCAGGTCACCTTTGGTAATAAGTTAATGATTCCTGATCTAAAATATAGAAGTAGGCTCTATCCAAATAACAGACATGCATTTCTCTGGGCCTTCATTTTCATATTTGTATCCTGGGGCTATTATAGTTTCTTCCTTCTTTAATGGTCTATCACTTTATGAATTATAAATACTTGGTTGTGCTAGTGGGTGGATTGAAGTATTTGAACTCCATACAAAGTCTAGCTTTCCATGCTGCCTGCCATCAAAAGAAACCTGTAAAACTACCTTCTCAACTGCCAGTCTTTGTTCATCAAAATTAAGACCAGAAAGGAAGCATGGCAAAGCAGGATCAGGGTCATCAGTTCTACTTGCAGTTGCCTGAATATTTCTTTGTACTGAGTTAAACTTTTACTGTCTAGCCCTTCCAGAGGTTAGTCTTAGTTACTACCATCTAGGACTCTCCTCCTATCTCCTCATGTGAATTCAGAATGAGTCTCTGAAACTCTGTATCCTTTTTATCCCAATCCTGGTCCCTGATGCCTCTTGGATTCTTGCTTATTTAGGTCTTTTACTCCCCAGTCTTCCTATCTGAACTTGGTTCTCATACCTTTAAACCCTTATTTGGTAATATGCTACCTGTGGATTCCTTCCTGTCTACATTTCTTCCTGGAACTTTCAATTCATCCTATTTTCGCCATCTTTACTAGTCACACAGGTTTTGCAATATGCTATCTCAACTGCACTTACTTATGTCTATCAAACCTAGTAGCTGATTTCCTAGCTAGGTGTAGTATAGAATAAATAAGCACTGAATTTACACTCAGAGGATCTGCATCAAAATTCCCACTTTGCTGCTCACTATCTAAATGGGCAAACCATTTTACTTTCTGGGTCACATTTTGTTTTGTTTTTCAATGAGGAAGTAGGCATGTGTTTGGACATTGGATATTGTTCTACCTTTTACTTGGGAAAGCCAGTAAATGAGATATTCTTTATATCTCTATGAAATCTCTTCTCTAATTCTAGACCCCAGACCTATCCTGTTATCAATATCCCATAATACTTTTTTCCCCCACTAACCCCTTCTGGAGTAGCCCCACCCTCCCTTTCCCTCTGGTGTTACTGGTTCTGTGGTAAATTTCTCCCCAAAATATACAAGTCATTCCATATAGATAGAGGAGATGGCTGAAATAAATAAATAAATATTTCTTCTTTTGCAAAACTAGCAAAATGATTTTTGTAAAGCACAGGAATGACCATACCATTCCCCTACTCAATAAATTCCAGCATTTCTTGCTACCTAATGCTTCTTTTGCTTGGTATTTAAAGTATTTTAAAAACTATCTCCAACCAATCTTCTTACTATTGCCCCTTATCTTGCATTCTGTGGTCTAGTCAAGGTAGCTTTCTTGCTGCATACATTATCTGATTTGAGCTTTATGACACAATTTATTTTTGTACATATTTTTATATGGGAGTGTAATTTGTATAAATATTTCCCCAAAGTAAGTGATAAGATACTATGTTTTGATATCTTATCCAAGTGAGAACATTTTGATTATGATAGATGCAAACAAGCTTTAGATTCTAAATTCAATTCAATCAAATACAAAAATGTCCTTGGTCAATTAATTTATCTTTGAAAGTAATTCAATAAATGGCACCAGACAGGAAAACTGTTTAAACTGGCCAAGGGACTTGGTCATGCCCAGTGAGCTACTACTTCAGTGGGGAACCTACCAGCAAGACCCCTGGGAAGGAATCATTAAAGGAGAGGAGAGCTCTTCAGTTCTAATAATGAAAGAACTAGAAGAAGGCTACTTGAAATTGAGAATGACAAATTTCTATTAATCACAAGTTAGATTCTTTACCCTAGAATTAGGAATGGCAAATGGCCACTGATCTAAGTGTCCTTTTCTACATTCCCTTGTATACTAAAATAGGCTAAGAACATTTGCTCATATTTACCTTACCCTTGGAGGGGAATATGGTATTTGGGGAGGTCTTTTAAAATAGATTAAGGAAGGGGCAGCTAGGTGGCACAGTGGATAGAACACCAGCCTGAAGTCAAGGATCTGAGTTCAAATCTGATCTCAGACACTTAATACTTCCTAGCTGTGTGACCCTGGGTAAGTTACTTAACCCCAATTGCCTCAGCAAAAAAATAAAAAATAAAAAATTAATAAAGAATATGTTTAAAAAAAGATTAAAAGGAATTTCAATTCAATATTCACTGTGAGGTGAAATCATCTCCTAAAATAGGGGTTCTTAACTTTTATGTATATCAAGAACCTCTCTGGAAGTCTAAGAATGTTTTTAATTAATTGAAGGAAATTCTCAATTTCAGTGAGAGTCTAAGGGAAGAAATGTAATTTCTCCCCTTTCACAGACTCCTTGAAATCTATCCATGTATCCAACATTGAGAACCCAAATTTTAATTAAAAAGAAAAATTGGGATTGGAGTCAAATGCCAGGGATACATAGTAAGGTAAAAAACAAAAAAATCCCCTCCAAACTCAAACCCAGTCCCTGACTTCAAGAATACAGTCTAATGATGAAGACAGTATATAATAAATATATACAAAAAAGATAGAATTAGATAAATAGATAGATAGAAAGATAGATAAATTATGTACAATAAAATGAGGGAAAGTTGTAGCATTAAGAGAGACTCATGAAAGATTTCTTGCAGAAGGTGGGATTTTAAATACAGGAAAACATAGGAGTTCACTGAGAAAGGAGGTGACCTGACTAGCCTTGCACTTTAAGAAGATTAATTTGGGTTTTTCCCCCAATTTTTAAACATTTTTACTTAAAATTTTGAATTCCAAATTCTAACATTTCCTCCCTCCTAAAGACAGAAATCAAATATATATTATATACATGTTATAGGTATATAGGTCATATATTGCAATTGTGTAAAAATATTTCCATATTAGTCATTTTGTACAAGAAGACTTGAATAAAAAAAAATGAAAAGAAAGAAAGTGAAAAATGGCTTGCTTCAGTCTGTATTTAATCACATCACTTCTTTCTCTGGATGTGGCTCATATACTTCATCACCAGTTCTTTGGGATTGTCTTGGATTGTTGAGAATAGCTAAGTTTACAATTTACAAAAATTACAAGAATTTACAATTCTTCATCAAACAACATTGCTATTAGTGGGTACAGTGTTCTCCTGATTCTGTTCACTTCACTATGTGTCAGTTAATATCTTTCTGAATTTTTCTGAAATAATCTTGTTTATCATCTCGAACAGCCAATAATATTTCATTACAATTATATACTGCAATTTGTTCAGCCATTGCCCAATTGATGGACATCCCTTTAATTTCCAATTCTTAAACACCACAAAAGAGTTGTTATAAATATTTTTGTACACATAGATCTTTTCCCTTTTTTGTATGTCTTTGGGATATAGACCTACATGTGATATTGCTGGATCAAAGGATAGCAGTTTTACAGCCCTTCTGTCATAATTCCAAACTACTCTCCAGAATGGTTGGATCAATTAAGAAGATTAATTCAATGGATGAATAGGAGATGGACTAGAGTAAGAAGTCCAGGTATGAAGTAGTAAATATAATGGTATCAGAGGAAAGAAAGGAAATATTTTTAAAAGATAGAATTGACTGGGAGGAGCAGTATCAGACTCAAATTATATCATAAAATTCAGAGTTCAAAAGGATCATCAGCAATTATCTAGTAAAGTCTCCTCTTTTTATGGATCAGGACACAGAAGAATATGGAGGTTACATATATAATAAGTAGCAAACCCAGGATTTGGATCCTCTAACTGCAAATGCAGTGTTCTTTTCATTTGAGGATGCTTTGTTTGTGTGCATGTCTGTGTGTATATATACACATATATAATATATATGTGTTTGTGTTTATGTATGTGTATAGTATAACTTTGCCATATATTTTCATTTTTTCAGTGTGTTCAACCTAAAGATAAGACATCAAGTAACATGCTCAAACTTGTGAGCAAGGGAAATGGTTCTATTCAAGGAGCTGGGCTGGGTGTGGTTCCAGAAGTTGAATTTTGGTGAGGAGGTGTGAAAAGCAGATTGAGTGAGTCTTTGAAAGTGGAATGGGTAGACAACTAAAACAATCAGATATAGGAAGAAGGGAGGGGGAACCAAAGATGAATCTGATTGGATTCCCTATTTCACTCGCCTCAAAATATATTACAAATACTTTCTCTCTCCTTCCCAACTACCCTAACATCTCAGCTAAGGATCTTGAATGTTACTTTACTGAGAAAATTAGAGTTATTTGCTTGCATTTTGTTTTCTTTCTCAGTTTTTCCTTTTTCTTTCTTCTTGATTATTCTTGTGCAGCAAGATAACTGTATAAATATGTATACATATATTGGATTTAACATGAATTTCAAATATTTAATATGTATTGGACTACCTGCCTGCTAGGGGAGGAAGTAGGGGAAATTTGGAACAAAAGGTTTTGCAAAGGTCAATGTTGAAAAAAATCACCAATACATATGCTTTGTAAATAAAAAGTTTTAATAAAAAAAAAAAAGAAAGAAAGAAAATTGGAGCTTTTCACTATGAGCTCCCTTTCCTCCCTTCTCTTCATTTCAAACTTTTTGACATCATGGAATACTTTCTTTTACCATCTCTTATAATGAAGTTCTCCTTGCTGTGGCCAATCTTTTTACAAGAGCCTTTGGTTCCCTCCTCAAAAATCACCTTCCTCTCACTAATCTTCAATCTTTCCCTATTTACAATTTTCTATCCATCTTTCCTTCCAACCTCAGATATTCTCAAGTTTTCTCCACCTTTTAAAGAAACCAACTTAATTAAATCCTATCATCCCCTTATACTATTAGCCTATCTCTCTTATATTTTTCAAGAACACTCCTAAAAAAGGCTTTCTACATTCAGTATCTCCATTTCCTATCACCTCACTCCTCAAATCATTTGCATCTGGCTTCATCCCTCAACTGAAACTGTCCTTTCCAAAGTCACCAACTATTTCTTAAATTCTAAATCTGCTGATCTTTTCTCAAACCTTTTGGTGGGAAAATGGCCAAAGGAGAGTCTAGACCTCATGTAACACCACAATCTTAAAAAAAAATAAGAATCACCTATAGATTTTTCCCACAAGGGTTAGGTATCCACAGAATGGCACCTCAGAATCCTGCAGAGAAAAGAAGAGGACCAGAAGTCATTTGATAAGAGGGAGTCAATAGCAGAGTCCTAAAGCCCCTTAAATGATGAATCAAGGCAGGTCAGTTAAAAAGTGTCCCTCAACTACAGTATTTGGTTTCAGAAACTTAAAACATTCCCTCTATGAGCAAACCAAAATGACCACCACAAGAAAATTCCAACAGCCAGGAAATATATCAACCCCAAAGAAGGTAGTGACCCCATATATCTTCAAAGAAAAAAAAAATACTCAGATTACGATTAAGAATGGTAATGCCTTTGACAGGAAAAGAAAAAAGAAAGTTTAGAAGAAGCATGGGTTTTAGGAAAAGATAATGGATTCTATTCTGGAAAACAGAAATTAGGGATGCCTCTGGGAGGTCAAGTTTGAAATATTCAATAGCCAATTGGTGATATAGGACTGAAGCTCGAGGAAGAAAATGGCCAAATATGTGGATCTGTAAAGACACTGGTATAGAAATTGTGGTGTTCTCTTCTTTAAAATATAATGATTCTCAGGGAGCAGGTTTCTTGGGGAGGTTTTCTGGAGGCAGCCTTAGTTTCAGTTCAGAGTAATAATCACTCCAAATGCAGCCAGGTGTTAAAAGTTCAAATCTTTTATTGTCTCCTTCAATATAGCCTGGTTAGTTTTCTTAGAGGCTTATCTCACTCCTTGGTTCCAAGAGCTCTTGCAGCTTGTCTTTTAGCTCTTCCAGCTTCTGTCTCTAGCTCAACTCCAACTCGTGGCTTCTCAATCTCCAACTGACACTCCCCTCTCAATCTTTTCAACTGAACTCTCCTGACTGAGCTCAGCTGTTTTTATGCTCTTTTAGATGTATAAACTCAAGGGTTGACTCCTCTTCTGAGAGTGGGATTATGGGAGGTGTGAATTTGGATATCTCATACTGAACCCTGAAATCTCCCAAATGTGTGAACTAATGTGTGAGCTAATGTGTGAACTCTCACAGGTGTTAACTTAAGCATTGTTTCTATCAATTCCATTGAGTTATCACCTTGTTTCAAGTTCTGGCTCATAACAGAAATAATAAATGAATTCATGAGAGATTTTGAGGTTACTCAGAAAGAGAGAGAAAAGGGCTCTGGACATAACTTTGGGAAACATATCCAATTAGGTGTGTGACATAGATGATGAATAAGTAAAGGAGGTGGAGGAGGAAGAATAAAACAGGAGAACCAGAGAGCACCATGGAAATTCAGAGAAGAAAAGGTATACAGGAAAGATTGGTCAGCAATGTCAAAGTTCAAATCCTACTGAATGATTCGAACTGGACCTCCAGTTGCCATTTTATTCTCCAGATCATTTTACAGATAAGGAACCAAGGCAAACAAAGTTTAGTCTAGTATCTCTGCCTAAAAAACCCCCAAAGAGATTACAAAGATTCAGACTGACTAATCAATTAAACAACAACAACAGACCAGATTAAGAATGAAAAATGACTTAACAATAACTAAGGAGCATAGGTCTATCAGATAAGGTCTGCCTGCTGGTTTATAAACATTGGGAACCTCTCTCTTCTTCAGAGCTTTATATGATCTTGTTTGCTTGAGTCTAACTATTATTGGGTAAATTTGTAATTCCAGGAATACACTTGAAGTGGCAGAAGAAAATTTAAGGTTTCCTTTGAAACCCCCAAAAGAAATCCCTTAGAATATATAGTACAAATTAAACATGGAGTAGGTAGGTGTGCAACAAATGTTTGAAGGAACCATAGAAAAGTAAAAAGATCAGTGGAAATTGAATTAGAAGAGTAATTTGAATCCTAGCTCTGTGTGTCTATAGATAAGTCTCTAGATTTCCTTACCTGAACCTCACTTTTCTGATATGCTAAATGGAGATAACAGCCATTAACAGATCAACAATAGAAAAGATATATGTTCAAATCTTATCTCTGCCACTTATTACCTTTGCAGTCATTTCTCCAAGACTCAATTTCATTATTTGTACTGAAAGGGATTGCATTACATGACCCCTAAGAGTCCTTGTGGCTCCAGATCAATCATCCTATAATCTGCAGAGCATCCCCTTCATCTGCTTAAAAATGAGTGCACTGTGACTAAAAATTCTAAATATAGTTATACAATCCATTATCATTATCTGTTGAATGGAGAATGTTTCAGGAAGAGACCCTAAATTTTAACATGAGCTGATTTTCAGAAAGCCAAAAAAGACAACCTTTTATAATGTTCTCCATTGCTATTCATGTCACAATCTGGCTCTCTCAATACCATTTCTGCCTGTGAACGCATCCATGCACACCATACACACACACACACACACACACACACACACACACACAGGACACAGCTTTGTCCTTATCATGGAAAGGTACACTTCCATGTAATGCCATCCCCCAGAAATCTTGAAACTGTGCTGGGGAAGGATGGCTTTTATCCTGGAATGTCTGGCCCATTCCCTCCATGGCACAACTAGTGCTCTTCAGGTACCTAGATGGAGTCAGTGAGGATGTCGGCCAACCCTGTAAAATCCAAGGTATTGGCTCAAATCTTTGGCAAGATAGTACTCGTTTAACTGTAACATGGTAAAGCTTATGAACTCCTTTTCAGAATAATGTATTTTCAAACACATAAAATAAAATATATAGGATTAAAAATTTATTGTACAAATACAACTACTCAAAATAATTTTTTTTTAAGTTCATAGACCATAGGTTAAGAACCCCTGCCTAGACCTGGAGATTCAGGGAATCATGACAATTTAATAGGGTAGACTATGAATCATGAAGAAAGAAGCATATCTCACACATTTCAGAGCCCTTGTAGCAAAGTCTCAGTCATCCTCTCCTAGTTAGGGTTCTGCTGACAGACAACAAAAAGGCAATCCAACAAAATTGACTTCCCAGTTAATATACAAGTACAAAACTCAGATACTTCTTATTCCTAATGTAAGATTTCAATGTGTTCTCTTCTCTCTCTACCCTTAAACAAGTGCAATCAATAAGCATTTATTAAATGCTTGCTTTGTGGCAGGCACTATACTAACATAGGGTTCCAAAAAAAGGCCAAAAAAAAAAACCCACCTCAAAACCAACAACAAAACACCCCTCCCTACTCTCAAGAGGTTCAAAATTTAATAGCAGCAACATTAGCCATTAGACTTAGGCCTTTAGGAAATCTCTCTCCCTCCTTCCCTTCTCACCCCGCCCCCCCTCCTTTCTTCTCTCTCCTCTCCTCTTTCTCTCTCTCTCTTTTTTTCTCTCTCTCCTCTCCTTTCTCTCTCTCTCTCTCTCTCTCTCTCTCTCTCTCTCTCTCTCTCTCTCTCTCTCTCTCTCTCCCTCCCTCTCTCTCTTTTTCTCTGTAAATGGGGGTAGTGAATTGTATGAAAGGATTAAAAAATAAAACATCATCCAGGCTTTTCTGTGCATATCAGAGATCTACTCTACCAGCTTTTTAATGAGGAACACAGCACATTCAAAGATGAAAACAACCAGTAACAAGCAGAAAAACAACTTGTCTCAAATACCTTTGCAGATGACTATTGCCTGAACTCAAGATGGACCACCCCAAGCAATAGTCTGGGAATGTTGTGACTCACCTCAACCCCAAGGTCCCTTGTCATTGAAAGCTGACATACTGGCCATTTTCCTCCAGTTTTCACATCTATTTGTTTCTTCAGGCAGCACAGCTAATTCACTGTGCAAAGCAGCATTTATATATAGAAAGTTGCAGCCACGCAGGTTAGCATTAAAATAGAGACTTGGTGTTGCTATGGCAACCAAACAAATGATATTCAAAATGAAACAGAGTATTCCACAAAGAGAAAACCATTTTCAACTCTTTCCAACACAACTGAGCCCATTGCCCATATGGAGTAGATGCTGTTGTCCCTAAGTGGACCCTTGTCTTGCGCAGTCTCCTAGTTTTAGTTTCACTGCTGCTGCCTGAAATTCTAAACTTCTCCAACTCCAATATTAAGTCCATTTCATTTAGAAACAAGTAGACAAGATTTTTTTTTTCTTAGATACATTCAACATTGAACAAACATTCAATAACCATTTATTAGAAAAATAGTACTGAGAATGTGGTAGAGAAGGAGTGGAAGATGATACTTAAGTTAAAAACCCTAAAGGAAGTGAAAGATTTTTAGAGAAAAAGGTGAAAAAAAATTTAATGTTTAAGCATAGGAAACAACCTATGTGAATGATGGTTATATAGTACTGTTGTCTAATAAGAAATGATGAATATGAAGGAGTCAGGGAAACAAGGAAAAATAATTGAACTTATGTAAACTACAACATACACATAGACTATTAATGGAAATTTTAAAAAATGAAACAGAACATTATAATTATAATGACCAAGGGTGACCTTGGAGAAGAGATGAAAAAATATACCTCTTACCCTTCTGTGGAAAGTCTGGAACATGGCATATAAATCGAACATTATTAGAATTAGTTAGTTTTACTAAATTATATTTCCCAATCACCCTGCCTTTATCATTAATTTTTGGAAGATGGAAAGGGAAAAGGGATTTATTTAGAAATGAAGTTAAAGTTTAAAAAAATCAATAATTCTCTTTGAAAAGAGACAGGAGATCTGAGTTTGGGGAACAGCCATAATGAACCTATGACCATAATATAGAGTGTATGAATGGAAAGAGAAGTAATATGAAATAAATCTAAAAAATTAAGTTGGAGTCTGCTTAAATTTTAAAATGAAAAAATTTTATTTTATCCTACAGATAATAGAGAGAAGCTGAAAATTTTTGAATAAGCAAGAAAATATAAAGGCCTCTGCTTTAGAAAAAATAATTCTGGCAGTTCTATAAAAAAGGGATTAAAGCCTGGTGTAATAAATTAGGTCTGAGAAAATTTAGGCATTTCTCCTCTTCCTCATTCCTTTGATGGTGCTCTAAATTTCTTTTCTTTCTCCCTAATCTTTTTTTTCATGTTTCCATTGGGCACCAGAATCCTAGAAACACATAGTATTCTTGAGAGGATATACAGACATCCAAGATGTGTAGTCCTAAGTCTCCATGTTTTCTTTTCATGTGCATCTCTTATCTATCTCTCTATTCTGGGTACTCAGTTTCTTTTTTCTTTCTTTCTTTCTTTTTTTTTTTTTTTTGGGGGGGGGGGGGGAGTTGCATTTTCCTTGTCTGTAAAAAGAGGAGCTTGAACTATATTATCTTTAATCCTACAAAATCCTACAAAGCAAATCCTCCCCCTCAAAAAAAAAAAAAAAGCTATCCCCTAGGGCAACTTCAATTATGTGACTTCTATCATCAATGTTGCATCAACTCAATGATCCAAATTTTTTACTATCCTGGTTCATACTCTTAAGACCCAGGGAATTTTTATATAGACCCTCTAATTATTGGAGGCTCTAAAACTCCTTTCTATTGCCCTGGTTCATATATTGCACCTGACCAAAGACAGAAAAACACTGCAAGCTGTGTATACATCTAAAACTCAGTTTTGGCAGAAAAAGTAAACAGTAGATTTACTCATTAAAAGAATTATTCATTAAAGATCACATTTATCCAAATATGTTCATTAAAAAACATTTTATTCAGCAGAGAAAAATTCTACCTTAAAGTAGAAAAATATTTCCAATATATATATCAAAATCATAATTTCTTTTTTCTTTTCTTTTCTTTCTTTCTTTCCTTTTTTTTTTTTTTTTTTTTTTTTTTTTTTTTTTTTTTGCTGAGGCAATGGGGATTAACTCTGCAAGTGACTTGCGCAGGATCACACAGCTAGAAAGTATTAAGTGTCTAAGGTCAGATTTGAACTCAGGTCTTCCTGACTTCAAGGCTGGTGAACCATAGATTTCTTATGAGATATAATGGAGAAAAAAAAAGAGATACAATGGAGAATTTTTTAAGACCTTCTGATTATTGGTTCATCACAGGAACCAATTCAGATCTACATTGTCTTCCTGCCTTGAATTTTTTTCACCAGTTTGAACCTGCTAGGTTTGAATGAGTGCTACCATTCCCTGCTTCTACACATGTCCTGCTGAATGAAGGTAAAGAAAATCATACAATCTCTCTGTGTCCACTAAAAATTTGTCATACAATCTCAACTGCATCCTTACTGTTGCTAGGCAATACTTCTAAACCTGCCTTAAGACATTATTCCATTCTCCAATGCAACTATTCAAAATCTTTTCATTTTTCTTCAAATTTCCTATGGCTCACCCTTCCCCCAATTTATCTGCTGATAACCTTGCCTCATATTTTTACAGAAAAAAATTAAGGTCATTATCTGTGAGTTCCCTCTGTCTCCTCTTCTTCATCCATTACTCAAATGTTTTCTGCCAGTATTTCCTTCTTTCCCTGTCTCATATGATGAGGTTGACCCTTCTATCTGTTCAAATAATTCCACTCCATTCTGTCTCCTGCAATAGATTGCTCTCTCTTATTTTCATTTTTTCTCTGACCACTGGTTGATTTCCTACTGCCGACAAACATGTTTACATCTTCCACATTCTGAAATCCTTATTTGATTTTTCCATTTTTTCAATCATCTTCTGCTCTTTGTGGCTAAACTCCTTAAAAAAGTCATCTATAATAGTTGCTTCCACTTTCTTTCCTTAACCCTCTCTACAATCTGGTTTCCAACTTCAATACTCCACCAATTTTGCTCTCTGAAAAAATTATCAGAGATTTCTTAGTTGCCAAATGTAAAGGGCTGAAACTCTGAATGGGTGCACTGGAATCAGACAACCGAGCACTTAAGGTTAATTTCCTATTGGACAATACTCTATTAGCATATGCTTGGAAAAATGGCCCTTCTCACTATTCTGTGCTGGGTTGATCTCTTGGTGTATATAGATAATCGTAGGAGGGATTAGAAGGTGGAGTAAGACAAGCCACAGTCACTTTGGAGGAGGACAAGGAGAAGGGAGGTCGATCAGTGGAGAGTGTGTGGCAGTTTTGTCGATCCTCTTCACTCCTCCCTCTAAACTCCAAGGACTTTTGCTTATCCTGACTCCGGCTGATTCTGAGGCCTCCAGGGAGCTAATCCGGACTTCACAGCCAAATCCAATGGTCATTTCTTAATTCACATTTTTCAACCTCTCTATAGCCTTTGACACATGTTGATCACCCACTCCTGTTGTTATTGTCCTCTCTCTAAGATTTTGGGAAACCACTTTTTCCTAGTTCTCATTTTACCTAAATGACTATTACTACTCAATCTCCTTAAATTAATCCTCATCCAAATCACATAAAAACTTTATTTGGGCCCAGATTGCCTCAAAGTAAATATAAATAAAAATTGTTTCTGTTGTGGCCAGAAGCATTGAGGGTATTGCCCTCCCAGGTGGATTGTTTTTTCTTTGATTAGTCTAACTGAAACCTGTTAAAGACCTTAGCTTAAAAAGGCGAATGTCTCCTAGTGCATCCAGGGCCATCTCCAGTCATTTTGATCTACATCTGGCCACTGGACCTAAATGGCTGTGGAGAAGAAAATGAGGCTAGTGGCTTTGTATAGCTCTCCCTCATGGAAATCCAATTCACTTACATGTCAGAGAAAAACTTCACTGATGTCATGGTTATCTTTGTACATGTAGAACCTATGTCAGATTGCTTGTTATATTGTGGGGAAGGAGAGGAGGGAGGTAGGAAGAAAAATATAAAAATAAAAACGTTCAAAACTTTAAAAAAATTAAAAGAAGAATGTTTACAAAAACAGTTCATTTTGTGCATACTCTTTGATACAGCAGTGCCATTACTGGGTGGTGGTGATAAAGAGACCTTAAGAGGGGAAAAGGATTTACATGCACAAAAATGTTCCCAGCAGCTCTTTTTGTGGTGCTAAAGAATTGGAAAATGAGTGAATGCCCATCAATTAGGGAATGGCTGAATAAGTTATGGTGTAGGAATATAATGGAATACTATTATTTTATAAGAAATGGTTAACAGGCTGCTTTCAGAAAAGTCTGGAAATATTTACATGAATTGACGCTGAATGGAGTGAGCAGAAGCAGGAGACTATTGGACACAGCAACAGCAAGATTCTACGATGATCAATTATAATAGACTTAGTTCTTTTCACCAATTCAGCTATCTGAGGCAACTGAAATAAATTTTAGATGGAAAATGCCATCTGCACCCAGAGAGAACTATGGAGTCTGAATGCAGATTGAAGCATATTATTTGCACCCTTTTCTCCTTTTGTTATGATTTTTCCTTCCCAACATGACTCATATGGAAATATGTATAACACATATAATTGCTTACTAGCATGGGGAGAAGGGAGGTAAGGAAGAGAAAAAATTTCAAACTCAAAATCTCACAAGAAAGAAAGCTGAAAACTGTCTTTACATATATTTGGGAAAATCATGTGCTAATAAAATTAAATTATGCTTAAAGAAAAGTAACAATCAGAGCATATGCAAGTTGGTTCCAGCATACCCATGCACTATACATACCAAGTAAGCTTCTTGAGGACAGAGGATAAATATTAAATGCTGACCATAATGCAAAGACTCCTAGTAGCTGCTTAATAAATGTTATAATGAAAAAAAAATTGCTTGTTGGTTGATAGACTTAAGTAACATCCACACTTTGGTTCTCATTTTTCATACTCATTCCAATATTTCCAATGATGTCAAAGTGAGATAAATACAACAATATTATTTAAGATATTCTGTCATGCATATTTAACATGTATAAGACTGATTGCCATCTGGGGGAGAGGGTAGAGGGAAGGAGGGAAAAAACCGGAACAGAAGTGAGTGCAAGGGATAATGTAAAAAACTACCCTGGCATGGGTTCTGTTAATAAAAAGTTATTAAAAAAAAAAGAAACTGATGAAAAATAATAAAAAAAAAAGATATTCTGTCATGATGCTACTTCTGGGCTTATATCCCAAAGAAATACTAAAGAAGGGAAAGGGACCTTTATGTGTCAAAATGTTTGTGGCAGCCCTTTTTGTAGGCTAGAAAATTGAAAATGAACGAATACCCATCAATTGGAGAATGATTGGGTAAATTGTGGTATATGAATGTTATGGAATATTATTGTTCTGTAAGAAATGACCAGCAGGATGAATACAGAGAGGACTGGCGAGACTTACATGAACTGATGCTAAGTGAAACGAGCAGAACCAGGAGATCATTATATACTTCAACGATACTATATGAGAATGTATTCTGATGGAAGTGGATATCTTCAACAAAGAGAAGATCTAACTCAGTTCCAATTGATCAATGATGGACAGAAGCAGTTACACCCAGAGAAGGAACACTGGGAAATGAGTGTAAACTGTTTGCATTTTTGTTTTTCTTCCCAGGTTATTTTTACCTTCTGAATCCAATTCTCCCTGTGCAACAAGAGAACTGTTCAGTTCTGCACACATATATTGTATCTAGGATATACTGTAACATATTTAACATGTATAACATTGTTTGCCATCTAGGGGAAGGGATGGAGGGAGGAAAGGGGAAAGCCAGAACAGAAGTGAGTGCAAGGGATAATGTTGTAAAAATTTACCCAGGCATAATAAGTTCTGTCAATAGTTATATATATATATATAAAAGATATTCTGTCATGATTTTGGACATATTTTTAAAGAACACTTTATATCAAAAGAGCTGGGACTACCTGAATTAAGACTTATTTTTAAGAGAAAATAATTTTTGGCTATAGCAAAAATAAATACTAATGTATTAGATACTAATATTAGATAGCTAAGAATTAGAAACTATTTGCAGTAAATGCCTAAAAAAATGTATATTGATATAATGCACTATTATTGTGCAGTAAGAAATAGTAAACCATGAAGAATTTGGAGAAACAATGGAAGATTTCTATGAACTGATGCAAACTAAATAGGACCCCAAAAAAGAAAATGAGTGACTACAATAATTTAAATGCAAAAATGACAAAAAAAGAAGTCATACTGTGAGAAGATGAAAAATTAATAACTGTATTGGGAAAATGTAGTAAAATATGTCTCCTTCCTTTGAGTATAAAGATAGTTTGTTTCTATCACAGTTAGGTGCATTTGGTTTTTTTATTTTTTATTTTTTTTAAAGTAGGCGCACAGGGCTTATATCCCAAAGAAATCTTAAAGTAAGGAAAGGTACCTTGTGCAAAAATGTTTGTGGCAGCCCTTTTTTTTAATAGTGGCAAGAAACTGGAAACTGAGTGGATGCTCATCAACTGGAAAATGGCTGAATAAATTATGATATATGAATGTTATGGAATATTATTGTTCTGTGAGAAATGACCAGCAGGATGACTTCAGAGAGGCCTGGAGAGACTTACATGAACTGATGCTAAGTAAGATGAGCAAAACCAAGAAATCATTATATATGGCAACAACAAGATTATGTGATGATTAATTCTGATGGACATAGCTCTCTTCAACAATGAGATGATTCAAACCAGTTCCAATTGTTCAGTGATGAAGAGAGCCAACTATACCCAGAGAGAGAACCATGGGAACTGAGTGTGGTTCACAACATAGCATTTTCACTTTTTTTGTTGTTGTTTGCTTGCATTTTATTTTGCTTCTCCCTTTTTTTTTTAAACTGGTTTGATTGGATTTTTCTCATGTAGCATGATAATTGTATAAATATGTACGCATATATTGAATTTAACATATATTTCTACCATGTTTAACATGTATTGAACTACTTGCCATCTAGGGGAGGGTGTGGAGGAAGAGGGGGGAAATTGGAACACAAGGTTTTGCAAGGGCTAATGTTGAAGAACTGTCCACGCATTGTTTTGAAAAATAAAAAGCTTTAATTAAAAAAAAAAGTAGGCACTCACATGTTTAAGTTTGATGTACTTTATTAACATCTTCTCCATAATTTTCTTAGAGCTGTACAAACAACAAAACAATAAATCCAGCCCTGGTTTTTAGCATTTGCTGATTTTCTGTGGTAGAAATGACCATATTGAAATTTGACCAATTTTCTCACTGATTTGGATCATCTCCAGCACACCTCTGACATGTCTCTTTCATGATAATGATTGATAGAGGGTGGGAAAGAAAAATAAATTATTGGATGATTTGCTTTCTAACTGATCAGAAAGACTGAATTGTGAAAGAAGCCCATTCCTTTTATACTTTTTCTTTTGGATGTCCCGACGAGAGAGCAGTAAGGGGATAGAAGAAAGAAGCACATTTCCCTTTCTCTCTAGAAGTAGAATAAGGAATCAAACAGCCTGCACAGACCCAGGGTGCATAAAGTTTATGAACTTTCAATTCCTGGATTTCTTCTGCCTTTTAGATTCAGACCAAAAGGCTAGAAATCCTAAAGATGGAGGCTTTCACTTCGGGGATTATCCTATGTTCTTGAAGCTAGGAAACAACAAACTGCATCAGAGGACAAAAAGTATGCTATGAAGAGCTAGTTTTTTGTCAAGTCTTTATGATCTTGTTGTAGCATCAGTGATAACTGCTATAGTATGAGTCTAAGATAACAGTTGAATGGGTAGTTTTTCTTTAGTAAAAAGTATCTTCAATAGCCTAATGAGAGTAATAGATTCAACATAGAGAGAGAGGAACTATATTTAAGGCCATCTCTAAAATATACTGCTTATGTGACCATGAGGAAGCTATGAGTCACATCTAAAGTTTTCCCTGGAATCCTAAGATGGAAGCAAAAATCAAAGAAAGAAAATGATTCCTCTGGGGTTCAAGCACTACCCAGAACCAACTCAGTTGTTTTGGACTCAGGGATGCTTCGAAGGACCCAAAAAGCCAGTAATGATATTACTCAAAGTTCAGCTCAGATATTATTTCCTCTGTTTCCTTATAGATCTCTTAATTATGAGTGCTCTCTTCAGATATTCAAATAACATTTTATCTGATCTTTCCTTTACTATCTTTACTTCCTAGCTATACTTTACTATGTTCACATTGTATCTCTCTTAGTAGAATGCAAGTCCTTAAGTGCAGATTTTTTTTCTTTGTATCTGACACAACCACCAGTATCTTCTACATGAGGAAGCTTAATCCATTGTAATACATTTACAACTATGGTTAGAAAAAGGCTTTTTCAAATAATTAAGAGATTGAAGATATCATTTTGATTATGCAAAATTAAAAGGTTTTTCCCATAAACAAATACAATGAAGTTAGGATTTGAATAAAATGATTAAGAATAAAAATCTTTGTTCCCATGAGGAGATTTAATAAATATATAAAGATAAGAACCTTTATCTAATTGATGTGACCAAATGATATGAGCAAACATCCTCAGAGAAAAACTTTTCAGCAACTTCCAAGTCATGCTACTAGACATTAGACATTTTTTCTGACTTTTATCCATCTCTCAAAACTCCCCAAAATGAGAATTATCATGAAGAAGTAAAGTAATTGCAGTTGTTTCCAAAGGCTGGCATATAAAAATCCCCAAAAGTAAATAATCAATAAGTTACATCTCCTTCTGTACTAACATTCATGCTCAAATAGAATGGCACACAAAATGTTTGTAGCAGCCCTGTTTGTAGCGGCTAGAAACTGGAAAATGAATGGATGCCCATCAATTGGAGAATGGCTGGGTAAATTGTGGTATATGAATGTTATGGAATATTATTGCTCTGTAAGGAATGACCAGCAGGATGAATACAGAGAGGCTTGGAGAGACCTACATGGACTGATTCTAAGTGAGATGAGCAGAACCAGGAGATCATTATACACTTCGACAACGATATTGTATGAGGATGTATTCTGATGGAAGTGGATTTCTCTGACAAAGAGACTTAACTGAGTTTCATTGGATAAATGATGGACAGAAACAGCTACACCCAAAGAAGGAATACTGGGAAATGAATGTGAACTATTTGACTTTTGATTTTCTTCCCGAGTTATTTTTACCTTCTGAATCCAATTCTCCCTGTGCAGCGGGAGAACTGTTCGGTTCTGCAAATATGTATTGTATCTAGGATATACTGCAACATATTTAACATATATAGGACTGCTTGCCATCTTGGGGGGGGGGAGGAGGGAGGGAGGGGAAAAAATGAAACATAAGTGATTGCAAGGGATAATGTTGTGTAAAAATTATCCTGGCATGGATTCTGTCAATACAAAGTTATTATTAAATAAAATTAAATTTAAAAAAAAAATAGAATGGCACATTAGGACCCTCTGAGATACACTCAGCAAATTTCTTATTATTGCAGTCTCACCCTCATGCACTTCCCTATGAACCTCTTCTCATCCCCTCATTCTGTGGCAACAAGCAATAGAACTGAGCTTTGTCCTCCTGACCTCTGTATGAAGAAGATGGAGGAACAGGAAAGCTAAAGTATGTTCTTCTATGAGTGGTAGCATACTTCCCTGAAGCTCTGCTGGGCCATAGAACTAAAGAACAGAGAGAACTAGAGTAGGGTAACAATTCACATCTTGTTATACAAATCCTGAAGGAAAAGGGACTGGCATCCAGCTGAAGCCAGTTTAATAATTAAATAAATTATTTGGGGCAGGGTCTGAGACTGGTGAAAAGTAAACTCCTAATGCTGGCAGTGGCAGAGATATTTTTGAATCATAGCCTTTGGGGGAATCTAACAACAAAGGGGAAGGAGTCAAAAAGATTTGAGTTCAAATTTGGCTTCAGATACTTAACACTTTTTAGCTGTGTGACCCAGGGCAAGTCACTTAAGGCCAATTATCTCAAAAAAAAAAAAAAAGACAGAAAAAAGGAAAGTAATAATATTGTTAATCAGTCAGTCAATAGTATTTAAGTGCCTCAGGTTAAGGGAAATAGGAAGTCTTGGTGGCATCCAGAATTCAGAAGGTGAGAGGAAATGGAAGATTCAGAAGGAAGATTTCATTAAAAATGTGAAATGACCATGGGAAGGGTAATAAATTTTGCATTTAGGGATGCATAGAAAATTTCAAACATGGGGCAATAATAATATCCTTTCTATTATCTACAGGAAGTAATATTTCGAAATCTAAGGCACAACAGGAAAAAGGGATTGGTGGGAGAGGGAGTATAGAGCAAGATTCACAAGGTAGTAATATAAAAACTTTTAGAAAAGGCATCTCAAAATCAATACCTTAAAAACATTAGTTTCTGGTACAGTTAGGTAGCTCTATACTGGGTCAAGTACCAGCAATGGAGTCAGGAAGAATCTGTGTTCACATTTAGCCTCAGGAATTTATTAGCTGTGTGATTCTAGGCAAGTCACTTAAACTCAACTGTTCCTTTCCTCTCCCCCCCAAAAAATCTTAGTTTCCATGAAGAACAGAGAATATATGTAAGGATCAGAGAAATAGGAAGAGTCACAGTTCAGTGCAATCAGGAAGTAAACAGAGACTTTGAAGCCCTGAGACCCCCGGAAGTAATTTGCTGTGAGCAAAACAGAGCAAAAACTCTGGTCACATGGAGATTGCTTCATTAACAGGAGGTGTCTCCTTCTCTGATTGGCTGTGCTTGTGACCTCAAAGACCCTATTTAAGCAGTAGGGAGGAGGAAGTTGCTCTCTTTGACCTGGTGTTCACCTGGGAGTCAACAAGAGGTCAGCTAGGCAGGATGTGAACACGTGAATAAAAGACTTTGAGCTTGCACGTGACTGTGGTTGAGTGCCCTGCCGTGTATTTAAACTACTGTTCTTATGAAACAATAGCCAGAGATCTCTGAAGACCCAGATAGAGGTAAGCTTGGTAAAACTGGTTTAAACATTGCAAAAGACAGTGGCTGGAGATTTTTCTAAGGACCTGGGAATTAGGAGAGACTGGCAATAGTAAATGTTAAGTGGTACAAGGGTGTTCACAAATGAAGTGAATGCCAGAGTTAAGCATTTACAAACAGGGAGTAAAGAAGGAATAATATAAGGATCATAAATCAAAGAGTTAGAATTTAGACTAGATAGAAATGGAAGAGAATTAATAAAGAAAATGAGGTAAAGAAATCCTTCTTTGAAAAAGGCAAATATTTATATGAACTGATGCTAAGTGAAATGAGCAGAACCAGGTTACTAGCAGAACCATTATAAACTTCAACAACAATATTATATGAGGATCAATTCTGATAGAAGTGGCTCTCTTCAACAATGAGAGGATCCAAATCAGTTCCAACTGATCAGTAATGAACAGAACCAGCTACATCCAGCAAAAGAACACTGGGGAATGAGTGTGGACCACAATATAACATTTACATTCTTTCTGTTACTATTAGAATTTTTGTTTTTCTTTCCAGTTATTTTTACCTTCTTTCTAAATCCGACTTTTCTTGTGAAGGAAGACAAATGTATAAATATGTATACATATACATATATTGTATTTAACATATATTTTAACATATTTAACATGTATGGGACTGTCTACCATCTAGGGGAGGGGGTGGAAGGAAAGAGGGGAAAAGTTAAAACAGAAGTTTTTGCAAGGATCAATGTTGAAAAATTACCCATGCATATGTTTTGTCAATAAAAAGCTATAAAAAAAAAATTAAGTCAATTATATGAGGTCAACCTATAAAGATAACCTCTGAAGTCACAGTAGATGTGGAAGATTAGATACTCAGTGTTCTTACTTGAGAGATATTGCTTTAGCAGCCCCTTTCCATAATTTGAGATTTTTTTTTACTTGCCATTTTTATAAAGATTTGGTATCTAAAAAACAGAACAGAGTAGATGCCATGAAGTCATCCTCCTCTGTGCCCATTTCATAATTCAAAGTGTATAGAGTCTGGCAGTTTTCTAAAGAGAGGCATCATAATAGAAATATAAAAGGCTTTGCTTTCTCCTCTGTGGGGGATAGAGTGACAGGTGGGATAGGGCCCAGCTGGTGCTAGAAGGGAAAAAGACAGGAAATGGAATTTTTATTGCATAGATAAAAGTGTGTAGGAGCAAAGAGAAGTGTCAGGTGAAACAAGCAGATGTGTTTCAAGAATGCTACTCAACCAAAAAAAGTTTAAGTAAAAATAGAAATTGGAAATATCTATTACCGTAAGGTGTTCTGTTTCCTTTGGTTTTATTTTCTTAAATTGGATCCCCATACTGATGGCCTTCTGTACCTCTTCCATTGAGAGACAGACATATTCTATCAACATGGTTTTCCAGTGGCCCGGATTCCTTCAACTAATCATTAAATGTTATGAATTAAAAGCCCTTTATCACCCTCGCTGCCCTTCTTTTAGATAACTCTCCAGTTTATCAGTATCCTTCCTAAAAAACAGTACCCACAACTGAACACAACTTATATGTAAAATGGGGTAAATATACAAGATCACTAATGTTTGTATAGTAAAGTACTTTACATATGTGATCTCATTTGACTTGCAAAATAATGCTGAGAGGCAGATTTTAGATAGTATTATCATCTTCATTTTACAGATGAGGAAACTGAAGCTAAGAAAGGTTAAGTGATTTATCCCCAGATAAATAATCCATTAATAAGTATCTGAAGCAGGATTTGAATTCAGATCTTCTTTACTCCAAATTCAGTAATCTATCTATTAAGCATGCCATGATAGGAAACCAGATCATACATATTCTCTGTCTGTTGCCAATCTAATTACATTGGAAATGACCGTGATATCTCAGGAGTTAGTGGAATGGGGAATCAGGGAAAAACAGTAGGCATTAATAAGTGCGGAAAACATGATACAGTCTGGAAAAGAATAATATTTAACCTGAGCTTACAAAGTATTAGACACTAGCCTTGGAGTCAGGAGAACCAGAGTTCAAATCCATCCTCAAATACTCACTAGCTGTGTGATTTTGGTGCAGGTTATTTAACCTTTATTGCCTCAAAAAAAATTTTTTTTAAGGAAAAGTTATTCTATTTTTTCGAATATTTTATTTTATTAGTGATGCAAAACCTCTTTTGCTCTCACTATAAAATATTATTAATTATACATAGTCAATGACATTACTAACTAGGAAATATTATTAGTACTGTCTTTTTCTGTTAATATTAACAATTAGAATCATAGTGAACAAAGTGATTAAATATGCTTCATCATTTCCTTTTAAATCTTTGTTTAATGCTGGCACTAGAAATTCTTGTTTTGGGATAGCTAGGTAGAAGAGGGATTGGAGTTGTGGGATTTGAAGCAAAGACAGAAATGATGACTAGAAATGTATATTTGGAAGTTACCACTTTACAAATGATAGTTGAAATATCTAGGACTGCTTGCCATCCTGGGGGGGGGGGGGGGGGAGAGGAGGAGGGAGGGAGGGGAAAAAACGAAACATAAGTGATTGCAAGGGATAATGTCGTGTAAAAATTATCCTGGCATGGATTCTGTCAATACAAAGTTATTATTAAATAAAATAAAATTAAAAAAAAAATGATAGTTGAAGAGGCAAATGGATTCCCCTATCTTTCTGGTATTCTTGCACCACACAGTCTTTTATTCATTGACATTGACCTCCTTGAAGTGGCTCTATATTCTGATTCTGGTCTTTATCACTGGCTATTTGAAATAACTAGAATGTTCTCTCTTCCCTTCTCTGCTTCTTGGCTTGCCCTAAATCCTCACTTGATTTCCACTTTCTATAGAAAACTTTCCTAATCTCTTAATTCTAGGGCCTTATTTGTACATTATTTCTTATTTATCCTGGACATAGCTTGTTTCTAGTGTTCACAATATCTCCTCACAAACCCTCCCCTTTTCCTAAATTCTTTATTCCCATCAAGGGCATGACCATTCTCCCAATCACACAGACTTACAATCTAGATTTCATCTTCAATTCCTCACCCTTTCTTACCTATCTCCCCTTCCCCCATTCATTTTCTTACTAGAAATACATTCCTTATCTCCTTTAATATTTCTACCACCTTGTTGTAGGCGCTCATTACCTCACCCTTACTTTTGAGGAGGGACAGGGTAAAAGGAAAAGGAGAAAGAATAAAATGGGGGAGGTACAGTTCACAAGATTGTGAAAAGAATTTTGAAGCAAATTATTGTTTCTTTTTTAAATAATTAATTTTATTATTTTTTATTTACAAAACATATGCATAGGTAATTTTTCCAACATTGACCCTTGCAAAACTTTTTGTTCCAAAATTTTTCTTCCTTCCCCGACTCTCTCTCTCCTAGCAGGCAGGTACTTCAATACATGTTAAATATGTTAAAACACATGCTACATTCAATATGTGTATACACATAACTTATACAGTTATCTTGCTGCACAAGAAAAATCAGATCAACAAGGAAGAAAAAGAAAAACTTTCTCAGTTTTCTTTCTCAGAAAACAAAATGCAAGCAAATAATAACAGAGAAAGTGAGAATGCTATGTTGTATTCCACACTCTGTTCCCATGGTTCTCTCTCTGGGTGTAGATGGCTCTCTTCATCACTGAACAAGTGGAACTGGTTTGAATCCATCTCATTGTTGAAGAGCCATGTCCATCAGAATTGATTGTCGTATAGTCTTGTTGTTGCTGTGTATGATGATCTCTTGGATCTCATTTCACTTAGCGTCAGATCATGTAGGCCTCTCCAAGCCTCTCTGAAATCATCCTGCTAGTCATTTCTTAACAGAACAATAATATTCCATAGCATTCATATACCATAATTTATTCAACTATTCTTCAATTGATGAGCATCCACTCAGTTTCCTATTTCTGGACACTACAAAGAGGACTGCCACAAACATTCTTGCACATGTGGGTCCCTTTCCATCCTATAGGATCTTTTTGGGATATAATCCCAATAGTAACACTGCTGGGTCAAAGGGTATGCACAGTTTGATAACTTTTTGAGCATAGTTCCAAATCACTCTCTAGAATGGCTGGATATATTCACAATTCCACAAACAATGTATCAGTGTCCCAGTTTTCCCACATCCCTTCCAACATTCAGCATTATCTTTTCCTGTCATCCTAGCCAATCTGACAGGTATGTAGTGGTATCTCAGAGTTGTCTTAATTTGCATTTCTTTGATCAATAGTGATTTGGAGCACCTTTTCATGTGACTACATATAGTTTCAATTTCTTCATCTGAAAATTGAATGTTCATATCCTTTGACCATTTATCAATTGGAGAATGGCTTAAACTATTATAAATTTGAGTCAATTCTCTATTTATTTTAGAAATGAGGCCTACCCTGGCATGAGTTCTATCAATAAAAAGTTATTAAAAAAAAAAAGAAAGAAAGAATTGAGGCCTTTATCAGATCCTTTGGATATAAAATTTTTTTTAGTTTATTGCTTCCCTTCTTATCTTGTCTGCATTAGTTTTGTTTATACACAACTTTTTAACTTAATATAATCAAAATTACCTATTTTGTGATCAATAATGATCTCTAAATTCTTCTTTGGTCACAAATTCCTTCCTCTTCAAAAAATCTGTCCTATGTTCTTCTAATTTGTTTATAATATCATTCTTTATATCTAGATTATAAACCCATTTCGAATCTGATCTTGGTATATAATGTTAGGTGTGGGTTTATGCTTACTTTCTGCTATACTATTTTCCAGTTTTCCCAGCAGTTTTTGTCAAATAGTGAATTCTTATTCCAAATCTGGGATCTTTAAGTTTGTCGAATACTAGATTGCTATAGTCACTGACTATTTTGTTCTGTGAACCTAACCTGTTCTACTGATCAGCAAGTTATTTCTTAACCATATAGGGAACTTTATCTAATTAATTAAAATAAAAAGCATTCCCCAAATGATAAAAGATCAAAAGATACTAAGTTTTCAGATGAAGTAATCAAAGTTATTTATAGCCTTATTAAAAATTTCTCTAACTCACAATTGATTGGATAAATGCAAATTAAAATAATTCTGTGGCACTACTTCACACGTATCAGATTGGCTAATAGGACAGAATGACAAATGTTGGAAGAGATGTGAGAAAAATGAGACATTAATGCACTCTTGCAACAATAATGCAATACAGTTGTGAATTGATTTAACACTCTGTAGAGTAATTTGGAACTACGCCCAAAGGACTATAAAATCATGTAAAATCTTTCACTTAGAAATACTACTACTAGGTATGTATCCCAAAAAAAATTTTTTTTAAAAAGGAAAAGGGAAAGGAGCTATGTACAAATATATATATATATAATATAAGTTCATGCAAAATGAAATATACTGTGTACAATCTAACAGCAATATTGGAAGATGATAAGCTGTGAATAACTTGGCTATTCTCAGAAGTGCAATGTCTCTCCAAGACAACTCTATAAGACTTATAATGAAAAATGTAATCCATACACAGAGAACAACTGATTGCGCCTGACTTCCCATATAAATAGAATTAAAGAATAATACATATAGAATTACTTGTCTTCTTAATGAGAGGGGTGGGGCAGGAGGAAGGAGAGAATTTGGAACCCCAAGTTTTAACAACAAATATTAAAAAATTGTTTTATATGTAACTAGGAAAAAATAAAACAGTAAATGTATTTTTTTAAAAAGAAATTATTTTTGTTGACAGCACATCACTATAGCATTTACTGTATAAGCCTGCTATTATAGTTTTACTTATGCTTATGTTCCTTCCTTCCCTAACTAAATTCTAAGTTCCTGGAGAATAGGTTCTTTTTATCATCCACAGGATCTATTGCAGTAATCTGTACAAAGGACTATCAACAAACCTTTTTGTGATGAATATTAAAAGAACGAATGCAGTCATCTCCTTAAACTGATTCATCTATTTATGTCACCTACAAGCCCCTCTTTTAACTGGGCAAATTCATGAATTTTGAGGTTTTCAAATGCAGCTAATTATATACAATTGGGGCTGCATTTGAACTCATAATGTTTTGTATACATGTGATGCACTTATATCATATGCTAATATTTATTAGAGGTATCTGAATATATATTATCACTCTGATGCTTAATACAATATCCTGAACATAGCAGATTCTTAGTAACTGGACTGTTGGGGGGGGGGGAAATGAAGAATGAATTCTACAATATTGTTATTGTTTAGCCATGTTTGACTTTGAGACTCATTTGGGGTTTTCTTAGCAAAGATACTAGAGTGGTTTGCCATTTCTTTCTCCAGTTCACTTTACAAATGAAGGACTGACTTGCCCAGAATCACACAGCTAGGTCAAAGGTCAGATTTGAATTAAAAAAGATGATTCTTCCTGACTCCAGGCTTGGCACTATATGTACAATTTACTTCTCCATCTCATTCCATGATAGGAAATCTCTATCTTCTTCACTCCCAAGGATAGAAGCAATGATGATGCCAAAATACTGTAACTGTTCCCCTTTGTCTACTCAACACAGTTACCACCCTAGTTCAGACCTTTCACACACACACACACCCACACACACACACACACACACACACATATACATACACACACCTCTTTCCATAATATGGATTAGTTCAGCAGGTTCCTGTTTGAAATCCCTGATTCCAATTTTTCTTCTTTCTCCCCAATCTACCTTTTCTGGAGCTGCCAAAATAATCTTCCTAAGGGACAAGCCCAATCAGGTCATTTGATAGCTCAAAAAAAACATGCTTTTACCTTAATTGTTTGTTTTTTTTGTCATTTTCTCTCCTCTACATCTTCTGCTAATTCTCTTTGATATAAATCTAGATCTGCCCTTCTAACAGCTGCTTTTGGAGGGACAGCATTATCCCCTCCATATAATAGAAACATTCAAAAAAAGAAGAGAGGACTACTCAGATGTATTTTAAAGGTCATTTTTGTTCAGGTAAGATACTTTTCATGTAAGAAACTTTTCAATTTTGAGATTGTTTAATTTTGTTGAAGATTTAAATTGTGCTATCTCCATGAATATGGAGAATGTATAGTCCCCATTCTCTTGTTTGCAGCCCCCGAAAAATCCAGGGGCCACTGATGGCTGCACTTTGTTTTCTTACTTTTCTGAATTTAGAAAAACAGAAACATGATTTAGACATAAAGAGTGATATTATAAACAAATTAGAAGAACAAAGGACAGTCTACCTCTCAGATCAAAAGAAGGAATGAATTTGTGGCCAAAGAAGAACTAGAATTTGTTCTGAATACAAAATAGATAATTTTGATTATATTAAGTTAAAAAGATTTTGTACAAACAAACCCAATGCAGACAAGATTAGAAGAGAAGCAATAAACTGGGGGAAAATTTTTACCTTCAAGGGTTCTGATAAAGGTGTCATTTCTAAAATACATAGAGAAGTGATTCAAATTTATAAGAATTCAAGCCATTCTCCAATAAATAAATGGTCAAAAGACACAAACAGATAATTTTCAGATGAAGAAATTAAAACCATTTCTAGCTATATGAAAAGGTGTTTTAAATCACTATTGATTAGAATTAAGACAACTCTAAGACACTAAACACTTCTCAAATTGGCTAAGATGACAGGAAAAGATAATGATGAATGTTGGAGGGGATATGGGAAAACTGGGACACTAATACATTGTTGGTGGAGTTGTGAACTGACGCAATCATTCTGAAGAGCATCTGGAACTATGCCCAAAAAGCTATATACATGCCTTTTGATCCAGCAGTGTCTCTACTAAGCTTATATCCCAAAGAGATAATAAAGGAAGGAAAGGGATTCACATGTGCAAAAAATGTTTATGGCAGCCCTTTTTAATATGGCAAAAACCTGGAAACTGAGTAGATGCCCACCAGTTGGAGAATGGCTGAATAAGTTATGGTATATGAATGTTATGGAATATTATTGTTCTATAAGAAATGGTCAGGAAGATGATTTCAGAGAGCCCTAGAAAGACTTACATGGCAACAATGAGATTACCCGATGATCAATTCTGAAGGATGGGATTCTTTCTAACAATGGGATGATTGAGGCCAGTTCCAATGATCTTGTGAGGAAGAGAACAATCTACACCCAGAAAGAAGACTGTGGGAATAGAATATGGATCAAAACATAACATTCTCACTGTTATTGTTGTTTTTCACTCATATTTTGTTTTCATATTCATTTTCTTTCCTTTTGGATTTGATTTTTCTTGTGCTGCAAGATAATTGTATAAATATGTTTATATATTGGATTGCTTGCCATGTAGAGGAGGAGGTGAGAGGAGGGGAAAATTTGGAATACAGGGCTATACAAGGGTCAATGTTGAAAAATTATCCATATATATGTTTTGAAAATCAAAAGCTTTAAAAAAAAATAAAAAACTTTAATTAAAAAAAAAAAACCAGAAACAGAAGCTTTATTTCAATGTTTACAGTAGCATTAGAGGAAGACTCCAAGATGTTTTTTCTCCCTCAAATTAGAACTGCAATCTTAAATTTAATAATAATTACAATAAGAATACCTAACACTTGCATTTTACTACATGTTTACTATGTGCCAGGCATAATGCTAAGTGCTTTACAATTATTACATCATTTGATTCTCACAACAACCCATTTTCATTATCTCCCATTTTATAAGTAAGGAAATAGAGGCAAACAGAGGTGAAGTAATAGCTAGTTAAGTGTCTAAGGCTGAATTTAAACTCAGGTTTCCTTACTCCAGGCCTAGCATTCTTGTAACCTAGTAGAAGAGGACAAGTATTTTGGGATACCTAAATATTTAGTACAGGAAAAGATTTACTTGCCAGATGACATGTATCAGTTTGAATGATTTGCTTGAACTACAAACAAATTTATGAAAACAAAACAAATTATGTACAGGTCAAAGTCTAAACATGCATAGCTAAAAAAAATTAGAAACAAATGGAGAAAAAATGTTTGTAAAAAGCTTTCTGTTCTGAATAGGAAAGCATCAGTTCTGAATCATAGTAAAACATGGCAGAGCTCTGAATATAGAAGACAGAATGTTACCTCCAAGTTTCAAGTTACCTTCAAGTTCAAGCAGAACTGATCAAGCCTGGATACTGACATATGAGTCAGTGAGTTGATGGAGTTGACAATGCTTCAAGGCTTTGTTTCATTCTTCTCTTCCTGGATAAGAAGAGATTGATCTTTTTATTCTTCTACTCTCTCTGTCTTACCTCTATTCAGGAAGACCATGCACTGAAAAGAATAGTGTGGTTTTTCTCTTTCTCTGTGGGCAATGACAGATAGGCTTCCCCAAAGGCAGGCAGGAGTGACCAACCATATTTTACTCTCCTTTTGCTAAAAGTTGGGGTGTTACCATAGCCTTGTGTCAAGGAAGCTAAAGCACTTCTGAGATCATCTGAGCCATTCCCTCTCCACTTATCAAATGAGAAAATTGAAACCCTGAGAGAAAAAATAATCATTCAATATTATCTAGTAAATAGTAAGGAAAAGATTCTAAATAATGTGTCTAAATCCAAATACAGTGTTCTTTTCACTATACAGCATGGACATTATTATTATTGTTCCCCTCTGATGATTAGAAGGAATTGGGCAGAATCCCTTCATTTGACACTTGCCAAAATAGGAAATCATAAATTGGCTTTCTCAGAAATCTGAATTTTCCAAAGATTTTGAGCTTGATTTCAAATATAGTCACTCTCCAGATGCATCTTGACTTTTATAGATTAAGGAAAAAGAATCAAGTCATCCTAATAAAAAAAGTGATTTCCTCAAATGCTAGAACAACAATAAACTCCATCATCATCAAAAAAACCAAAGGCAAGGATAAAGAACCTTTTTAAAATGGTGTGTTAAAGGAATTTTCTGGCAGAAGATGAAATTAGAAAGGCATTAAGAGATGGAAAGGATGTGTGGTCCTTACCTATCAGCTTGTTAGTAGGAAGAGAGTATTCACTATTAGTGCTCTGTCATTACCTATTCAAAAGTGAGTAAGTAGGAAGCAAAAACAACCTTTTCATATATCCATGAAAATCAACTCAGGACACATACATTGCCAATCTCTAGCTTATTAAACTACATACAATCATCATATTTCAACCTGGAAAGAGCCTAAAAGATAATCTAATCATAATTATTTAGAGAAGGCTCAATGAAGGGAAATAATTTTTTTTTCCCCGAAGTCACACAGAGAATTAGAGTATTTCCAGAATTAGAATCCAAACTCTTTATTCCCATTTCAGTTTTCTTTCTATAATAAATACTATGTGAATTCTAATTTCTAATTATATGAAAACATTTTATTTTGGTCTAAAACTTTGAGAGACGAAAACAATGACTTACATGGGGAGCTTATAATATCTTAAAAATATTAAGGAAACATTCTTTCTCCTTTGGAGAAAAGGGTTTAGAAGTCTAGGAAAGGTGTTATATTCAAGCGGAAAGTGATAAAGGAACATCAAGGAGCAGGAGATGTAGCTAAATAAACCAAATGCAAACCAAAACTGGAATACAGTTGTCATTTCCTTAAATCCTGCCCAGTTAATAATCAGGCATTGCCATGGTCACTTCTTATCTTCACAAGCCTTTTTTTCCTCTCCCCTATTCCTTAGTAGAAACAACAGAAATAGCAGTATTAGTAAGGGTATGTTAGTAGTAGCAGCAGCAATACTGGTGGTTGTGATAGTAGTAGTCATTGTTTTCATAGCCATCATAGTAGGAGAAGGAAGAAGGCAAGAAAAGAGATGGAGGAGGGTTTGAAAATGATAGTAAAGTTTTTAGTGTTGTGTGTTGCCTATGTCTAGTTGGCATGACACAAATGAAGCTCCAATGAAGGAAGAGTGAGACAAGGAGGAAAAACAGGATAGAAGAATGTAACTAGGGTAATAAAGAGGAAAAAGCATTAAAGGAAATGATGATCAAAAGTGTCAAAAACTTCAGAGAGGCTGAAAATGAAAATTAAGAAAAAAGGCCATTAGATATTGAAATTAAGAGACTATTGGTAATTGGATGGGGCAACTTTAGCTAAATGATGCTAAAGATTTAGAAGGTAATGAGAAAAGAAGCAGGGACCATCAATATAGATTGTCTCAAAGGAATTTAGCCACAAGGGAAGGGGAATAGTTAGTAGAAAGGTAAAGAATGAATTTGTGTGAGAGAGGGAGAGAGACTGAGAGAATCTTCTGCCCTACTTTCTGTCCAATAGACTGGTTCAGGCCCCAGAAACTGGCCCTTTCCCCTCTGTTTATTCATCACTAAAACATAATGCAAAGGTGCTAAGAACCATAAAATAAAAAGAAATTAAGTTACAGAGAAATCCCAGGACAAGAAAGATTTACATGGGAATTCTAACAAACATTTAAAGAACAATTAACTCCAATACTGTATAAACTATTTGAAAAAATAGGGAATGAAGCTCTCCTACCAAATTCCTTTTATGACATAGACATGGTACTGATACCTAAACCAGGTAGGACGAAAAGAGAAAGAAAATTATAGACCAATCTCCCTAATGAATATTGATGCAAAAATCTTAAATAAAATATTAGCAAAGAGATTACAGAAAATCATCCCCAGGATAACACACCATGACCAAGTGGGATTTATGCCAGGAATGCAGGGCTGGTTCAACATTAGGAAAACTATTAGCATAATTGAGTATATCAATAACCAAATTAACAAAAAACATATGATTATCTCAATAGAGTCAGAAAAAGCATTTGATAAACTCCAACACCCATTACTAATAAAAACATTTGAGAGTATTGGAATAAATTGACTTTTCCTTAAAACAGTCAGTTCAACCTATGCAAGAGCACTTAATATTTTTCTAATTGCTTAGATCTGACTTTATTTGTGTGGAAAGTGCTTTGTAGTTTTGCTCATTATAGTTCCTGACTTTCTCTTGGCAGATGGATTCCCAAATATTTTATACTATCAATAATTAATGTAAATGGAATTTCTCTTTGTATCTCTTTTTATTGTATTTTGTCAGTGATATATAAAAATGCTGATGATTTATGTGGATTTATTTTGTACCCTGCAACTTTGATAAAATTGTGGGTTATTTCTAATAGGTTTTAGTTGATTCTTTAAGGTTCTCTAACTATACCATCATATCATCTGCAAAGAGTGATAATTTAGTTTCCTCATTACCTACTCTAATTCCTTTCATTTCTTTTTCTTCTCTTATGGCCAAAGCTAGCATTTCTAATACAATATTGAATAGTAATGGTGATTATGGGCAACTTTGTGTCACCCCTGATCTTATTGGGGATGATTCCAGTTTATCTCCATTACATTTAATGTTTGCTGATGGTTTAAAATAGATGCTATTGACTGTTTTTAGTCTCCTATGGATGCTTTCTCCAATTTCTCCATTTATATGGATGCTTGTATAAATGGATTTCTTTGCTACTTGCTACATGTTCACTTTGGAATTGGTAGTTAGTAGGAAGGGAGCAAACCCTTGGGTTCTCCTTTTCCCATTAATCAATTGATATCAGAAATTTACCTTGAACCTGAGAACTACATCCTGTTGCTGTTGTCTTTAAGAGCTCAAAGCATATGAGCCCTTTGATCTCAGAGGCAAGATGAATGAGGCAGAAAACTCATAGAGTATGAAAAGAGCTCCAGTTTATTATGCTGCACAGCTTTGTTGATATACATTTTTGCAAGTGTGATCAGCACAGAAGGAGAGTCGATCCAGCAATTCAGCAACTCACCCACAGACAAGAGGCCCTGTTCAGGCATCCTTGTTTATGTAGCCACTGGCTGTGACCCTCTGGCTTACAACCATTCCCATGATCACAAATCATTGCTCCTTGCTCAACAAAGGAATTTCTGCAACTATTGAGCACCAAAGGTTGAGGTAACCTCGGTATTCCCTCTCAGCGAGGTCCATACCCTTGCAACATCCTCTAGGCTAATAATAATTAAAGGAACAAGGAATTGAAACCTCTCTCACTGATGAGAATAGACTAATAAATCTCTAGCCTCGACCTCCTGTAATCCCTTCTGGCAGGAATTAAAGTCACTCTAATTAAAACCATTTCTAGTCATATGAAAAAAAATGCTCTAAATCACTATTGATTAGAAAAATGCAAATTGAGATAATTCTGAGGTACTACTATATACCTCTCAGATTGCTTAAGATGTCAGGAAAATCGATAATAATGAATGTTGGAGGGGATATGGAAAAACTGGGACACTAATACATTGTTGGTGAAATTGTGAACTGATCCAACCATTCTGGAGAGCAATTTAGAACTATGTCCAAAGGGCTATCAAACTATGCATACCCTTTGATCCAGCAGTGTCTCTACTGTCTCTACAGAAGAGATGGTAAAAAAGGAAAAAGGACCCACATGTGCAAAAATGTTTGTAGCAGTCCTTTTTGTAGTGACAAGAAACTGGAAACTGAATGGATGTTCATCATTTGGAGAATGGCTGAATAAGCTAGGGTACATGAATGTTATGGGATGTTATTGTTGTATAAGAAACGATCAGCTGTATGACTTCAGAAAGGTCTAGAGAGACTTACATGAACTAATGCTAAATGAGATGAACCAAGAGAACATTGTTCATAGCAACAATAAAATAATGTAATGATCAACTCTGATGGAATTAGCTTTTTTCAACAATAAGATGATTCAGGTCAATTCCAATAGACTTGTGATGGACTGAGTTATCTGCATCCAAAAAGTGGACTGTGGGGCTTGAATGTGGATCACAACACAGTATTTTCACCTTTTTGTTGTTACTGTTGTTTGATTTTTTCTTCTTTCTCATTTTTTATTTTTTGATCTTATTTTTCTTATACAGTATGATAAATGTGGAAATGTTTAGAAGAATTGTACATGTTTTACCTATATTGGATTGCTTACTGTCTAGGGGAAGCGGGAAGGAAGAAGGGAAAGAGAAAGATTTGGAACACAGGGTTTTGCAGGGGTGAATGTTAAATACTATCTTTGTTATATTTTGGTTTTTTTGTTTGTTTTTTTAAATTTTGTTTTATTTAATAATAACTTTATATTAACAGAATCCATGCCAGGGTAATTTTTTTACAACATTATCCCTTGCATTCGCTTCTGTTTCGATTTTTCCCCTCCCTCCCTCCACCCCCTCCCCTAGATAGCAAGCAGTCCTATATATGTTAAATATCTTGCAGTATATTCTAGATACAATATATGTTTGCAGAACTGAACAGTTCTCTTGTTGCACAGGGTGAATTGGATTCAGAAGGTAAAAATAACCCGGGAAGAAAATCAAAAATGCAAATAGTTCATATTCATTTCCCAGTGTTCTTTCTTTGGGTGTAGCTGCTTCTGTCCATCATTTATCCATTGAAACTCAGTTAGGTCTCTTTGTCAAAGAAATCCACTTCCATCAGAATACATCCTCATATAATATCCTTGTCAAAGTGTATAATGATCTCCTGGTTCTGCTCATTTCACTTAGCATCAGTTCATGTAAGTCTCTCCAAGCCTCTCTGTATTCATCCTGCTGGTCATTCCTTACAGAACAATAATATTCCATAACATTCATATACCACAATTTACCCAGCCATTCTCTAATTGATGGGCATCCATTCATTTTCCAGTTTCTACCACTACAAACAGGGCTGCCACAAACATTTTGGCACATACAGGTCTCTTTCCCTTCTTTAGTATCTCTTTGGGGTATAAGCCCAGTAATAGCACTGCTGGATCAAAGGGTATGCACATTTTGATAACTTTTGGGGCATAATTCCAGAATGCTCTCCAGAATGGTTGGATTCGTTCACAACTCTACCAACAATGCATCAGTGTCCCAGTTTTCCCGCATCCCTTCCAACATTCATCATTATTTTTTCCTGTCATCTTAGCCAATCTGACAGGTGTGTAGTGGTATCTCACAGTTGTCTTAATTTGCATTTCTCTGATCAATAGTGATTTGGAACACTTTCACATGAGTGGTAATAGTTTCAATTTCATCCTCTGAAAATTGTCTGTTCATATCCTTTGACCATTTATCAATTGGAGAATGGCTTGATTTCTTATAAATTAGAGTCGGTTCTCTATATATTTTGGAAATGAGGCCTTTATCAGAACCTTTAACTGTAAAGATGTTTTCCCAGTTTGTTGCTTCCCTTCTAATCTTGTTTGCATTAGTTCTGTTTGTACAAAGGCTTTTTAATTTGATATAATCAAAATTTTCTATTTTGTGATCAGTGATGGTCTCTAGTTCATCTTTGATCACAAATTTTTTTCTCCTTCACAAGTCTGAGAGATAAACTATCCTATGTTCCTCTAATTTATTTATAGTCTCGTTCTTTATGCCTAGGTCATGGACCCATTTTGATCTTATCTTGGTATATGGTGTTAAGGGTGGGTCCTTGCCTAATTTCTGCCATACTAATTTCCAGTTATCACAGCAGTTTTTATCAAATAATGAATTCTTATCCCAAAAGTTAGGAAATTTGGGTTTGTTAAATACGAGATTGCTATAGTTGACTATTCTGTCATGTGAACCTAACCTTTTCCACTGATCAACTAATCTATTTCTTAGCCAATACCAAATGGTTTTGGTGACTGCTGCTTTATAATATAATTTTAGATCAGGTACAGCTAGACTACCTTCATTTGATTTTTTTTTTCATTAATTCCCTTGAGATTCTCGACTTCTTATTGTTCCATATGAATTTTCTTGTTATTTTTTCTAGATCATTAAAATATTTTCTTGGAAGTCTGATTGGTATAGCACTAAATAAATAGATTAGTTTAGGGAGTATTGTCATCTTTATTATATTCGCTCAGCCTATCCAAGAGCACTTAATATTTTTCCAATTATTTAAGTCTGATTTTATTTGTGTGGAAACTTTTTTGTAATTTTGCTCATATAATTCCTGACTTTCCTTTGGTAGGTAGATTCCCAAATATTTTATGCTATCAACAGTTATTTTGAATGGAATTTCTCTTTGTATCTCTTCCTCTTGGATTTTGTTGGTGGTGTATAAAAATGCTGAGGATTTATGGGGATTTATTTTGTATCCTGCTACTTTGCTAAAATTATGAATTATTTCTAATAGCTTTTTAGTAGAATCTCTGGCGTTCTCTAGGTATACCATCATATCATCTGCAAAGAGTGATAGTTTGGTTTCCTCATTGCCTACTCTAATTCCTTTAATCTCTTTCTTGACTCTTATTGCAGAGGCTAGTGTTTCTAATACAATATTGAATAATAATGGTGATAGTGGGCAACCTTGCTTCACTCCAGATCTTACTGGGAAAGGTTCCAGTTTTTCCCCATTGCATATGATGCTTACTGATGGTTTTAAATATATGCTCCTGACTATTTTAAGGAAAAGTCCTTTTATTCCTATGCTCTCAAGTGTTTTTATTAGGAATGGATGTTGGATTTTATCAAATGCTTTTTCTGCATCTATTCAGATGATCATATGGTTTTTGTTTCTTTGGTTATTGATATAGTCAATTATGCTAATAGTTTTCCTAATATTGAACCAGCCCTGCATTCCTGGTATAAATCCTACTTGGTCATAGTGTATTATCCTGGGGATGATTTTCTGTAATCTTTTTGCTAATATTTTATTTAAGATTTTAGCATCAATATTCATTAGGGAGATTGGTCTATAATTTTCTTTCTCTGTTTTCAGCCTACCTGGTTTAGGTATCAGGACCATGTCTGTGTCATAAAAGGAGTTTGGTAGGACTCCTTCAATCCCTATTTTTTCAAATAGTTTATTTAGCATTGGAGTTAATTGTTCTTTAAATGTTTGATAGAATTGACATGTAAAGCCATCTGGTCCTGGGGATTTTTTCTTAGGGAGTTGGTTGATAGTTTGTTCTATTTCTTTTTCTGAGATGGGACTGTTTAGGATATTTACTTCTTCCTCTGTTAGTTTAGGCAAGCTATATTTTTGGAGATATTCTTCTATTTCATTTAAGTTGTTGAATTTATTGGCGTAAAGTTGGGCAAAGTAACTCCTAATTATTGCTCTAATTTCCTCTTCGTTAGTGGTGAGTTCTCCCTTTTCATTTTTAAGACTAACAATTTGATTTTCCTCTTTCTTTTTTTTTTATCAGATTTACTAAGGGTTTGTCTATTTTGGTGGTTTTTTCATAGAACTAACTCTTAGTTTTATTAATTAATTCAATAGTTTTTTTACTTTCAATTTTATTGATCTCTCCTTTTATTTTTAGAATTTCAAGTTTAGTGTTTGACTGGGGGTTTTTAATTTGTTCCTTTTCTAGCATTTTTAGTTGCAAACCCAATTCATTGACCTTCTCTTTCTCTATTTTATACAAATAGGCCTCTAGAGATAGGAAATTTCCCCTTATTACCGCTTTGGCTGCATCCCATACATTTTGGTATGATGTCTCATTATTATCGTTTTCTTGGGTGAAGTTATTAATTATGTCTATGATTTGCTGTTTCACCCAATCATTCTTTAGTATGAGATTATTTAGTTTCCAATTATTTTTTGGTCTACTTCCCCCTGGTTTTTTGTTGAATGTAATTTTCATTGCATCGTGGTCTGAAAAGGATGCATTTACTATTTCTGCCTTACTGCATTTGAGTTTGAGGTTTTTATGTCCTAATATATGGTCAATTTTTGTATAAGTTCCATGAACTGCTGAAAAGAAAGTGTATTCCTTTCTGTCTCCATTACATTTTCTCCAGAGATCTATCATATCTAACTTTTCTAGTATTCTATTTACCTCTTTGACTTCTTTCTTATTTATTTTGTGGTTTGATTTATCTAATTCTGAGAGTGCAAGGTTAAGATCTCCCACTATTATAGTTTTACTGTCTATTTCTTCTTGCAGCTCTCTTAGTTTCTCTTTTAAGAATTTAGATGCTACCCACTTGGTGCATATATGTTTAATATAGATAGTGCTTCATTATCCATGCTACCCTTTAGCAAGATATAGTGCCCTTCCTTATCTCTTTTAATTAGATCAATTTTTGCTTTAGCTTGATCTGAGATCAGGATGGCTACCCCTGCTTTTTTTACTTCACCTGAAGCATAGTAGATTTTGCTCCAACCTTTTACCTTTAACCTGCATGTATCTCTGCTTCAGGTGTGTTTCCTGTAAACAACATATTGTAGGATTCTGGCTTTTAATCCATTCTGCTAACCACTTTCTCTTTATGGGGGAGTTTACCCTGTTCACATTTATGGTTAAAATGACCAATTCTGTATTACTTGCCATCCTGTTAACCCCGGTTTATGCTTTTCTCCCTTCTTTCTCCCTTACCCCCCTTCCCAGTATTAAGCTTGTGAGCACCACTTGCTTCTCACAGCCCTCCCTTTTTAGTATCCCTCCCCCCGCCTTAGAGTTCCTCCCCCTATGTTACCCCTTTCCCTCCCAGTTTCCGTATTCCCTTCTGCTTAGCTTATTCCTTCCCTTATCACTTTTCTCTTCTCACTTTTCAATGAGGTGGGAGAAATTTCACCATAAATTGAATATGTCTAAAATTTTTCTCTTAAAGCTAATTCTGAAGGCAGTAAGATACCTACTATATTCATCCCCCTCCATTCTTTCTCTCAGATATAATAGGTTTCCTTTGCCTCTTCATGAGATGTAGTACCCCCACTTTACCCTTTTTCTGGTACAATGTACTTTCCACATCTAGTTTCTAGAACAAGGTATACATGTATTCTTTATACGTCTTTATAGCCGAAATATAGTTCCCAAGATTAATCTTTACCTTTTTAGATTTCTCTTGGGTTCTGTATTTGTAGATCAAACTTTTTGTTAAGTTCTGGCTTTTTCATCAAAAATAGGTGAAAATCGCTTACTTCATTGAATGTCCATCTTCTTCCCTGGAAAAAGATGCTCATTCTAGCTGGGTAAGTTATTTTTGGTTGCATACCAAGTTCCTTAGCCTTTCGGAATATCATATTCCAGGCCCTTCGATCTTTTATTGTGGATGCTGCCAGATTCTGGGTGATCCTTATTGTGGCTCCTTGATACTTGAATTGGGTTTTTCTAGCCACTTGAAATATTTTTCCCTTTGTCTGAAGGTTCTGGCATTTGGCCACTATATTCCTTGGTGTTTTGATTTTAGGATCCCTTTCAGTAGGAGATCGATGAATTCTTTCAATGTCTATTTTACCCTCTGTTTCTATGACTTCTGGGCAGTTCTCTTTGATAATTTCCTGGAAAATAGTGTCCAGGCTCTTTTTTTCATCATACTTTTCTGGGAGTCCGATGATTCTCAGATTGTCTCTCCTGGATCTGTTTTCCAGGTCTGTTGTCTTCCCCAGAAGATATTTCACATTCTTTTCCATCGTTTGATTTTTTTTGGATTTGCTTGACTGATTCTTCTTGTCTCCTCGAGTCATTCAATTCCATTTGTTCGATTCTGATTTTCAGTGAAGTATTTTCTTCACTCACTTTTTAAAAATCTTTTTCTAATTGTCCAATTGAGTTCTTTTGTTCTATGGAATTTTTTTCCATTTCGCCAATTTTGTTTTTTAGAGAGTTATTTTCTGTTTCTAGTTCACTAATCCTATTTTTCAAGGATTTGATTTCTTTATCCACTCTCTCTTTAAATGAGTGGGATGACTTCTCCAGACTCTTTTGCCAAGCCTCCCTCTCCTTTTCCCATTTTTCTTCTAGCTCCCTTGTGAGAGTCTTTTTAATTTCTTCTATGAGATTCATCTGTGCTGAGGAACAGATGTTCTCCTTTGGGGATTCACCTGGAGACTGTCTGTTTTTAGTCTCCTCAGGATTTAGAGTCTGCTCTCTATCTGTATAAAAGCTGTCAAGGGTTAAAGTCCTCTTCAGTTTCTTGCTCATTCTGTCTAATAATCAAAGGCAAACTAGCAAAGAAACAAAAAAAAACCCTTCAATGGAGGCTGCTTTCTTTGGGAGGAGGGAGGGCTGAGTGGTGTTACCGAGCTTCCTCTACAGACTGCGGGGCAGCAGTGAGGCCCTAACAGCACAGCGATGGCTGTGCTGCGCCTGCACTCTGAGATTCGAGAGCGTGCTGAGTCACTGTGGGGGAGGGGTGGCCAGGTCCCGAGAGACTCCAGCTGTTTGGGGTTGTATTCTTCACCCCCGGTGTTTTTAGCTTCTCTGCTGGGCTGCTGGCTTACTGCTGGAGCAAAGTATCCAGTCCTGTAGCAAAGCTCTCCCCACAGACTGCTGCGATCACGCCCCACCCCCTCTCCGCTCTGCTAGTCTCTGAGCTGCCTTCCCTGCTCTCGCTGCCGCTGCCTGTCTGCCCGTCTGCCTGTCTGCCTGCAGCTTGCTTCTGATCTAAAAACCATCCCCGCCCTCGCGCAAAAACAGAGCTTTCCTGACGAATCTCAAAGATGGCTGCTCTTGGTAACTATGTGTAGGTTTTTTTTCAATCAAGCATTAATTCAGAGGCATGAAATGAAATGGATAGTGAGAGAAAAATATGAAACTTACACAGCTGTGTGCCTCCTCTCCTCCATCTTGGCCAGAAGTCCCTTTGATATATTTTGAAAATGAAAAGCTATTGTTTAAAAAAATCACTCTAGAAGAAGGATGGGGGAAGTGGAAGCTAGAGATGTCTATTTTGCCTCCTTCTGAGCCATACAAAAACTTGATAATGATGGGAGACAGCTTTCATTACATATAAACCTAGAACTATGTTTTTTTTTTTTTTAAAAGCAATAAAATGACAAACCAAATTTAAGCAGAAAAAGAGACAAAAGAAACTGACAAAAAATTTTAAAATGACAAATCACAATAAATATATTTTAAAATAGTTATAGGGTGTAACATATAGCAATATTCTAAAAACTAAGAAAATTTAAAAGAAATAAATGATTACCTATAAAATATTTTCAAAATTGACACAATAGAGTTAGGCAATTGAAACATCAACCTTGATGGAAGAAGTAAAATAAAATTTAAAAATCTGAAAAATAAAAAAAACCAACCTGGTCCAGATGGATTCACAGCTGAATTCTTTCTCTACTCAGAACAGTTTTTCTTCACAAAACACATATTCAACTTCTAAGAATATATACATAAATATATCTGATTGACCAACTAAAACTATCATCTATACTCCTGAATGTCATGCTCCTTCTTTGCAAATTTCAGTCCTAGGTGCATTGCATTTTATTACATTTTCCACTTCCAATTTCACGCAGATAAACACTGCTGCACAAAGTCATACGTGTTTGACACAGTGAATTTGTAATCTAATTTAACTGGGCTCTCACTATTGCATCACCATCCTTTTATTCTTCTCTAATTGATGACCTATTCTCTATCATCCTCTCCTAGGTGGGTTTTTTTAATGTTTTCTCTCCTCTCTTCCAGCTTCCTATTATTGCTCTTATCACTTCCTCCCATTTTCCTCTCAGAATAGGACCCCTCTCTCCCATTTTCCTGAGACTAAGTCACTCAGGTAGCCTAGTAGAGATGTTATATATCTATTTCTTTAACAAGAAAGTAAATTTCTTGAGTAGAGTCAATGGATTTTAAAATTTGTTTAATGCCACTGAATGAACTGATGAACAATTGATGATTATTGAACAGACTTCAGATGTAAAAATAAACTCATAACTACACTTCCTGATATATTTTTGGTCAACTAGTAACATTAGTAAAGATAGAAGGGACTCCATATTTTTCCAGCCAATACCTAAAGACTGAAGTGCTACCCAACAGTAGCATTGTAAGTACCTATCTCTTCCCATTCCCCTTCTTAAGAGCAAGGCATTCCTACCAGTAAACTTTTAGGCAAGCAAGATTATTTGGGGAGATTTTATAATAATAAAGTCCTGAAATCATTTCTTCTTTCCATCACTGACTAGTGGAAACAAACCCAGAACTAAATACAACATTCTGGATGTTATTTGACAAGGGAAGAATGCACAATGATTATCTTCATATTTCTAGAAGCAAGGCCTCTTAAAAACCCTAAAATACATTCCTGATACTTCCATATTTCCTACAAATATGCCCAGGTCTTTCCCTTCCTTAAGAACAAAAACAAACAAACAAACAAACAAAAAAAAAAAAAAAAAACTTCCATTTGATCTGAACGTAGCACAGAATAAGTATTTCATAAATGCCTGCTAACTGATTGACTGATCCCATCAGAGACTGTTAGCTAAAGTAGATCAAGCCTATAGGCCTCAGTTTCAGCTTCTCCGGAGTCATGTGATTTTAGAAAAGGCCTGGATTACATTCCATTTTCCAACGAAGGGAGTGGCTGAAGAAGCTGTATATTACTTTGTCTACTACATTCCACTGACTAATTAGGGGAACAGTAGACTTATGTGACCAATCACAACATATAGAGGGTGGTATTTTGGAGGTTCTTTGTCTGAAATGTATAAAAGCTGTAAGCATTTTCAAGGCTCTGGCTCTATCCTGCTGTGAAATTTGGCTCACAGACCAGGATGGGGTCTGCTTCTTGAGATTCTAATAAATAATTCTGCTTTCTATGAGTGATCTCTGTAGTAGTCAATTTGGGTAGGTCTTTTTGTCCCAAACAATAGCAATATTGCAAAAAAAAAAAAAAAAAATCACCTAGACAGTTTTTCTCACTTTCTTTACCATCTGGCTTCAATTCTTTACTGTTAGAATTAAATTGTTTTCTGCAATGTTACTAATGATCTCAAATGCCTTTCCTCAATACTCATTCTACTTGATTTCTCTGAAGTTTTTGACATTGAAATTATATCACATCTATAGGCAGTTTGGTTAAGTGTTTAAAGAGCTCAACTCTTTCCTTAGGTTTAAACTGCTTATACAATCCTAAACAAATCATTTAATCTCTCAATATACAAGATAGATTATAAATTGAAGAAAAGGTGCCAGCATGCGTTGAAATTTCTCTATACCAGTATAACCAAAATAACTCTAAAAACCTGTGTTCAGTCCTAATTACTCCCAAGTTGTTATTTTGATAATCAATTACTATCTTAAAATGAATATTTCCAAGAGAATCAACTCCCTCACTAAAACCAGTCTTTTTCTAATTTCTGTTTCTCCATTCTTCAAGATATCCAGGTTTATAATCTTATAAGAAGTCCTTAACTCTACTTTCTATCTCATTCCCAATATCCAATGAGTTCCCAAGCCAAGTTGATTATTTGTCCTTATACCTGTCTCCTTTTTTCCTCTGTTAACAAGGTCACTATACAAGTGCAAGCTCATAATTTCTCACATGGATTATCGCAATAGATTCATTATTGATTTCTTTGCTACCAGCTTCTTTCTTCTCTAATCCATCTTGCTGCCAAATTATAATTCCTAAGACTAAGGTCTAAGGCATTGTCCTGTTCAAAATTATTCTCTTTTGATTTTTGGGCAAAAACACAATACTTCAACTTTTAATCTAATGCCCTTCTCGATCTCATTCATACCCACCTTAACCTTCATTTAATCTTTCTGATCCTTATCTCATCACTTATAGAATGAGGGGATTATGTGGTGTTTATCTTCTTTAAAATATGATGGTTCTCTCTGAGTAGGTTTCTTGGGGAGGTTTTCTGGAGGCACCCTTAGTATCAGTTAAAAGTAATAATCACCCAAATGTAGCCAGGTGCTAGAAGTTCAGATCTTTTATTGCTTCCTCCAAAATAGCCCAGTTAGTTTTCTTAGAAGCCTCTCTCTCTCCTTGGTTATAAGAGCTCTTGCAGCTTTGTCCTTTGCTTCTGCCTCTGCTTTTTTCAGCCTCCAGTCAGCACAAAGGTGGAAGTTGGAATGAATCTCTCTTGCCTTCGAGAGAGGGCTTCTGGCTGAACTCACTTGACACTCCCCTCTCAATCTTTTCAGCTGAACTACCGACTGAGCCTCTGTCTGCTTCTTATATATGATCTCCTCTGAGAGAGTGGGATTATGGGATCTGAGAGTGGGATTATGGGTTTCCTCCCAGAGTGCTTCTCTCCGACCCCTGGCAATGTTCCGAAGTAACTAACTAGAAGCTCTAAGAGCTTCTATATATATGATCTCCCAAAGGTTGACTCCACCTTCTGGAGGCAGGGATTAAGGGAGGTGTGAATTAACAAAGTTACAAAGTTAACTTTGTGAATCTCCCATACTTGTGAACTCCAATAAGTACTTATATTAGTTCCAATAAGTACTTGATTATATGAGCTCTCTAAAGGTGTGAACATAAGCATTGTATCAATTCTAACATCTCCCTTGAGTTATCACTTTGTTTCAAGTTCAGTTAACACTAGGATTCCAACAGAATTATAATGCTGGGAAAGGTCCTTTCCAGCAAAAAGGTCAGACAGCCCAATATCCCCATTTTGTAGCCAAATAAGGTTCAAGGAAAGGTCAATAGAAGAATTTAAGTAATCCTGAGAAGGGGGAAATGAGAGAGATGGTAAAGTGTAATTGGTAGAGAACATGCCTCCAAATCAAGAAGATCCAGATTTAAAATCAATTTCTGACTCTAGCTAGGCAAGTCACTTAATGTCTGAATACTCTAGGAAAATAAGACTCTAAGTTGCACTGGTTAGAGGGAGTTTGCCTGCACTAGTGAAAAGTCCTTTCCCTATTCCCTATCCTATCTCCATTCATAAGCTACATTCCAGCCAAACTGACCTCTTTTCTGTTTTCAAAACTTGACTTTCCCTTCAGCCAAAATGTTCTCTCCGTACCAGTATTTCCTAGAAGTCCCAGCTTCTTTTGAGGGTTCCATTCAGATTCCATTTCCTAAGAAGGTCATCTTCATCCACTCCATCCCTCATTTCTTAATGAGGCTGGCGCTATCTCATTTCTTAAAATGGCTTCTCCTCACTTATCTATATATATATTGCCCCTCTCCAACAAGATCCACAAAGAAACTTAGCTCCATTTTCCCAGTATCCAGCACAATCCTTTTGGGCTCAAGACTCCTTTACAACAGAGATAGCTTCATAAAAGAGTGACTTCTATAAGAAAGTTAAGTGCCACTTTCAGCAAAGAACAATAGACAATAAAGTTTCATTTGGCCCAGGAGTTCTCAGACAAATGCAATTAACAAATGTCACTATGACCTTTGGGTCCACTAGGTGGTCCCACTAGTGGATAAAACATGAATCCTGGAATCAGGAAGACCTAAATTCAAATTCAGCCTCAAATAATACTTTTTACTTACTAGCTATGTAACTTAGTCAGAACTAAGTCACTTTTGTTTGTCTCAATTTCTTCATCTGTGAAATGAATTGGAGAAGGAAAGGGTAAATTACTCCAATAGCTTTGCAAGAAAACCATGGAAATTAAGACAAGACTGAATAACAAGAACAATGAAGTAATTCGTTTTGCTGGACTATGCATATTTGTTAGGAGTGCTTTCTTTTTTCTCTCTTTTTTTTTTTTTTCCATTTTGGTTCACTGTGGGAGGAGTACAATGGAGGAGAAAAAATGGATGCATATAAAAATAAATGATAGCTAGTAGAGAAATACATTGGGAAATAAAACTGATTTTAAAATAGTATCAATAAAACAAACAAAAATCCAACTGCTCCATATCCAAATCCAGTGCTGTTTTCAATATATCTAGAAAATTTATGGGATTCAGGAAATCCCCACTTGCTTCTCTTTTCATATTGTGACATTTTTCATAGCATATGTTAGAGATCATCTTATTCAACAAAACTGAAGTCCAAAGAAAAAATGTCATGATATTATACAGTTAGTGACAGACTTGGTTCCTATCAATACCTATTCACAACATCAGATTTCCTTGTGTCTAAGTAAAATCAGAAAAGATATTTATATAATACTTTATAGTTATAAAATCTCAGCTCCATTTTAGCACCAACTGGATTAGCTCTTTCTCCTCCAACCTGTTGCCTCTTTCAATCATTTCCTGAGTTACAACATAACCCCAGTCCTATCATTTAGCAGGTATCCATTTTTTTCCCTTGTTCCTGGATAGCAGTTAACTTTCCACATTGCCTGAATTTCCCTAGGAATGATTTTGATTCTGATATTAATGATTTCCTGGAATCAAGCAGGGTAAATGGGTTGGAGGGAAACCAATGAGGCAATAGAGATGAAAACAAAGATTTTTATGGATCCAGTCTTTTTTCTTCTGACTAGTTGCCCCTTACCCTCTATTCCCATCCCCCAGAATAGGACAGGTTAGAATTTTAGAATTTAAGAGTTTATTTTTCCTTGAGTAAGAGGAACATACAGTGCTGACAATTTAATTGGTATGAACATTGATCTACTGTCTACTGGAAAATTTTTCCAAACTCCATCCTGTCCTTAGGTCAAAGAACTACATATTTATCATTTGAATAAAATGTGCTACATTTATTATAGTACATGGACAGAGGACCAAAAAAAAAAATCAGGCACTGGAGACTCATAATTGTCCCATCCCTCAACTGAGGTCCTCTAATACCAAATATAATCCACTTTTCATTATCTCACTGCTACCTTCTTGACTTGCTTATGCTTTCTTTTCCCACTCTTTTCTCGTTTCTTCTGAAAGGATACTCTGAAGCATTAAGAATGATTTTTCTTGAGTTCTGAATACTCAGAACCAACAACCATTTGTATATGATGGGAGAAAGATGGTGTCAATAATAGGAGTAAGGGGGTTCTATGTTCTCCCTTTACCTAAATTATCTGGTTCTAAATTAGAAAATGTCTACAGAGTCTTCTATCAGGACACTACTCAATCATGCTTTTGCTAGAAGATTGGGCCTCTGGTTTCCCATATCAGAAGCTAAGGAGGCATTGTGGAAGGTCCAGCTAGAAGGGGATGGCTAGAGCTGACAGCCAGCATGAGGAGCCCTCTCTGCTTCACACTGAAGGCTCTTTTTTATCTTTTGCCAGTGCTTGTAGCTCTCATTCACTGTAAGAAGAGTCACATGTTCCCCCTTGAGACAAGAATAGAGCCCCAACTGTGCCCCAGGACAGAGCTGGGCTTCTTCAGCTGGAGATTGAGGCTGGGGCAGGTCTGTGCAGATGGCATCAGCACAAGCTATTACTGGTTCCCTGCCCCCAGGTTGGCTCTTGTATATTGTGCTCCCTGGGACACTGAGTACTGTGTACATTCTCTGGACCCTGCTGCAAATTAGTCATGCTAAGAATCTCTGATTCCCTTTTGGGCTTAATCTCATTTCACTATCTCCAGGGTTACTTTCATCACCCTCTTTTTATTTTGATCTCTCAGCCTTGATCCAAAGTGTGACTTCTCATGCTGTCCAAAGATAAAACAGGGGCAAATTTGGTGGAGAGGTAATTAGGGAGTGATTTCATCAAGGTAAAAAAAAATTTCAGAAAATGACTACAGCCCCAGGTACCAATCTGGAACTTAGTTGGTAGTAATGGTAATGAAGGTAGTGATGGTAACCATGGTATTTATCAATGATTCCACTAGCAGAATCTCTTTCTCCCTGTGACTATTGTCAAACCGGATCATACAATTTTAGAGTTAGAGGAAATGTTCAACCTGGAAATGACCTTACACTGAATTTGGTCTAACCCTCTCTCTGATTACAAATGACAAAACTGGGTACAGAAAATCAAATGATTTCCTATCACCCAAATAGCAAATGGCAAAGAGAGCTAGTATTCAAATATAGATCTTCTGACTCTAATTACTGGTCTCTCCACTCTACTCGCTCTAGAATTAGAAAACAAGATCAAACACTATTATTGTTTATATGAGAGGTAGGCTTCTTGAGACTCAGAGTCATAAAGTACTACAGTTTTTTAATTAAGAAAAACAAACTATGTTTGGACTTTAAAGAGGAGCTTAAAGGACAGAAATCTTCAGTCTCATAGAACTCTGCCAAATAATAATTATGCACAAGAGGTAAAATAGTCATATATCTCATCAGTCTAAGAAACCAAGAACTAAATGAATTAATAGCAGAAAAAAGCTAATTTATCTAACATATAATATTTTTATTCAGCATCTCCTGCTCCAACTTACCCAACAAGCATTTAAGTCCCTACTAGGAACCAGAATGGGGATACAAAGAAAAGCAAAAAAGAGTCCCTTCTCTTAGGGAATCTAATGGGGGAGACAATGTTCACACAATACATACAAACAAAATATACACAGCATAGATCAGAGATAATCAACTGAGGAAAAGTGCTAACATTAAGGGGGATCAGAAAAGCCTTCTTGTAGAAGGTAAAGTTGTAGCTAGAATTTGAAGGAAGGCAGAGAGGCTAGGAAGTAGAAATGAAGAAAGAGAGCATTAGTGATATTAATGAAAATGTCCAGTGTAAGGAGATGAAGGGGTCTTGTTGAGGAACAACAAGGAAGTCAATGTTATTGACTCACAGAATCCACTGAGGTTAAGGTACAAAAAGACTGGAAAGGCAAGAAGGAACCAGATTATGAAGGGTGCTAAGTAGCAAATAAAGGGATTGATAAAGAGATGAAAGAAAACTACTGGCATTTACTGAATAGAATAGAAAACTGTAATGATCATTTTGATAACTGAGTGGAAGATGGAGATTTGAGGCAGAGTAACCAAGTAGCAGACTAGTGGCCAAGATATGAACTGATAAAAGCCTGCAAAATGGCATGGCAGTAACGTAAGGAATGAAAAAGACATATATGACACATTAAAAAAGTAACATAACACAGAATCCACCTCTACCCTAACTCTTACTTATCAGGAATATAAGGTATAAGAAATCGAAAGTGTACTGTATGTTACTACTGGGCTTATCTCCCAAAGAAATATTAAAGGAGGGAAAGGCTCCCTCTTCTGATATGGGAAACTAGAGGCCCGATCTTCTAGCAAAAGCATGATTGAGTAGTGTCCTGATAGAAGACTCTGTAGACATATTTTCTAATTTAGAACCAGATAATTGAGGTCAAGAGAGAACATAGAACCCCCTTACTCCTATTATTGACACCCTCTTTCTCCCCTCATATACATGTGCAAAAATGTTTGTGGCAGCCCTTTTTGTAATGGCTAAAAACTGGAAACTAAAAGGATGCCCATCAATTGGAGAACAGCTGAATAAATTATGTTATATGAATGTTATGGATTATTTTTGTTCTGTAAGAAATGACCAGTAGGATGATTTTCAGAGAGGCCTAGAGAGACATAACATGAACTAACGCTAAGTGAAATGAGCAGAACCAGGAGATCATTATACATGGCAACAGCAAGACTATATGATGATCCATTCTGATAGACATGGCTCTCTTCAACAGTGAGATGATTCAAACCAGTTCTAGTTGTTCAGTAATGAAGAAAGTCTTCTATCTATACCCACAGAGAGAACTATAGGAAATGAGCGTGGACCACATCAGAGCATTTTCACTCTTTCTGTTATTGTTTGTTTGCATTTTTTGTTTTCCTTCTCAGGTTTTTTCTTTCTTTCTAGATACAATTTTTCTTGTGCAGCAAGATAACTGTATAAATATGTATACATATATTGGATTTAACATATATTTTAACATATTTAACATGTATTAGACTACCTGCCATTTAGTGGAGGGGGTGAGGAGAAGGAAGGGAAAATTTGGAACAGAATGTTTTGCAAGGGTCAATGTTGAAAAATTACCCATCCATATCTTTTGTAAATAAAAACTATAACAAAAAAAAAAGAAAAGAAAATCCCCCCCCCCAAAAAAAAAGTGTACTGTACCTGAGTTGGCAGTAACACTGAATTGCATTCCTCCTATGCCAGAGTATATGCCAGAGTTCCCAGAGTATAGGAAACTGAGTATAGGATTAACCTATGTGGAGACCTGCCCAAAGGGGACTGGCATCCAGATGGGGTCAATTATGTCCCCTTAAAGCAGACCATGAGGCCTGTGAAAAATGAATCCTCTACAATAGCTTTGAGTGGGCCCTCAATGAATACACCATCTTTTAGGAGAAAAAGTCAGAAAATGAAATCATGATTCAGTGATGGGAGGGCAAGCATTCCATTCAACAATGAATCCTCCTGTGGGGGAAGAGAGAAGAGATGAAGATCTTATAATGAGTATAATCTATAGGAATTCTGTGCCTCCTTAGACAGCATCCTGCCTCAGGAGAAGGGGAATTGCACCTCCTAGATACAACCAGCATCCAGAAGAGTGGGAGAGCATGAACCCATAAGAGATTAAGATAAATATGAGGGAAATGCTCAGTAGGAAGTTAGAGTAATGGACTGCACAAACAGATACACAGGAAAACTTCTACTATGGGATAATAATTTTATCTTTTTATATCATATAAAATTGATATATTTAAGATGCATAAGAGAAAACAAGGAGAAGGGGGAAAAAACTAAAAGGAAACCACAGAGGAACTATTTAAAAGTCCAAGGTCTCCCATTATATCCAGGGCCATCTCTGGTTGTCCTGTACTATATCCTGCCCCTGGACCTAGATGACTCTGGAGTCAAAAATGAGGCTGGTTGCTTTGCACATCCTATCCTTAATTAAATCCAACTCACTTGCATGACAAGGCATCATTTCGCTGATATCATGGCTCTCCTCGAGAATGAAGGCCAACAACAACATTTAAAAGATAGAATTAAACATAACCACATTATAAAATTTAATTCCATGAGGAATAGCAACTTACAAAAAGAATAAATAAATATAAGAAATATAAGTTAAAGAAAAAGTTTAGACAGAAACAGATAAGAATTATGTAAATGAGAAAAGGGCACAGAAAATGAAAACAATCACCAAAAAAAAAAAAAAAAAAAAAAGAAGAAGAAGAAGCTGAAGTCTTTCCTACACAGAGTCTTGTCTATAGATCCCATTATCCTTTTTGTGCATGCATTTATCAGTTACTTTTTTCTTTATTTTTTCAAATGGCATTCTAACAGGGATGTGTGTGTGTGTGTGTGTGTGTGTGTGTGTTATGACCAAAACCCATTACCCTACAGATGGGCAAAAAGTATTAAACAATAAGAATGTTTCAAATTAACTAAGACAAAAAATTCAAATCATGATGAAACACTAGCCCTCTCTGATCACTGTTTCCTTTTCTAAATGTTCAATAACTATCCTTTTAATAATACACTCTAGAATTTCCTCTTAATCACTTCTATTATATACCCTTTCTAGATCAAAGATCATACTCTTTGATAAAGAACTGAGCAAAAAAAAAAAAAAAAAAAAAAGCTGAGGAAAGGAGTTGAGTTCAGGTTTCTCCCTTTCATCAATTATCATTACAATAACTAATCCAAGCAGGCTTCCCCTCCCCTGTTCCTCTTTTTGTTCTAAAAATACTCAAAATAGCATTTTAAAAAGTCCTTCTTGGCATTTTTCAGAAGCCTTAGCACATTCTGAGCTTTAACTTTTCTGTAATATTCTTACTATTCATTCCAATATATTCCAAATTCCATGATTTTTAAAGGTCATTGGAAACCACAACTGTAGTCACATCACTTCCTCTAAATATCTTGCCCCTTTCCTTCTTATTTGGGATAATCTATCATTTTATTGTTGTCTTTCATTCCTCTTGGACTGTATCTTCCTTTATTATATTTGTGTCATGTCTATCATGTTTTGGGATAGTGAATAATTTTGAACTTGGAGATTGTGGATAAATTACTTAAACTTTTGGGTCATAGTTACCTTATCCATAAAAGGAGGGGAAGGGGTGTATGTGAAATGATCTCTTCTAACTTTTCAAATAATAAGATACATTACTTTTAATAACATGAGTCTCCTAGAGAATGTTTTTCTTTTTTGGGAGAGGGAGAAGAGACACAGAGAGAGAGAGAGAGAGAGAGAGAGAGAGTCACTTTTACTCCAAGTTTCCAGGCTCTAAAAATTGTTTGGTTTGCAATTATTACCATAGTGGGAGGTGGGGGGGGGGGGGGGAAGGTCAGGGTAGAATGGGAAAAACATTGGATTTGGAATCAGAAGTTTGAAACTTGCCTCTGCTATTTGCCACTTTCCTTCACAGTTCCCCAGCTCCTCAGGACCTCACAGATAGACTCAAGGTACAGAAAGTGAAGGAGGAAAGTGAATTGAAACATTAAATTAATCAAAAATTAATTGAACATTTTATTAGAAAGCCTCTAACAAAATTACTTCTAAGGTCCTTTCCATCTCTAAATTTACTATCTTAAAAAATTCCCTATACAATTAAGTACTGCTTTCCTATTTTAGGGATGAGTCTGTAGCTGTTTAAGTATAAGGACAACAAGTTTACAACTTTCTTTTTGCTGTTTTCCTAATTTCCTTGCCTTTGTAAAAGTCCCATCGTATAATGGGGACGTTCCAGTTTTGCAATGCTACTGATTGAGATTCCATGGTTTCAAGCTGCTGATTTTATTAGATATTCTAATATCAATAATTATGACTGTATAACTTACCATTAATTACATTAATTTACTAATGTTAATTTAAAAGTAAGAACCTTTTCTGGAAACAGTAGCAATTACCCCAAATTTGTTCTTGTTGTCAAATTCCAATCCTTCAAAAATGGACAGGATTTTCTTTGATTTCTGAAATACCTGCACTGAACCCTGTGGAGATTTGCTAAGATTTCAGAAACATATTTAGCCTCAGTGTAAGAATTTTTGAATTATTAAAATTATCTGCAAATGAAATATATCACCTCTATTGCTTTGGAAAATAATGAATTTTCTGTCACAAAAGATCTTTCAACAGACTTCATTCAATCAATTCCAACAAACATATCTATCAAATCTATCATCTCTTCAACACTGGAAATAAAAGACATAAAACTTAACAGACTCTGCTCCCAAGGAAGTTCTAATCAATTTAGCGCTCTCTCTCTCTCTCTCTCTCTCTCTCTCTCTCTCTCTCTCTCTCTCTCTCTCTCTCTCTCTCTCTCTTTCTCTCTGCCATATTCTTATGAGAGCAGTAAGTTTGTGTCTAACAACAATTAATTTAACTAACTAGATGCCAAGCTTCAGATTCTGATACCAATCAGGTAAGAATATCTTTCTGATTGAGTCAAAGAGTTAATCAGATGTATAAACTAGAGATGTGAACATTGCAAGCACCTCAACTAAATCAATCACTCAAAAATGTAAATTAGATTTTTAAGTATGAAGTCCCTGGAGCCATTTAATGAAATCAAATAAGAAATGTATTAGGATTGGTTGAAAAAATTAGATTAGAAATTTTTTTGGTACCTTGGACCCCTTTGGCAATTTGGTGAAGCCTTTGGATCCCTTCTCAGAATGTTTTTAAATGCATAAAATAAACTACATAGGATTACAATAAAAACCAAATACATTTAAATACAGTTGTCAACATATTTTTTAAAATGAGTTTACAGACCCCAGATTGAGAAGCCTTGAATTGGACAAATCTCTGGGCTTACATACATTGAAGAACATTCCAGCAGGGCATTCAGACAATGACTTTGAGAGTAAAGTTTTAGGAATACTCTGAGAAGGCAAATCCCTTCCACTAATGCCAGAGGGCAGCAAAGTAAAGGATAGAGGAAGTGATTCCAAAGGAGTAACACACTTACCATCCCAGTGACTAAATCATGGGAGAGGACAAGCAATGAATAATGTATCCAATCTACCAATGTGATGTCTTTAGGTTCTAGACAAGTCTAGCTTCAGGAAATTATCAGGGCACCAAAAAGTTGTTCATACCTCAGTGATACTGCATAAGCATTTCACAAAGTGTAAAAACAAATTCCAGGAAATATGAAATCCTATTTGCTAAACAAATTCTCTAAGCTTAAGCTTAATTTCCTCTAGATGCTGAATAAACTACGGAAGAGAGTAACCTAGACTCATGGTCTAGGCCCATTGCATAAAAACACCGGAAATGTACTGTTCTCTCAACCTCATCCTAAGGTTATCCCTAGAATCTTGAGGAGAGTTACCCTCCAACTGACAGTGTTTATGGAATATAAAGTAGAATGATGTTGGAAGTGTTTCATTCAGAGTAGGTGATCTTAGTCCTTTCTAATTCTAGGCTACTATGATTTCAAGGCTTGTGGCATATGATTAAGAGTGGGGAGATTTCACAGACCTGAGATATCTGGGAGTCTGAGGAAGTTGATAATCACTGAGCACAAAGAACAGAGATCAGCAAATTATGGCCAATGGACTGTTTTTGTATAGTTCACAAAGAAACGGTTTAAAATGCAATAGATTGATTTACAAATATAAAAACCATTCTTAGCTTATATGCTATACAAAACAGGTGGGGCTAAATTTCCCCCAGAGGCTTAATTTGCTGATACCTGATACAGAGGATCCTAGGATTTAGACTTGTAAAAATACCTTTGGAAATCATCTGCTGGTGAATAAAATGCAATTCCTATATGCTGTGACATATTTAACATGTATAGGAGTGCTTGACATCTGGGGAGGGGGGGGTGGAGAGAGGGAGGGGAAAAATGAGAACAGAAGTGAGTGTAAAGGATAATGTTGTAAAAAATTACCCTGCCATGGGTTCTGTCAATAAAAAGTTATTAAAAAAAAAAAAAAGAAAGAAAGAAAGAAATGCAATTCCTAGTCTAGCATTTAAGGCCCTTCCAAATCTGGCTCCAAATTCTTTCCTAGATTTATTTCTTACAATTTCCCTTGAGCTATTCTACCTTCAGTTAAAACTGACCATTACCTATTTCCTGATTTGCCTTCACAATTCTATGTATTGGTATAAAACATCATAGCTCTAGTGATACTCTTCCATGAACTTTTCCATTATGAACATTTCCATTATCTTCTACCAAGTAAAAACCCATCCCTCCCTCTGAGTCCAGACATGTTTGATTCCTTCTACATGTGCATCACATTCTTACTTTCACTATTTGTGAAACATTTTGTGCACATTGTCTTATTCCTCTATTACTATTAAGTTTCTTGAAGGAAAACTGCATCTTGCTTATCCTTTAATCTTGTCTTGTTTATAGCATTAACACTACCATATAATAAGTAGTTCATAAATGTTAGGTGAATCAAATTGAATTGGAAACAAGTATACTTTTTTTTTTTTTACTTTCTTTATGTTTTATCTTCCTTACTTTTTGTTCAACATGGCTAAGCATGATCTCTTGTGTAAAATTGATATATTGCTTTCTTTCTCAATTAGAGGTGGAGTGGGTAGAAAGGAGGACAATTTGTAATTTAATTTTTTTTTAAGCTTTCTAAATAATCTGGAACAAAATATTTATGATATTCATGTTGAGATTTCTGACTGGTCCTACAAAGAGGGTCTTTGATTCTTTCTAGTTTCTCGAATTCAAATCATATTTTCCAACTTATTTTTCTTTTTTTTTTTTTTGATTTTATTTAATAATAACTTTGTATTGACAGAATCCATGCCAGGGTAATATTTTACAACATTATCCCTTGCACTCGCTTATGTTTCGTTTTTTCCCCTCCCTCCCTCCACCCCCCCCCCAAGATGGCAAGCAGTCCTATATATGTTAAATATGTTGCAGTATATCCTAGATATAATACATATTTGCAGAACCAAACAGTTCTCCTGTTGCACAGGGAGAATTGGATTCAGAAGGTAAAAATAACTCGGGAAGAAAATCAAAAATGCAAATAGTTCACATTCATTTCCCAGTATTCCTTCTTTGGGTGTAGCTGTTTCTGTCCATCATTTATCCATTGAAACTCAGTTAGGTCTCTTTGTCATAGAAATCCACTTCCTTCAGAATGCATCCTCATACAATATCGTTGTCGAAGTGTATAATGATCTCCTGGTTCTGCTCATCTCACTTAGCATCAGTCCATGTAGGTCTCTCCAAGCCTCTCTGTATTCATCCTGTTGGTCATTTCTTACAGAACAATAATATTCCATAACATTCATATACCACAATTTACCCAGCCATTCTCCAATTGATGGGCATCCATTCATTTTCCAGTTTCTAGCCACTACAAACAGGGATGCTACAAACATTTTGGCACATACAGGTCCCTTTCCTTTTTTTAGTATCTCTTTGGGATATAAGCCCAATAAAAACACTGCTGGATCAAAGGGTATGCACAGTTTGATAACTTTTTGGGCATAATTCCAGATTGCTCTCCAGAATGGTTGGATTTGTTCACAACTCCACCAACAATGCATCAGTGTCCCCGTTTTCCCACATCCCCTCCAACATTCATCATTATTTTTTCCTGTCATTTTAGCCAATCTGACAGGTGTGTAGTGATATCTCAGAGTTGTCTTAATTTGCATTTCTCTGATCAATAGTGATTTGGAACACTCTTTCATGTGAGTGGTAATAGTTTCAATTTCATCATCTGAAAATTGTCTGTTCATATCCTTTGACCATTTATCAATTGGAGAATGGCTTGATTTTTTATAAATTTGAGTCAGTTCTCTATATATTTTGGAAATGAGGCCTTTATCAGAACCTTTAATTGTAAAGATGTTTTCCCAGTTTGTTGCTTCCCTACTAATCTTGTTTGCATTCGTTCTGTTTGTACAAAGGCTTTTTAATTTGATATAATCAAAATTTTCTATTTTGTGATCAGTAATGGTCTCTAGTTCATCTTTGGTCACAAATTTCTTTCTCCTCCGTAAGTCTGAGAGATAAACTATCCTATGTTCCTCTAATTTATTTATAATCTCGTTCTTTATGCCTAGATCATGGACCATTTTGATCTTATCTTGGTATATGGTGTTAAATGTGGGTCCTTGCCTAATTTCTGCCATACTAATTTCCAGTTATCCCAGCAGTTTTTATCAAATAATGAAATCTTATCCCAAATGTTAGAATCTTTGGGTTTGTCAAACACTAGATTGCTATAGTTGACTATTCTGTCTTGTGAACCTAACCTTTTCCACTGATCAACTAATCTATTTCTTAGCCAATACCAAATGGTTTTGATGACTGCTGCTTTATAATATAATTTTAGATCAGGTACAGCTAGGCCACCTTCATTTGATTTTTTTTTCATTAATTCCCTTGAGATTCTTGACTTTTTATTGTTCCATATGAATTTTGTTGTTATTTTTTCTAAATCATTAAAATATTTTCTTGGAAGTCTGATTGGTATAGCACTAAATAAATAGATTAGTTTAGGGAGTATTGTCATCTTTATCATATTTGCTCGGCCTATCCAAGAGCACTTAATATTTTTCCAATTATTTAAGTCTGACTTTATTTGTGTGGAAACTTTTTTGTAATTTTGCTCAAATAATTCCTGACTTTTCTTTGGTAGATAGATTCCCAAATATTTTATGCTATCAACAGTTATTTTGAATGGAATTTCTCTTTGTATCTCTTGCTCTTGGATTTTGTTGGTGGTGTATAAAAATGCTGAGGATTTATGGGGATTTATTTTGTATCCTGCTACTTTGCTAAAATTATGAATTATTTCTAATAGCTTTTTAGTAGAATCTCTGGCGTTCTCTAGGTATACCATCATATCATCTGCAAAGAGTGATAGTTTGGTTTCCTCATTGCCTACTCTAATTCCTTTAATCTCTTTCTTGACTCTTATTGCAGAGGCTAGTGTTTCTAATACAATATTGAATAATAATGGTGATAGTGGGCAACCTTGCTTCACTCCAGATCTTACTGGGAAAAGTTCCAGTTTTTCCCCATTGCATATGATGCTTACTGATGGTTTTAAATATATGCTCCTGACTATTTTAAGGAAAAGTCCTTTTATTCCTATGCTCTCAAGTGTTTTTATTAGGAATGGATGTTGGATTTTATCAAATGCTTTTTCTGCATCTATTGAGATGATCACATGGTTTTTGTTTGGTTGGTTATTGATATAGTCAATTATGTTAATAGTTTTCCTAATATTGAACCAGCCCTGCATTCCTGGTATAAATCCTACTTGGTCATAGTGTATTATCCTGGGGATGATTTTCTGTAATCTTTTTGCTAATATTTTATTTAAGATTTTAGCATCAATATTCATTAGGGAGATTGGTCTATAATTTTCTTTCTCTGTTTTCAGCCTACCTGGTTTAGGTATCAGTACCATGTCTGTGTCATAAAAGGAGTTTGGTAGGACTCCTTCAATCCCTACTTTTTCAAATAGTTTATTTAGCATTGGAGTTAATTGATCTTTAAATGTTTGATAGAATTCAGATGTAAATCCATCTGGTCCTGGGGATTTTTTCTTAGGGAGTTGATTGATAGTTTGTTCTATTTCTTTTTCTGAGATGGGACTGTTTAGGATATTTACTTCTTCCTCTGTTAGTTTAGGCAAGCTATATTTTTGGAGGTGTTCTTCTATTTCATTTAAGTTGTCAAATTTATTGGCATAAAGTTGGGCAAAGTAATTCCTAATTATTGCTCTAATTTCCTCTTGATTAGTGGTGAGTTCTCCCTTTTCATTTTTAAGACTAACAATTTGATTTTCCTCTTTCCTTTTTTTAATCAGATTTACTAAGGGTTTGTTTATTTTGTTGGTTTTTTCATAGAACCAACTCTTAGTTTTATTAATTAATTCAATAGTTTTTTTACTTTCAATTTTATTGATCTCTCCTTTTATTTTTAGAATTTCAAGTTTAGTGTTTGACTGGGGGTTTTTAATTTGTTCCTTTTCTAGCATTTTTAGTTGCAAGCCCAATTCATTGACCCTCTCTTTCTCTATTTTATACAAATAGGCCTCTAGAGATATGAGATTTCCCCTTATTACCACTTTGGCTGCATCCCATACATTTTGGTATGATGTCTCATTATTATCATTTTCTTGGATGAAGTTATTAATTATGTCTATAATTTGCTGTTTCACCCAATCATTCTTTAGTATGAGATTATTTAGTTTCCAATTATTTTTTGGTCTACTTTCCCGTGACTTTTTATTGAATGTAATTTTCAATGCATCGTGGTCTGAAAAGGATGCATTCACTATTTCTGCCTTACTGCATTTGAGTTTGAGGTTTTTATGTCCTAATATATGGTCAATTTTTGTATAAGTTCCATGAACTGCTGAAAAGAGGGTGTATTCCTTTCTGTCCCCATTACATTTTCTCCAGAGATCTATCATATCTAATTTTTCTAGTATTCTATTTATCTCTTTGACTTCTTTCTTATTTATTTTGTGGTTTGATTTATCTAATTCTGAGAGTGCAAGGTTGAGATCTCCCACTATTATAGTTTTACTGTCTATTTCTTCTTGCAGCTCTCTTAATTTCTCTTTTAAGAATTTAGATGCTACACCACTTGGTGCATATATGTTTAATAGTGATATTGCTTCATTATTCATTCTACCCTTTAGCAAGATATAGTGCCCTTCCTTATCTCTTTTGATTAGATCAATTTTTGCTTTAGTTTGATCTGAGATCAGGATGGCTACCCCGCTTTTTTGACTTCACCTGAAGCATAGATTTTGCTCCAACCTTTTACCTTTAACCTGCATGTATCTCTCTGCTTCAGGTGCCAACTTATTTTTCTAAGCATTTTCCTATGTCCATATTTCCACTGAAGTTACTATATAACATGAACATCAATCATATTAAGTTTTTCATAAAATTTGTCTATCTCTTCAACCTTTGAAAGCTTTTGACAAATGAGCTATAATTATTCTCTTGCTAGTTTTTTTTTAACTGCTACTCGTTTTGAGCACTACAAGAAAAAAATTCATCAAGTACAAAAAATTAAGTTCCTTTACTGACTTTGAGCATATGACAAAAATCAGTCTCACCAACTCCTATTTTATTTGCCTCTCCAAGCACAACCTGGAAGCATTTTCTGTTTAGCCACAATTCTTTGTCTTTGGGCTTCATTTATAGCAAGATTGTATACTGTAACCTATTCAACATGTAAAGGATTGCTTGCCATCTGGGGGAGGGGGTGGAGGGAGGGAGGGGAAAAATCGGAACAGAAGTGAATGCAAGGGATAATGTTGTAAAAAATTACCCTGGCATGAGTTCTATCAATAAAAAGTTATTAAGAAAAAAAAAAAAAAGAATGGCAATATAGGTGTGGTTTAAGTCTTTCTAGTATTATGCTAACTTCCTTGGATATTGGACAAGGATCTTACATTTGGAGTACTAACAGAAAATTAAGATTTACATATGATCTAATAACTGTAATAACAATTATAGTTTTGTAGTGCTTCAAATCTACATGATTATTCTGTCTGTACATTTTAAAGAGAATTTTATGAAGCTCTATCACTATGAGTGGACCTACTTCCTGGCAAATTTGTAGAAAGATATAAGTTGAAAAGATGAACAAGCATCAATAAGACATCAGATCCACTAAAAATTAGATATTAAGCTTATCAAGTGCTTTTGTCACAGTAAACACTGCAAATATTATTCACTCCCATTTTACATCTGAAGAAACTGAGGTTCAGAGAAATTGGGTTGCAACAGTCATATCTTTTAACAGCCATAGAATGTAGATTTTGAATGAAATACAGAATGAAACATAGAACTGGAGTAAGGAATCATAATTAGTGGAGAAGCAATAAGGGAAGCCAGTCAGTATAAAAAGATACATACCACTCCACTCCCTACATGCATGGAATAGTTAAGGCTGGGGTCAGTGCCTTTTATACTAGAGGGGGCAAGGAGTATATAAGAGTCAGAGAGGAAGGAAAACATGAAAGGTTATTAGTAGTGGGCATGGGGAGCTGGCCCAGAGACAAATGGGCTTGTTGACATTAATTGGGTCTTTCCTGTTTGTTGGAGCCCAGAAAGATCAAGAATGGGGAAGGGAAGACAGGGCAGGGTAAATGAGCATGCACGATGTACTGTTTTTCCCTCTTTGTTCAGCACAGCTGCGGAATATGAGGGCTGACCTATTAGTTGTTAAGGGCCATTTCTTCCTGTTTTCTTCACTTGGTAACATGACTTTTGAAATATATCCAGAAACGGAGGGAAGAAGAGTGGTATTTTTGGTCCTCCCTCAATCAGACTGCTGATAAAGTATAGTTGCTTATGAGCCTACTATAGCTGTTTTTGCAGTGTCTGCCCTCCACAGCACCCCCACCCCTTAAGCCCCCATCTGCCCTGAATCTTGGTCCCTCCCATTTCTTGTCCCCCTCCCCCTGTTCCACTGGCTTGACGTGGTGACTCATACAGATTCTTGTGCAACAACTAGGATCACACTCTGTAGAAGAACTGTTTTCTTCTCTGCCTCTTCCTGATTTATGTTTTTTCATTTTGGCTAATGGTTTCCACATTTTTGTCTGGAGATTAATGTTGGGCTTTACTGTTGCAGCCAAGGAACCCCAAGCTACCAGTTTATATTGGTTTGCTTTGCACAATTCCTATCTACAGAAGGCAACAGGCAGATGGGTCCTTTGGTGCTTCCCCTTCAAACCTGAGCACTGGGCAGAGCCAGTTTTCTTCTCACCTCCCTGCTTCCAAGGAATCTAAGTGCAAGTTTTCCATCCTCCATTCCCCTAAGGGAAATTCATATCTATGTTTTCTATGAAGCAGAGTTAAGATTAGCATGAGAAATAATTGCCCAGAATCTGTAACTTCCTATTCAAGAAGTAGTCTCTTGGAAGTAAACAGCAAAAATTGGAAGGTGAGGAATATGCCCCAAAATAATTATAAGAAATAATTGCCCAGATTCTGTGACTTCCTATTTAAGAGAATCTCTGGGAAATAAACAGAAAAAAAAAAAAGATGTAGTGAAAATATGTTCTGTACATGTTTTTATTTTTAATGCAACAATAAAAAAATTACAATATAGAAATCAAAAAAACTAATATAATTTTAGGCTGCATTTAACAGACATGGAATTGCCAAGGAAGTTAACAGTCACATTGTAACCTGTCCTGGTCAGGATGGTAAAAACCCTGAAATTCATGTAGTGTGAGCACCCTTTAAAACAAATGAGGGATGTTTTTAGCCAGAAGGCTTGGGAAAACAGCAATAGCTATTATTAAGTATTTTAAGAGATGTCACATGGAAGGGGATTTAGTTCCAAATGGCATAATTAGAAGGAATGAGGTGGAGGGGGTAGAGATAGCCAGTGCAGAAGGGTCATTGCAAAAAGGCACATTTAAGATTTAAGTAAAGCAAAACTGCCTCACAACTATCTAAAGGTGGAGTGGCCACTCCCCTCGTAGGAGCCTTATAAACACTGGCTGAAAAGCTGACCATGTCTTCAGAGAGCTGAAGAGGGGCTTTATGTTTGGTGATGGGAAACCTGACATGACTGGAAACTCTCTTCTAATCCCAAGACTATGATTCTTTGAATGTTTTCTAGAGAACAATGATATTACCTTTGTTGCTATGGTGTTTTGTGGGGGTGGTTAATTGGACACAGACCTTATACATTCTGGTGTCTTGTGTCCATAGTGATTATCAGGCCTGAAAACCATGTGAATTATCCTAATTCTCAAATTATTCAAAAAAATTTTGTTTTGAATTAATTATCTTTACACATACACACACACACACACACACACACACACACACACACGACAAAATCTTTCAAATCATTTGCAAGAATAATATCTAACCACTAATCTGTTTATCATTATAGTTGATATGTAGACATGTAATATAAATCAGTAGTTCTCAGCTTTTGTCCTCAATATCTTTATATTATTAAAAATTATTGAGGATCTGTTCAAAGAGTTGCTTATGTGGGTTATATTTATATTTATGATATTAGAAATAAAAATGAATTGTGATTTTCTAGACCCTCTGAAAGAATTTATAATTCTCTGGAACACCTTTTGAGAAGCATGGGTATAGATTATAAACTTATTTTCCCAATTTATATTTGCCTAATAAGATTGTAGCTAATAGCTCACCTCAGGAGGGGTCAGGAATCAAATGCTCCCCAATACGGTCCAAATACGACCAACACAAATTAACCAGCCAGAGTTAATTAGCTTTCATTTATAGATATTTACTAAGGCTGACATGATACATTCCACCTCATCCTCCCTTACATACACCTCCTATAGGGAAAATAGGAACATGTTTAAAGAAAACTTGTGGCAAAGCCAGAATTCACAGCTCCTAGGTGGATGGAATTCATTTTTTCCCTTTGTGGAATCCTTATGAAGTTACCCTGTACTGTGTATACTTCTCCCTGCTGGGCTCTGGGGTAACAGAGTCCTGAAGCTACTCTTCTCTGAGTGTCTAATTAGGCCTCTCTCTGCTATAGTGACATTCACCCTGTTTGAGGCCCTGGAAAAGAACTGGGTCAAAAATCTGACTATGAGATGGTTATTTAGGAAGGGAAGTTCCTAATCATTTCCCAGGTTGGAGTAGAGCCCAGGTTTCCTTTAGCTATTAGGGAAATCCTATTTAGAGATTTCAAATTATAAGTGGAAGCACCAGAGAAAGTGAACAGCTGACCCAGTACAGTAAGTACTTCTCACTTCAGTTCCTACTATACTTCTTAGTAATTGTTTATATTTTTCCCTATAAATGGATTTTTCAATTTGTTGCTCTAGGAGAGTTTGACTCAAAATAGAAGGCTTAAAATCTGGGGCAAAAATCACATCTCTGTATATTACATTCAACCCTAGTAACTTCTTCTAACAAATGGATCAATAAATGGGCTAATTCCTTTAAAAAAAAAAAAAAACTGTTCCTAGGATGTCTAGGAGATAATAAAAATGAAACAGCATCTCTTCCTTTCCTTTCCCCTCAGTATTTATATTAACCCTAGCTCATATCTGTATAGCATTTTACTGTTTATAGAGCATTTCCCTCACAATTCTATGAAGTAGATAGGGCTAATATTAATATCACCCTCCTCATTTATCTAAGAGGAAGCTTTCTTTTTCTGTTGTGGGTATCTTCAATCTCCTAGTCACCCACGTTCACAATTTTTGAATCATTCTTGATTTTCTTCTTACTTGCATCTCATATCCTGTGACTTACTAATATTTCTTCCCAAATGTTTCTTCATTCGTAAAACAAAACCTCATCTTTCTCTTAGACAATTAAAACAGATAACTTTTAAATAGCACTTTCAGGATTACAAAGTATTAATTTCATTTTCTCAACAATCCTGCGTACTTTAGGTGCTATTATTATCCTCATTTTATACATGTAGAAACTGAGGCAGAGAGTGGTTGACTGAGGCTGAATTTGAATTCAGATCTTCCTGATCATCCACCCTATGTACTTACTGTACCATCTAACTACGTAATTGGTGTCTCTACTTCCAATTTCTCAGCTCTATAATGCTGCCTATATTTACAGCTACTAAATTGATACTCCTAAAATCCAGATCTGACCATGTTATTCCTCTACTCAAAAATCTTCAGTAGTTCCATATTATGTCTAGGATAAAATTAAAAATACTCAACTTGTTATTCATTCAAAGCCCTCAACCCATCTACCTTTACAATATAATTTTCAATTTCTCTCCATTCACACATCTTCCATTATAGCTGAACTGGCTTCCTATCTCTTCTCCAGGTTAAGTGCTACCTTCTCTCCCATTCCAGTTTGTCTGCTTCTCTTTCCCTCTGACACATACGCATACAAGCACCTGTGCAAGCACCAATTCACATTTTGTCCCTCCAATTCTGCAAGACTAGTACTAGACAAATGTTTGTTGAATTGAATTAGTTAATGTGTGAGCCAGGCCTGTCTTCAAAGAAATGCACAGTACAATTTAGAGCTGTCAGGGATATTAGAGATAATCTACTCGACAAGTCTTTCAATTTCAAGAGGAGGAAACTGTGGCCTAGAGATATTAAATGGTCACATATATAAAATAATCTAATATATAAATACAATATATACAAGGTAAGCTCTTAGAAATCAGTGTTGAGACTTTAAATCAGTCAAGTATTTCTTTTCTACTTTTCTGTCCATCGCTCCCATCACCATTGGTAAAACCCTCTTTTTTCTATTCTTTTAAAAATATCATGAAAGATCTCATTTTTAATATTTTAGCCTTTTGTAGGATATGACCATTATCCTGTCTTCTTCATCTCTCCTTTTATCACTTTTCATTCTGCCTTTATCTTCTTTAATTCTCATCCTCTTTCCTCTCTCCTGAGATGTCTGCAAACGACAGAGAAGCAAGATTAACATGACCTAGATTTCCCCAAGTCAGAAAAACAGATACCATGCAACTTGCCAACAGACTGTTTTGAAAGTTTGTATATCAGTCAATTATTTGAAACTTGAAATGTACTTTCCCATAAAAACAATGTTATAAATGTTATATATTTCCAGGACAGGTCACAAAAGCTTATTTAGCTAGTGAGAATTAAAATCACATTTCAGCTTAATGGTCACCACCTCTGTTAAACCTTATCTCATTTCCATAGTTCTTAGTATATTTCTACCTTCTCAAATTACTTTGTATTTACTTTATATATGTGTATACATAGATACACATAATTTATATCAAGACATATAGTGAACTTTGATCAATATTTACTGTATTTAATTGAGAATAGTATTAATATAATTACATTGAACCAATATTTATGTTTCAATAGTAATTCCAAATTGAAACTCTAGAAACAAATCTAAATTCAGAGATATGGTTTTTCTTTATAATCATTTGTATTTTATTTTATGCCTTTGAAAAACAATAGAGTATCAGCCTGAAGTCAGGAAACGTTCAAATCTGGCCTTAGACACTTAACACTTAATATCTGTGTGACTCTGGGCAAGTCATTTAACCCCAACTCCCTGGCATTTCTCAAAAAAAAAATGTGGGAAGTTTATTACTTAGAACAGTGGTTCTCAAACTTTTGTTTTCAGTATCTTTATCCTATTAAAAATTATTGAGGATCTCTCCAAAGCGTTTTTGTTTATCTGGATTATATTTATAGACATTTACCATATTGGAAATAAAAACTATTTTTGAATTTGTAGACCCTCTAAAAGGGTTTCAGAGATCCCCAGGATTCTCTAGACCATACTTTGAGAACCACTGACTTAGAAGAAAGTTTTTAAGCTAATGAGGATCAGAAAGGCAAAATGATATACTCAAGGTGATATTCATAGGGCATAGTAAGGATTTGAAAGCAAGCATTTTGGCTCTAAACTTAATGCTCTTTCTACTAAACAATCTTTTCTTTTCAGAAGGATAGCGGGAGATAAAAGATAAAGAAGTAAATACTCCTGAGAACTACCCCCACATTTGCATGAGATGCCTTTCTAAATCTAAATCTAAATCTAAAAAAAAAAAAAAGTTTAAGATGAGGCATGTCTTTATAACTTCATAAGAGAAGATTCCTTAGCTTCCATAACTGAATAAGTAGAAACTGCTACTCAGTTAAAATGTAACTTTTCTTATGAAGAGGAAAAAAGAACAGTGTGGCTTTTACTGAGATAAATTAGTGATACCATATACATATTCTGCCATTTATAAGCTGTGATACATAAAAATTATTTCCTCTCTTTGGACCTGAGTATCCCCAAAAGTAAAACAAGAGGAATAGACTAAGTTTCCAGGTTTCCTTCTTGCTCCAATACTTTTTGATCCATAACTTTTAACTCCTCAACTGCCCATTCACATGTGGCAATTCACAAAATAGGGAGTGTTTGAAATAGTTTTTCAGAAGATGGAATACAGGCAATAACCCAGCTGAACTCTGCTAACACCTCCCCTACCCTCCTCCAACAACTTTAAAAACTTCTCAAAACAAATTTTGAAGAACAGAGCTAACAAAAGGTCAGAGTGAGACATTTTCTTAACCTACTTAGGAGATTGGCAGGAGAGATCTGTGACATGAGGATGGGAGCCACAGTAGGAGCACCAAACCTGGAAGGTGTCTGTGATACTAGCAGCAGCAGCAGCAATTTTGGAAACTCTCAGCCAAGAGAAGGTAGTTATATCTAATAACTGGTCTGAAAAAAATTACAGATGACCCCTTTTTTTGCACTGAGTGTAGCTGATTGGCTGATTGCCAGCTCTTGCCCTAGGCAGTTTTAGGTTGCAGTCCTATGGTGGAGAGAAGCACTTGTAATTGGTCACAGGGGAGCAGGGGCCCTAGTCACAGTTCCAAGAAAGAAAGGAGTGCTAGACTTCTGGCTACAGGTGAACAAGGGATCTGGTCACAATTTTAGGGCTAAAAGAGACACCTAGCATTTATGAATGCAGCAGTATCCTTCTTGAACCTTTACTGTGCCCAGAGCACAGACCAGTAAAGCAGTAACCACACTTAGATTATATCTCTTTTGAAGTTCCAAAAACTTATAGACCTCCTAAACTAACTCTGAAAATAACAGCACACAAAAAGCCGGAAGTTTGAGGTGCCATCTTCCCATTCCCAGGTGAGGAGAACCTAACTTTAACAAAGAGTTTAAAAGCAAGAAACATTGGAAAATGAACAAACAATAACAGAAGAACTTGACTATCCTATAAAAAAGCTACTTTGGTGGCAGAGAAGACCAAGACATAAACTCAGAAGAACATAACTGGAAAATAGATATAGCAGAGATAATTTAAGAATTATTGGATCTGAAAGCCATGACTAAAAAGTAAGCTGAAACATATTTCTAGAAATTATCAAGAAAAACTATCTCGGTATCTTAAATCTAGTGAGTAAAATAAAAATCAAAAGAATCTCCCAATTACCTCCTGAGATCCCAAAATGAAAGTTCCCAGAATTATGACCAAAGTCCAGAGCTTCCAGGTCAAAAATAAATATTGCAAGCAGCCAGGAAGAAACTGTTTAAATATAATGGAGTCAATCAGGATAATAGCAGCTTCAATATTATAGAAATAGAGGGCTTAGAATATGATATTCCAGAAAGCAAAGGAGCTAAAATTACAACCAAGAATAATCTACTATGTTTAAAAAAAAAAAAAAAAAAGGAAATATAATGAAATAAAGGACTTCTAAGAGTTTCTAAAGAAAAGACAAGAGTTGAATAGAAAATCTGACATTCAAATACAAGATTCAAGACTGGCATAAAAAGATAAACATGGAAGGTTGTAAAGGGTCACAGACTGTGGAGAAACTGTGGGTGAGATATAAAACCCTTCAGCCCAGAGGAAACCTGCTAATAATGTCTGGTTCGACTCTCCATCTCCCCTAAGGGCTCTTGGCCTTCCTAAGAAGTCAGGGGGGAGTGACAACCTGTGTTGTGATTGAAGCAGAATGTCATCAGGTGGCAAAGAATGATACTGAGTGGCAAACTACATACAATATCAAGTTGTTTATATGATCCCATGTGCGCAATATATACTTGGGGAATGTCCAGTATTGTGTTTGTTACATAAGGTATGAGGGTATAAAAAGGGAAAAGTCCTTGAAATAAACAGACTCCATTTTCCCACCATCCTCAGGAGTCTCACCTTATCAGTTCTCCACCAAGATGGTATATTTTAATCAGATAGCATATAATAGAGCATGGGGACTGTAGAAAGCACAGTACATTTTGTCACCCTAACTTGGGGGCTCTAGAAAGTAGGAGTTAGGAAGGCTCATCTTCTGCCCTCACACCAGTAGTGGGTGACTCTAGGCAAATCATTTAGTTCTTTTTGACTCAGTTTCTTCATCTGTAAAATGAGCTGGAGAAGGAATATCAAATTACTCCAATATCTTTGTCCAAAAAAAAAAAAAAAAAGCTCAAATGGAGTCAGAGTTGGACATGACCAAAATGACTCAACAACAATAAGAGACTCAATAAAGTTAAATTGTTTATATTCTTATAAGCAAAGATGATACATGTAATTCCTAAAAACTTTAGGGCAATTAGAAGGAATCTACAAATAGAGGGCATAAATGTGAGTTGATTATGTTGAGATGATCTCAAAGAAGATAGGGTGAGAAAAAGGAATGCACTAGTTGATGAAATTTTCTCACATAAAAGAAGTTAAGAAGGAAGAGCTTTTATGATAAAGGTGAAAATAGAAAAGGTGGCAAATAATGTTTGAACTTTCCTCTCATCAGAATTGGTTTGAAGAGAGAAGAATAAACACATATACACACAGCTGGGTAGAGAAATCTATTTTACTTAATAGGGAAATAAGAAGGAAAGGGAATAACAGAGAAGGGGGGGAATGATAAAAAGAGAGGGCAAATTAAGAGAGACAATGATCAAGAGCAAAACAGATTTTTGAAGCAGGCTGGAAGAGAGAGGGCAAAGAAAAAGGAAGAAAGAGAGAAAGAAAGAGGGAGAGGGAAAGGGATAAAAAAAGAAGGGAGAGATGGATAGAGGAAAGAAATCTAATGAAGGGAAATAACATAGTAATGATAAATGTGAGTATAAATTGGATGAGGTTACATAAAATGGAAGCAGATACCTGGATAGATTAAAAACTAGAATCCAATAATATATTGTTTGCAAAAAAGCACACTTGAAACAGAAAGACACAAACACAGTTAAAATAAAGTTCTAGAGCAGAATCTATTATGTTTGTTATAATTTTTTAAAAAGCAGACAAAGCAAAAGCAAAAATAAACTTATTTAAAAGAGAAAATCAGGGAAACTACATTTTGCTAAAATGGTACCAACAAACAATGAAATAATATTTTAAAAATTTATAGCAAGTTTCTCCAATAAAGTTACTTCCCAAATATATAGGAAAGTAAGCCAAATTTATAAAAACGAGACCATTTTCCAATTGGTAAATGGTCAAAGGATATGAACAGACAAGTTCCAAAAGAAATCAAAGCTATCTATAGTCATATAAAAATGATTCCCAAAGATATGTATATGAAAAAGAACTTATATGTTCAAAATATTTATAGCACCTCTTTTTGTGGTGGCATGGAATTCAAAATTTAAGAGATAGTCATCAATTGGAGAATGGCTGAATACATTATGGAATATGATTGGGATGGAGCACTATTAGGCTAATGAAGAAAGAAGAAGGGAGACGCATGAATAGGTAGTTTTCAAAAGAAATCAAAGCTATCAATAGTCAAATGAAAAAATGTTCTAAATCACTTTTGAATAGAGAAATGTAAATGAAAACAACTCTGAGATACCATCTGATATTTATCAGATTGACTAATATGACAAAAAAGGAAAATGACAAATGTCATATGGAAAGTTGGTCACACTAATGTTGGTAGAATTGATAGAGTTGTGAACTGATCCAACCATTCTGGAGAGCAGTTTGGAACTGTGCTCAAAAATCTATAAAACTATGCATTACCTTTGATCCAGTAATACCACTACTTAGTCTATATCCCAAAAAAATCAAAGAAAGGGGGAAATTATCTATTTGTACAAAAATATTTATGGCCACTCTTTGTGGTGGCAAAGAATTGGAAATTGAGGGGATAGCCATCAGTTGAGGAATGGCTGAACAAATTGTGGAATATAATTGTGATGGAATAGTATCATGTTATAAAAAATGATGAGTTTATTTTCAGAAAAACTTAGTTAGACTTAATATGAACTCATGCAAAGTGAAATAAGAAGAACCAGGAGAAAGTTGCAGTAACAGATGAGATCAACTATGAAAGACTTAGCTCTCTGATCAAGACAATGATCCAAGATAATTCTCAAAGAATCATGAGGAAAAATCCTATCTACCTCCAGGAAGAGAAGTGGACTCTGAAATCAGATTTTTTTTTTAAACTTTTTTTTTGCTTGTATGGTTGTATTTTTGCAATGTAACCAATACGGAAATATTTACACAACTTTACATGTATAAGCAATATAAAATTGCTTATCTTCTCAGGGAGAGAGAAAGGAAAATTTTGGAACAAAAAAAAAATTTAATAAGTGTTAAAAATTTTTACATGTAAGAAAGAACAATACAAAAAAGAAGAAAAAAGGAGCTTTAAAATCATAGTATCACTTCTCTATTGTCATGATCCTCTTCATGAAAGAGGGACAAACAACAACCTCTGTAAATAGGTGCCATCCCTTTGGGGATAACTATAACCGTAACTATTCAGCTGGGCAACACAGGCCCTTCTTTTTTCCCCTTCCTTCCCTTGTTTTTTACATATAATTAGAAAACATTTAACAAAAGAAATAAAAAGTAGCTATATTTAACTGTTTCTCTTTGTCATTAAAAAAATATTTTTTAAAACAATTTTTTAAGAAAGGAAGAACAAATTTCTGTGGCTCACATGACCAAGCTTCCTAAAAGTGGTATCTTCTAGGTTAAACCCATCTATCACTCCTACCTCAGTGGGCAAATGCCCTCTAGATTGCCCCTTAAAAAGTTGAGAGGGCCAAGAAAATGAAACTTGATATATTCAGGTAGAAGGACTGGGAAAGGAAGTATACTGAAGAAAGCACTCAGTCCTTTCTGTGTTGCTAAAATATCTCTGGCAATATAATTTCCTGTCTTGCCCTGGTTTTTGACTTAAAAGAACAAGAGGAAGCATGGCCAGTGCACCATTAAAAGACAGTCAGATAATAAAGTGGAAGTTAAAATCTACTGAAATCCAACAAAATTTAATTTTAATGGTTCCTTCTCCTCCATATTAAGCCTTTAGAATATACACTAACAATCAGGGAAATAGACATATTTGAGTTTTATTTCTTCTCCCTTGACTCTTCCTTTTTACCTATGTAAGTAGTAAGATATTTGTGGTAATGAGCTGTGAGATCTGAAAGCACAGCAGAAAAAAAAAAAAAAAAGGATAAGGAGCCCAGATTCCAAAAAAAGTCTTCTTTAGAAAAGGAATCACATATTGTTATTTTTGGCCTAAAGTCTTAAGGTTCAAAAAATGTAACTACATAACATGGAGTTTGTGGGAGCAATAATGAAGATGGTTCTTCTTACTGAGTGCCTGATTGTGTTAATTTTAGGAGAACTGGATGAACAAAATAATGAGTTTGGTAAACAAAGGATGGATGGCACCTCACTTCTTCACCACTGACACTGCAACTCTTCCAAAACACAAAACACTAAGTTGGAGAAGGTATATCTATTTAGTCATAGAATCTGAAAGTGTGAAAGAACTTCAGAAGCAATCTAATTGAATCCATTATCTATTTGAGAATTCTCTCCACAATATACCTGTCAAGTGATTGTCTAATTGTAGTAATACATTCCCACTTTTGAATCAGTTTTAGGAATTCTTTTCTTAATCTAGCAAAAATATGTCTCTCTCCAGTTTCCATCAATTGCTTTCAATTCTGCTCTCTGGAGTCAAATGGAACAAATCTCATCCCATCTGAAGACAACTAGCATGTACCATATCACCCCATCCCCTCTTGTTCTGGTTAAATCTCCTCAGTTCTTTCAACTAGCCATTTTGGCTGAAATGTAAGAGTGAAAGAAAATAATGACCAACAAACCCGGAAAGACAGGATGAAGTCAGATGTAAAGGAAAGATTTTCATCATAAGTAGAGATTGCCTTTTATCCCAGACACAAGAAGGAGCTACTGGAACTCCAAGAACAGGGGTTGACAAGCTTGTGCTTTAGAAATACTAAATTAGTAGGTATGTATGGAGGATAAAGGTAGAGGCTGGGGGAGAGATTTGAGGTTGGGAGAAAATAAGGAGGACTATTATCTCACACAGTCTTTTTTCTACTTAAGGACTCCAATCTCTCATTTCTGACAAAACAAAGAAAGAAATGAATAATTTACTGACTTTCCTTAATATTAATTTCACCCCCTTAAAAAAAAAAAGTGGAAGAAAAGATAAGAAGGAGCTGCTATTTTGTAACTCACTGACCAACAAGGAGGAAGTGGTTTCTGAAGAAGAAATGAAGACACTTGGGAAGAAGAGACCACTCTATCTTAGAACTGGTTATCACTACAAAGGAGACTTTGTGCTAGATTTGTGATCACTTTCCAGAATTCTCCTTTATTTCCTGCTTCTGAAAGTCATAGATTTCTTTGTAGTCAGTTTCTTCTTCACCATATTAATTGAAGCTTGAGCTTTTCAAGAACACTTTTAATCTCAATTCTTATGAAGTCCAAGGGTCTTTTGTGAATCCTTATTCTCATTCTTCCATAAATGATCTAGTTTGACTTTTAAAATCCTTAAGGTCATTAGGTATCTTTCTCTTTTAGATGCTTTTCTGTAAATATCATTTTGTATCATTTTACTCAGTCTTTTTTCTCTATTTCTACTATATTTAAAGATGTTGGGAATGTTTGACTTTTTTGTTAAGTTAAACAAAAAGGGAGAAAGGAATAAAATGAGTATTTATTAAGTGCCTACTGTGTCAGGCACTGTGCTAAGTACTTTTATAAATATCTCATTTAATCCTCACAATCACCTAGTGAGGTATGCGTTATAATTATGCCCATTTTATAATTGAGATTGACAAGAGGATACTTACGACTTTGAGATAAAAAATTTAGAGTATTAGAGCTGTAGGAAATGAAATTTTGTGGAAGATGAAACATGCAAAAAGTTGTATCTTGTCCAAAGAGACATAGTTGGGACTTAAAAGCAGGTTTCCCTGATTCTTAACTCCTAGTATTATACTAGTGATGTAAAGATGCTTATTCTTTTTTAAAGGCTTTTTCCTTTTTTCTAGCACAAACATAGGTGAGCCAAGCCAGCTTACTACATTACCAGATATCAGTTAGCTCCATCAGCCAAAATGCTTTTTAAAGAAACATTTCTGATTCATTAATACACAAGCTGACAACTCATTGTAGCTAAATTCTTTTCTAGCTTTCTCATGAGATGACTATCTACTTAGTACATCACAAGCCTCCTGGACAATTACTGCAGGCATCACAAGGAATGGCCTTCTTTGACGTTTACTGCTGAAACCTCATGAAACCTAGGAATTTTCCAGTGTTTCTTGAAATTCAGTTGAGGCCTGAGGAATCATCTTGATGAAGGAGGACACCTTGAAAAGCCTGCTAGGTTGGTACTGCATTCGTCCTTCCAAGGTATTCCTTGGGCTAATGCTATTTAGTAAATAAGATAGTACCAAGGAATAAGTACTAAGAGAAGTCCACACCTATTTGTATTTTTTTTTCAATAGGCTGTGAAGCATCCTATTATGACACCTGATGGCAATTAAAAATTTTGGGGAGTAAGATGCCATTCAACTTTCTTTACCTTATCAAATAGTGTAATGCTGGAGAAACTGAGCAAGATAGAGATTAGAGAGTATTTAATAATTTATTAAATGGGAGAGATTTACTAGGACCAATCCATGGTTTGGCCCCAGGGCTCAATGAAACTATCTTCTCAAAGAATCCAGCCTCGAATGTCAGATACAAGATTCTTTTATAGGGTTACAAGAATGATGACATAATGAGGGAGGTACCTGGATAGGGATGACCTAATGGGGGGAGGCACCTAGGATGAGCATGACATAATGGAGGGAGCTAATGGAGAGGCTCCTGATATTCTAATGATGTCTAAAATGGATAAAGACCTTTATCCCATCAAACATTAAGAAGGAATGATTATAGCTTAAGGTCTAAGATATAAGACCTTTATCCTAACATTAAGAGGGAATGGTTATAACCTGAGGCAGAATAACTGAACAGGACAATTAGGGAAACCAGGTCAGGACATTAAAAGAGAACTGTGGCACAACAATAGCTATTATGGGCAAGATACTCTACTGATATATTAAGACAAAGCATTGCTGGCTAAAAATCAGACAGGAAAAGTGAGTGGCTGAGGTCACTAGGGAGGAAAGAATTTTGAATCAAGTTTCCCTCCTCTCTCTTCACTCCCACAATCCAATCCTTCCTTTGACTAAATTTAATTCTTGCTCTACACTAGTATTGATCCTCACTCAGCTTTCTGAACCTGTGGTAAAATCTGTATCTACCCTCTCCTTGACCCTCTTCAAGTTCAGTCTACAAAGAGATAAAAATAAATCACCAAAGTTCAGCCTATAGGAAAGAGGACAAAGCATTCCTACCCATTTTGCTTTATTGACTGGGGAGAGTTTTGGCCAAAATTAAACTAATCTTATCTACTGAAAGCTGATTTAGATCCCTCATTTGTAAAATAGAGATAAACATTTTGACTGCCTATCTCACATTTTGTAGTTAGTAGTGGTAGTAATAGATAACTGAAACATATATATATATATATATAGTTGTGCCACAGTTCCCTTTTGATGTCCTGACCTAGTTTCCCTAATTGTCCTATTTAGTTACTCTGCCTCGGGTTATAACCTTGCCCTCTTAATGTTTGATGAGATAAAGGTTTTATATCTTTAGGTTATAATCATTCCTTCTTAATGTTTGACAGGATAAAGGTTTATCCATTTTAGATGTCATTAGAATATCAGTAACCTCTCCAGTAGCTCCCTCCATTGTGTCATCCTAGGTGCTTCCCCCCATTAGGTTATCCCCATCCAGGTACCCCCCCCCCCCATTATGTCATTGTTCTTGTTATCCTATAAAAAAGTCTTGCTGTCTAATACTCAATGCTGGATTCTTTGAGATGATAGTCTCGTCCAGCCCTGGGACCAAGATCCATTTGGTCCCAGTATATCTCTCCATTTAATAAACTATTAAATTGGTCGCTAATCTCTGTCTTGCTCAGTTTCTCTGGCATTACAATATATGAATTTATAATCCTTTAAAGCTGGCAAAATATTTTGTATACATCCTCAATTGAGTTTTATAATAATTAAATGAAGTTATGTACTACAGGTGTTATTTTCTTTACCTTGCACCTGAAAACTGAGGCTTTTAATTTACAAAGATATCAGTGTGGTTATACTGCATTTTAAAAAAAATTATCTTTATAAGCACAAAATGGGAAATGATTGTTGTCATTTGTACAAAAAGATAGAGAAGATGGTTTTATTGCATTGCAAACTCCGATTTTTGAGACAAAAATGTGATATGCAAGTCAAAACCACTGAAAATGATCTTAAACTGCATTTATTGAAGTGGTGATAAAAATACTGATTAGTTAGTTTCCAAAAGAGAAGAATCAGGATGGTGAATGGTCTTGAATCTATAACATTTGAAAACTGGTTGAAAGAGCTATGGGGTTTTAACCTGGAAAAGGAAGGCTCCAAGAAACTGAAGTGCTATTGTGGAAAAAGAGAGGATAAATTGCTTTCATCTGATTCCAGAAGGCAGAACTGAGCAATGTAAAGAGGCAACATTCTAACATTAAGAATTTTTCTGATACAAGATAATTTTCTGATACAAGATAATTTTGTTGTATATTTGAAAGGATTGTATATTTTAAAGGAACAGCAAGTTGTGCATGGTAAGTTTACAATTTTAGGTGCAAACATCTTTTTTATTGTACTATGTTGTGGAAATACTCTTTACAAACAGATTTATCCTTTCAAAAGAGAACAGCTATCTTGAGTAGTAGTAAGTTCCCCTTCAACAGAGGTTTTCAAGCAAAGACTAGTTACAGTGGACATTCTTTTTGGGATATGAGTGGACTAAATGGATTCTGAGAACCCTACTAAATCTAAGTCTACCTTTGGATCAGAGACCAAGTACAGAATTAGTATTCTATGCCATATTGCCCCTGTTTAAGGATGGGGGGGGAGGGGAGTTGAATAAGTAAATCACCCCACCTCACTGAAATTTGTTGTCAGAATGTTAAATTCATACCTTAATCAGATGAAAACACATCATTATTGAATCAATCATAGGCTTGAATCTAATCCAAACAAGGCTTTGCTCTTCTGGAGTAAAAATAAAGCTTTAGATTGGCTGAGGAAACTTGGTCTTCTACAAAATACAGAAGTAATTTGGACAAGAGATATCAAGTGCCTAACAATAAAGAGAATATCCTGGCGTTGGAGTTTTCTTCTCATCTCCTTCCTTCCCTCTCTTGTCAAAAGGAAGACCACAAGATTTCTCAGGACCAGAGGATTTTGGACCTCTCTTCTTCCCCATCATCCTAGTAATAGTCCCAGAGTATTTGATGACAGTTTCAATGTCAAGATCGGGAACCAACAAAACACCAGATGAGAGGAGGAAAACAGATTAAAGACTCTACAAGAGCCAAGTTGAAAAGCTATAGGATACATTAAAAAGAACATCTTTAAAAAAATGTAACAAAAAGAGTTCCAAGAACTATGAACGACTCCACCCTTTGCCACAGCTACTGTAACCTTGTACCCACTTTCCCTTGGATTCAGTATGTACTGATAGGAATGTTTGGGGAGGAATATATTTGTGGCAATTCATCCACTTGGTCTTGGTCTAAATATTGATTTCTAAAGGTTAAATATGTTTGGCTGATGGCAACTAATAATCAAATGAGAGGCACACCTGTCAGGGATCATGAGCTAAACTGCTTTAGAAAAAAACAACTTCCTAGGACAGCTAGGTGACACAATGGATAGAACACTAGCCCTGAAGTCAGGAGGACCTGAGTTTAAATCTGAGCTCAGACTTCTGAGAGTGTGACCCTAAGCAAGTCACTTAACCCCAATTATGGAAGGAAAGAAAGAAGGAAGAAAAGAAAACAACGAAAACAACTTCCTGGCAAGGAACCAAAAAGTGAGCAAATACTTATCAGTTAGGGAATGGCTAAATAAGTTATGGTATATCATTGGTCTATAAGAAATGATGAACAGGCTAATTTCAGAAAAGCCTGGAAGGACTTATGTGAACTATTACTGAGTGAAGTGAGTAAGAAACATGAGAACATTGTACACAATAACAAGATCATGTGATGATCAACTGTGATGAACTTGGCTCTTCTCAATAATGTGGTGATTGAAGGCAATTCCAATTGACTTGAGATAGAAAATGCCATCCCAATCCAGAAATAGAACTATGGCAATGGAATGTGGACCAAAGTATAGTATTTTCACCTTTGTTGTGGTTGTTTGTTTGCTTGTTTTTTCCCTTTTGATCTGATTTTTTCTTGCATATAATAAAACCGAGGTGTGAGAATCCCCTCTACTCAGCACATAGGTCCAACCTGAACAAATTCGGGAACCCAAAAAGTCTGAATGGCAAAAGGGATTTTTATCGGCACTGAGAAGCCAGTTTTGCTAGGAAGACAGACTTCTTAGTAGCAAGAGGTCCTATTAAGGAAATAAAGGCTATCACTGAGGATATCTTCACAATGAGCAAGAATCCTGACAGGCAACTGTGCCAAGAAGAGAAGTCTCTTGGCAAAGCATAATCCTTCTTCGAACTTCTGCAGATATTTGGAGTTCAAAATTGTCTTTTATTGGGGGTCTGGGGCTAGGTTCCAGTTGAAAAGAGAGTCAATGCCCCCAGGGCTAGATATTTATCTTGGAGTTTCAAGCCACTCAATAGAAATATCAGACCCAGATCTCTAACTGAATAAAATCATTTTGAAGGCTTTTTCCCAGAGCCTGGAATTTCCTGAAGAGGATCCTAGCCACCCCCAAAAGATCACTGGAAGGTGATTTGACCAAGATTTCCAGTTGAATGACGCTACTTAACTTGGAAAAGGCTTGTCTAGGAAAGTATGCTTTTTCCTAGACTTTTCGGAGTATGAGAGCCAAATCTAGTTTGAGGGTTTGCTCCCATCATAATGACAAAGATTTCCTTGCTATTCCTCCAACAGGAAACTCCCATCTCCTGCTTCAGACTTTTTCATGTGCTGTCCCCCATCCCTGAAATGATTCCCCTCCTCATTTCCACCTCCCTGGTTTCCTTAGTTTCCTTCTAGTCCCAGGCAAAATCCTATCTTTTACAGATAAAGCCTTTCCTGATCCCCCTTAATTCTAGTGCCTTCCCTCTGTTGATTATCTCCAATTTATACTCTGTATAGCTTGCTTATACATAGCTGTTTGTATATTGACTCCCCATTAGACCATAATCTATTAGACAAGAGCAAGGGTTGTCTTTTATTCCTCTTTCTCTTACCCTATGACTTACACAGTTCCTAACATATAGTAGGTGTTTAATGTTCCTTCTTTGTTTTGAAAAGAACCAATGACATGGCAAGATGCTATCTATTTTGACTGACTTAAGTTTTATACACATAGAACTATCTTTAAACCACATGTGTACTTCCCTTTTCAGGGCTCACCCTTTAAGACTTTAACTTTCTATTCTCCAAATTCCTTCCTGTTTCAAAGGATAAAAGATGTTATGAATTTTTCCAAGAGTTGTTTCAAAAGATAAGTGACCTATTCTCAATCAAAGGGCTAGAAAGACTTCCCTTCATGTAGGATACAATGTTTTTTCAAAATATAGTCCAGGGACCCTTGAAGATTCTTGAAGTACTTTCAGAGAATCCAAAAGGAAAAAAACATTTAAATCTATATATTTAAAACTTTATGAATGTCTACATCTCTAGCTATCACCTGTCTATATTATATGACAAGGCAAGCATCATTCTATCCAGTCTTTTTCTTATGGAAACATAAAAAGTCTTCTCTTGATACAACATTTCCCTCTCTATAGTTCTAATAGGTACATTATTATGTTCCTATTTCCTGATAATTACGTATCTATAAATCTCCCAGATGGAAAGTATAAGTTGGAGTTCCCCCTCCCCAGTGTTGTGATACCAAAGAAATCATCTAGACTTGCAGGGAGGATGGTCACTGGATATTTCCTCTAACTTTAGAATCAACTACTTTACAGCCTATTTCTCCCAGTAAACCTTTTGCCTCTTTGAAGTGTAATTTCTCTTTCATGGCTCATCTCAACCTAGCTACATATGATTCCTACACCAAACAAGTCCCATTCGCAGCCAGACCTAAACACTTCCCCTGTCCTCAAAAAAATCAGAATTTTTTCCTCTTCTGGTTTGGAAGAAAACCTGAACATCTTGACCAAATTTCCTCTTCACAGTCTTTCCTGGGATTACTCATCTAAGCACACCAGTCCTTGCTGCCAGACTCCCTGAGAGCCAGACTTTTTAATAAATTAGTCCAACACTGAGCTCCAACTATGAACACAAAATGCAATTCCAAGTTGAACTATCACTGTGGGCTAGATCTGTTCCCATCACTATAGTGTGCAACAAGGGTTTCTTTAAAGCAGACCATTTGGTTAAATGGTGAAAGCAAAACACTAGTATGAAATCACCTTAATTTCAAGTTTCTTCAAGGTTTGTAGAGAATCTGAGAGTCAGTATTGAAAGAGTAACATCATCTGGGTAACTAGAAAGGCTACCTGCAACTTTTATGGAACTTCTCAATTTGTGATACTAAGAAGAAAATGTCCTGAAGAGGAACTGTGTCCAAATACATGAGAATTCAGTTCCCATTTCTCTAGATACACACATGTGGTTTTAATATCTAATACAAAAGTCTTAACAGTGCCTGAAAAGCATTTTAGTAACATGTACTAAAAACCTATTATAAGTACTGCCAGGAAATATGAAAGAAGCATTCCTGCCTTCAAAGTCCTTATATTCTAGATGCAGTACCCTTATGCATATAAACATAAAAATGTCTTAAATCTTGTATACAGTTTCTTATGAAGGCTAATTAAATTAAGTAAATTTATTTTCTGTATTGCATTTGTCATGGAAATAAATGGACTAAAGTTTATTATATACTGAAAACATTCTCAGAAGGGAATATGGGCTTTGCCAAAATCATTCCAGTTGATTTGCTAGGAAGCAACATGGGGGAAAAATGTAAGGGCAGAGTTCTATTCCATCCCAATTAAGGTAATCCTGGCAATACTCTTTGCTACTTGGATTGAATCAATTAAAAACCTAATTCCTAATTCCTAATTGTAAATAAGTTTTTCATTAATTTGAAATACTTATGCTTTGGCCACTGGATAAAGACACATAATGCAATGCAGAAAATAATGAATCAGACACATTTCTAGTCTATGAAAAAAAAAAGTTATAGTAAAAAAATCCTGGGAAGACCTAATGATCCACTGATCTTAAAGATCAATAGTCTAAGACAATTCCAAAGGACTTATGATGAAAAATGCTCTCTACCTCCAGAGGGAACTGATGGAGTCTGAGAGAAGATTAAAGTATAATTTTTTTTTCTTTTTTATTTCTCTTTATTTGGGGGGAGGGGAGCAAATGGATAATATTGATGAGAAGAGCCCCAAAAATCTTTCTTTCTCTCTCTCTGACTTTGGGAATGATCCATGAGGTAAAGAACTTGAAGCTCCTTGAAGGAGAAAATCTCCTTGAACCCTGCCACTGTAAAGACCCTGCCCGAGGACAAACAGCTTCATTCTGTAAACTAGGTGGGGCTAGCTGAGTCCAGAGTTATAGATTTCAATACCATTAAATTGGAGAAAACACCCTATTCAATTGAAGATTTTCTATTCAATTCCAACTCTACCCACCAGTCTCTTTGCAAGGGGGAGCAGGCCATGACTTGTAGCCAAAGACTTCCTTATAAAAATGGCAATTTTAAACTCATTTCTTTGCAAAAATCCTAACATGCTGGACGCCAAGGAATACCAATGCCAAGGAAATCTCTGCCTACTGGAATAATATTATCTTCCAGCACTACCTTCTCTTTATCTCCCTCACCTATTTCCCTAATGAGACTTTGTGTCTGTCAGGATTTTTCTGCCAATAATAAACCTCTTTTTTCAGTCTCGCTTTTTCGAGTTCGTAAATTCCTTTAACTCCCTGAACAAGATGAGGTGAGATCTTTCAAGAAGATCTCAAGAAAATCGACTAAGGATTCATCTACTTCAATCGAGTAAGGATTCATCTACTTCAGAGTTTGAGTAAGCCTGAAGGACTTTGAAGATTGAGTCAAGGGCATACCTAAGTCCCCTTCCTATTATTCTCCCATGACATCAGCGGCTTCCTATTTCAGTCAAATATGGGCAACTATGTACTTATTGGTCAAGTTCAATTTCTTGGGTAGTTCCCGTGTTTAGAATGTAAGATTCTCAGCCAATAAGGATGAGGGTCAGTGGTGGGAGCCTCCGACGGTGCTTCATCCCTTCGATTGTCTGCTAGATGGGTGGGACACCCTTCTCATGAGAATGTATAATAAACTTTGCTTTGCTTCTAGAGAGCTCTCCAGCTTTTTTATTAAAATGGTGATTCTCTCACCATTTCTGAATTCATCATATTTTGGTTCTCTGATCAAAGGGAACCCCAAAACCTAAACCTCATAAATATGAAAATGTTTTGCATAATTTCACATATAATTGATATATTTCTTGCCTTCTCATTAAGGGGAAGGGCAAAGAGAGAGGAAGAGCATTTAAAACATCTAAAAAAATGTTTAAAATAAATAAGTAAATACAATCAATGCAGCCATGAATTCAGACATGTGAACCCATTTCACAGTGGAAGAGTTACAGTTCAGAAGATTCCAGAATTAGAGTCTGTTGAGAAGGAATTGCTCAAGGACAGGGAGATGACTGAGGAAGTGTCTTTCCCCTGTTCTCTCCTCCCTTCTCCTCTCTTCTTTCCTCTTCTCTCTTTCTGTCTCTCTGTTTCTCTCTCCCCCTTCCCCCACTGACCATGTCATCCAAGACAGTGCATGCAGCTAGGATTAGATAAATCTGTAGAGTGCTAAGTAGGAAACAACAGAGCCAGCAAGTAACAAGTCATTCTAAGACGTCAGCTTCAGGGAACATAACCCATTGTGGTGGAAAGAAATGACAAATGACTTTGCCAAGGAACTGACTGTTAATACTCTGCAGATAGATATACTAGCTGGCACTTTATGTAGACTCTCCTAACAAACAAAAAGACTTCTAATAAACAGGAGTCATGAATTGACACATTTTCATTCTATGCATATTCTGCTGATATCACATGTATTTGAGCTGAGATTCCTTTTTTTTCTTTTTTTTTTTTTTTTGGTAATTACTATTCTTATAATACCTGTCAATTTAAAAAAAAAAAGCAATTTTATCTAATTTTAATAGAAAGCACACTAGTGGGGGCTCATGAGAAACAGCATTAGAAATCTAGTTTCTCAGGGTCACCCTTAAAACTTGAAATTAGTAATATTCAGCTGCCTTCTGAGGAAATAACCTGTAAATATAAAGGGAAGTTGAACAAGTAACCCTACAGGATATGTTCAACACATGACTTTCTCCTACTATGCTTATAACACTACAAAATTCGATTTGTTCAACGGGAAAATACTGCCCAGAGATTGATTCCCTATTCATGTCTGATCACTATGTCAAGAAGAGCATAGGCTCATTACCGGGAGTCACACCATTGACCAGCTGACCTAAGAGGAATACTCCACAATTATAGTATGAACTATCTTAATAAAACAGCATGGTCACTTCACTAGGATAGGAATAACCAGGGTGCATTGCTTCTTCCTAAGGAGGAAGCCTGATAAATCTTCACAGGGAGGGGCTTGTGAGCTCTAAATGATGGACAAATGTTTGAAAGGATTAATTGGGGATTTTCTTTGACTCTAGGTCTACTATAAGAATGTAGTTCCAAGTGAGTTTGTTCATCTAGGACTCATTGGCCCTTGTAATGACAGGCCTTGGATTCTAACCAATCCAAAGTTGACAACTTTCTCCAGAGTCAAATAGAACAAAAAAGCTCCATCTAATAACTGAGAAACCATACCAGAGATCATTACAAATGATACATAAGTACTCTCTTTGTTATTTAGATATCTTTTCATCACCACGATTGGTAACCAAGGCAAAACAACCAAGGCTTTGTTCCAAGAAGTTCAGAAGAGCTGATATTAGGGGATAAGACTCCCACACAAGATTCTGGGATCCACCAAAGCAACCCAAATTAACCTAGGTAGTAAATGGCAAATCCACAATCTGAATCCAGGTCCTATGATATGAAATTTAAAACACTTTTTCAACACTACATCACACTGACTGAGTTTAATAAAATTTGTACAATTGTATGGGCCATGAATAAAATGTCAGCTGATAAAAGATTTTAAACTATCTTCTGTTGTTATTGTTTTAAACAAATTTCTGTTTAATTTAAAATTTTAATAAAATTAGAGAAATTACAAAACATACTTGGAGTAAAGTGAGACCTAATAAAGTCATAGAAACAGCTTCGAAAATAGTGGAACTCTACAAGCCAAGCTTAAACAGGAAAACATCATGAGATGGCTTGATTTGAAGAAGGAATATGTATTAAAATTTATATTAAAAGACTAATCTGAGGATTCTACAATTGGATTTCTTATCTTCATTAATTATATTTTCAAAGCACCCCTATTTTTGCATTAAAACATAACAATTAAAGTGAGAAAATATACTCTTTCTTTCAGAGTTATATAATATTGCATATAATATCAGAAAGGTTAGTTTGGTTGGTTTGGGGGTTTTGATGAATTATTGTTCTATTTTTTATCCTTTGTTACAAGAGATGTCTTGCTTTGGTAGAGATGAGGAAGGTATATATTTAGAAGTACATAAATAAGAATGAATTTTTTAAAAGGAGCTATAAAATAAATCCTGAAGTCTAGAGATGAATGATTTTTAATGAGTATTGTGTGTGACAGGTCCAGTGCAAGACCCTCTTCCCAATGAACTAATCAGAGACATCATCAGATACAAAGAGAAAGCATTTATTTAATCCCTGCAGGAAGAGACACAGACACACCTGAGAGCCATTGAAACTCCCACCATGTGCTACTGAAACTTGATTAGCTTCCGGCTTGTCCGGGGTTTAAAAGCAAAAGACACGAGCCTTTTCATTGGGTAGACTAAAAGGACGTAACCATCCTTGTCCAAGGTTCACCAATGCTGACTGCCTTCCACAGGTGGTGTCACTTCCTGCACTGTCCTGTATCTCCAGATTAGTGAGAAATACTTCATACAATTAGTCCCATTGAAGAGTCATAAAAAATGTTTCAAAAAGGATCAAATTCTTATCAGAGTAATATCTAAGCTACTCAACTGGTCCTTTAAGCTAGGTGGTAAAATAGAACACATAAACAGAAATTAGAGTTCTTGGGTTCTGACTCTTCCTCTTACTCTGTGCTTTGGAACAAGTAACTATATCTCTCTACAGTTACCCTATCTATAAAACGAAAGGATTGTTTTAGAGGATATCTAAGATTTCTTTTAGCTCTAACATTCTATCATCCGATAATTCTAAAATTTATGAATGAGGAAGTATACCCAAGTTAGGATGGTAAAATCCAGAATACTGAGGGAGAATAGTCAGCTATGGGCTCTGCCTAGTGGACTAAGCACAAAATACTTCTTACCTTAAGCTTCTATAGGTCAAACATGTTAAGCCTAGTGCATTGTCTTTCCAGCAGAAGTATACTGGTTAACTTCCAAAGTTAGAAAGAAAGATGTTCCTGGTCCTATAAGCCCAAATTTATTGCCAAATACAACTAATGAAATAAGTGCTATTGTTATGTCCCCATTTTATAGATGAAAGAGCAGAAGCTGAGAGATGAATGACTAAGTGAAAAAGCATGTATTTAATTTATAAATTTTTATTAAAAACATAAATAGCATAATATATGCTATTATTAGCACTTCATGTAGATGTCCTGGCCACATATTCTCACTGTGTGGATGACTCACGCACAACTGCCAGGAAGGTGTACTCTTTTCACTGATTACTCAGTGTGTAGTTGGAAGAAACTAAATTATGTGTTTATAAGGGAAGTGTCAATTTAAATGCCTTTGCTTTCAACTAAGTGTAATCAGTAAAGAAAAACATATCTATTATCAGATGTTCATGGTTTAAGAATACTGGCTAATAAAATACCCAAAACCTGTGGGTAGTTAACTAGGGACTCACAGTGATTCCCTAGTAAGTATAGGTCTATTTCCTGCCCCACTAGGGACTCAACTGGAACTGGCCAACACAATTCTTTTCCTTCTTCTTTCCTTTTACTTCCCTCAGTCCACATAGAACCTTTGAAGGCTCTGCCCAAAGGAATATAAATTTTGATTGCTTAAACCTCCCAAGAGGTTTATGGGATTTATGGACTAGAACCTGCAGTTTGATCAACAATAGGTCTCAGGCTAAACCCCACTTGGTCATTGTTTAGGCCCTGATTGGTTCAGAGTGAATGTAAACAGCAATTGCTTCTGTTATGGCTAGAAACCCTGAGCGTCTTTCTCTTCCAAATTGCTTTTGTTTTATTTTATTTTATTTTGACTAGGTAAAAAAGTCCATTCTTTCCCTCATTTCTTTTTTATCTAGCTACAATCACTGAATGGGCAGTTGCCTCAGTTAAAATGAAACAAGTTAAAAGCTTTAGTTTATAAAGGCTAAGTCCCATTCCATCCAAGGCCATCTCTAGTCATCCTGATCTATCTCTTGCCACTGGACCCAGATATCTCTGGAGGGGAAAGTGAAACTGGGGACCTTGTACAGGTTTTCCTCATTAAATCCAATTCACTTGCATGTATCACTTCCCTGATGTTATGTCCTTTTTGAGAAGGAAAGACAAATAACAATATCAATTACACAATAAATAACCATTCTTAGCCCTTTTAAAATAAACTCGTTTAGTTCTTTGGTTTGTCAGGCTAACATTTTGAGGAAGACTGACAAGAAGAAAAGTGATGGTGCAATGGCAGAGTAATTGTTCTATTATATTCCCCTAAAAATGACAATCTCTAGCCACTTACAGAAATTTCATTGATTAAACTTCTCTATATGGGAGGAATCAGCTTAGTTGTTACTCTTACCTTATCTTCAAATTCAGACATCCTAGAGTCCAAGGGCAAATTGAGTCCTGCCACAATCCACTGGAAGTGCTGACTTAATAAAGTGGGCCCAAACTCTAAATTGAGTCCTCTTGTCTTTCACAGATCAATGCAGCAGTGTCCCACTGCTAACTTCCAGTTTATCCTCTCCAAGCTATGTCAAACAATTGTCAATATTATCTTCCTAAGACAGACTCTGTCAATTTCTTGCTTGTAAAAACTTCAAGTTAGATTCAAAATATGCAATAGAACCTGGCTGAAGTTTTTTGTTTTTTTTTTTTTTTCCTCTCCAGGTTTTATCTTCTTCTAATTGGTGATGTGTGGGACACTATCTTGCACAAAAACAGAGACTCTCAGAGTATGAAAAAGCAAAAAGGAATTTATTATGATCTCTTGAGAATGGGCATCTTCCATCTGACAAGGTAATATTAAGCAAAGTACATAGCATAAACTGTGAAACACAAAATTAAATCGATCCCTCAACACAAAAGCCCCTGAAGCTCCTCCCTCTTCCCCGCCCCCTCCAGGTTGGTTTTTTTCTCTCTTTGTTTGAAGGAGTCCAGGCTTATATTCTAATTGAGGAAATCTAACCCAGCCAAAACCCAGAAGAATGCAAGTCAATAATAAAAAACTCTTAAATTAAGTTTCCCTAGAGAACTGCTATACAGGCAGATATCCTCCAATAAGACAATTAAAAGTCATCATCACCTTTAAAAGTACTTACTTGCTAATTAAGAGGTTGTGGGAAATAGCAGGGAACAAATACCTGAAACATTTAGCTATAGCTCTATTTGTTAAAGTCTCAAGTCACAATTATAGTTCAAGGCTATATTCCTATGATAGTGTCTTTACTCAGTTAATCAAACAGTGAGGAAGAAAGTCCACCAGAGATTTCAACCCTATAAAACCTCTCCATCCCAAGTAAGATCTACATGGCTCCCACACTATAGCTGTGTATTAAGTTTTTCCTGTCTTCAGTTGTCTCTTCAATTAGATTGTAAACTGGAAAACAGAAATCAGGCTTAACTCTTCTTTATAACTTATATAGTGCCTAGCACAATTCTTTGCACATAACAAGGACCTTATTATCCAACTAAAAGGTGATCTTTTATACATGCTAAAACCCAGCGAGCTAAATGACTGGTCCAAGATGATAGAAAATACAACAAAACTGGGATTTGAAACCAGTTCTTTTGACCCTAAATCTAGGCTTCTTCTTATTACACCATATTACCCATATTAACTTGTTGACAGATTAAGATGAAACTTGCATCCCAGACATGGTATTGAAATCTTGCTGGGGCAACCATCTGTATCTCTTAGAAGAAAGAGCTAGTATCACTTTTAGTTAGGAGCGCTAAAGGCAGCAGCAAAAAGTTAGATTCTGGACCCCAAAAGCAAAAAACTATCTACCAATAAAATTCTTTCCAAAGCCTCCAGGCCACACCTATGCTTCCAGGGGTTTGTTTATCAGCTCACTTCCAACTTTTTCCAGCATCCAATACATAAGCATCAAAATAATCTCTTCCTAATTACCTACTTACAAAAGGACTTTCTCCCCTAGAGTACCTACTGATTACAGAAAGAGACAATTAAAAGTAAATAGCCTTGAAATAGTGAGCAACTTGTGTAAGTTGGGGCAGCCAATAAAATGGAGATTGCTTCTGGAAGAAAACTGGCCAAGGGAGAGTAGGGTACAAGAACTGTCCTAAATAGATAGCAATCCTATTCTAAGCATGACAGAACCATTAAATGTCCTTAGGGAAAGAAATTTGAGGCCAACGTTTTTTAATGATTTTTTTTTTTTTAAGTCTCATGGAATCCCTTGATAGTTTTTAAATGCATTCCAAAGGGAACCAATTGCACTGAAATACAATTATCAAATAAAAATTTAAAAATTCATGTATCTGAGGTTAGGAACTTCTGATAATCCAAAAACCTTGGGAAATGGCCACTATGAAACAGCATGGTCTTGTCCAGGGTTAGCCAGTTACACTGAGATTTTCCCCTATCAGGTCAGCCTTCCAAAGCTCTGGATGTTGGGTAGGAAGGTGAAGGAGCTGCAGTAACAGGTCAGAAATTGGCCAGAGAGAAAGTAATGGGATGAATAAGACCCCAGCAAAGAAGACTCCAGGTTCTCCATAGCTAAACAGGTCAGAGGGAGGGGCACTAACAGAAGGCCTGAATTAAGGTATATAATTGGAAGGGCAAGAAGGGAGGATGACTGGCAGGATTATCTTGTCCTTAAATGGGCCCCTTTGTTGTCCTTAAGTGGGTCTTTACTATAGTAAGTCTTTGCTGAATTCCTAGTAGAATTCTTAGACAAAATTATCATGACCACATCCAATCAGAAGGTGAAAATATCTATATTAACCTCTGAAGTTATTATTTTTCTCTTATAAAAGAACCTACTGGTTCCCCACTTCTTTATTAACTCCTTTAGAAATTTAGCCCCAAATTTCTTACTAAATGTCACAATGGTGAGTTCCTCTGATGAATCTTTCCCCTGGTTAATCACTAAAATCCCTTTTGGGACTTAGCCTGCTGCCCACAACCTAACAAAATCTTTGCTTCTTGATTTGGAGATGGTCTAAGGCTTAGAACCAGTGGTTCTCAAACTTTTGTTTTCAGTATCTTTATTCTATTAAAAATTATTGAGGATCTCTCCAAAGCATTTTTGTTTATGTGGATTATATTTATAGACATTTACCATATTGGAAATAAAAACTATTTTTGAATTTGTAGACCCTCTAAAAGGGTTTCAGAGATCCCCAGGATTCACTAGACCATACTTTGAGAACCACTGGTTCTTTTGAGGCACCTTGCAACACCAAAACCTCAATATATTTTTGGGGTCTAACTCCTACACCCCATCAAAAGAAAATACACAGGGTTCAATTGGCTGGATAGGTCCACAGGAGGTGAAAAGATTTTCTCATCATCTAGCCCACACTTTCATTTTCAAAAGAAGAAACTGAGTTCCAAGAAGGTTAATGATTAAATGTGTTATTTCCCTTATTCTCCTTGAGGTAAATGACTATTTCATTTTTGTCTTTGCATCAAGTATTTAAATGCCTTGCTAGGTCATTGGGGGTAAATGAATGAGTAAATGATGAGTTTATATTTATATAACTCAGAATGATTAGATATACCAATATTCTTATTTCTTATGAAGGAATAAAAAGCATCTACTAAAAACTTATGTTACAAACAGTGTGCTAAGTCAGAAGAAAGCCAGGAAGGAGAAAAGGGAAGGGAGAATTCATAGAAACTTTATAGAAATCCAGGTGGGATTTGAACAAGGAGCAAAAGGATTCCTGGGAATTGTTTGCTCCCTACCCTCTAGTCACTGGACACTTATCAGATAATTTTTCTTTTTATTACAATGTCTTATTTTCCTAAGTAGACTGTAGCCTCCTTAAGAAGAGACATGTTAATGACAAATGTTGGAGGGGATGTGGGAAAACTGAGACATTAATAGTTGATGGAGTTAGAACCAAAGGGCTATCAAACTGTGCATACCCTTTGATCCAGCAGTATGTCTACTGAATCCATATCCCAAAGAGGTCATAAAAAAGGAAAAGGACTCACATATGCAAAATTGTTTAAGCAACCCTTTTTGTAATGGCAAGGAACTAAAAACTGAATGGATCCCCATCAGCTGGGGAATGTATAAATAAATAATAATATTATTATTATTCTAAAAGAAATTATCAGCCGGATGATTTCAGAAAAGCCTGCAGAGACTTACATGAACTGATACTAAGTGAAGTGAGTAAAACCAAAAGAATACTCTACAACAAGATTATAGGATGATCAACTATGATGAATGTGGCTCTTTTCAGCAAAGGTGATTCAAGGCAATTCTAATAGATATCACAAGATGGAGAGAGCCATTTACATTCTGAAAGAAGACTGGGGGACTAAATGTGGATCACAACATAGTCTTTTTATCTTTTTTAGTTGTTGATCGCTTGATTTTTTTTCCTTTTTGATCTGATTTTTCTTGTGCAACAGAGTAATTGTGGAAATAAGTATAGGAAAAAAAAAAAGACATCTCTGTTTTATACATCTTTGTATTACCCACAAGTTGTGCCTGGCTCTGTGCCTTATAGGGGTTCAACTAATCCTTTTTAATCAGTTGAGTGCTTTAAAAAATATTTCATGGGTAGCTTTATGAAGCAGTGAATAGAGCACTAGCCCTGAACACAGGAGGATCTGAGTTTAAATCTGGCCTCAAACACTTAACACTTCCTAGCTATGTGACCCTGGGCAAGTTACTTAACCTCAATTGCCTCAGCAAAAAAACAAACATCTTTCATTCAAACTAGGACAATTCTATCAACATCATCTTCTAGAAACACTCTATAAGGGTAGTCTCTGGGGAGCAACGATAAAGTTAACAATAAACATTTTTAAAATGTCAATACAGTATTAATAGGAAGTACAGGATCAATAAATAACTCAAAGTTCATTCATCTAGTATTTGGGGGAAGCACAATATGCTTCCCAAACTGTGCTAAGACACTGAGAGTTAAAATTTAAACCCTGACCTTTACCATGTCATTACCAGTAACACTGAACCAGTGATCACACTTTAAAATTACTCTGAATTGCAAGAAACAGCTTTTAACAGCCACTTTAAAGGTGATTTTGTAAAAATCCAGAGTATACAAATCTAACACAATCTACAAATTTATTAAGTGGCTACTATTTGTAGCCACTGTGCTAAGTAACAGGATATACTTACAAAGAATGAAATCATTTCTACTCATGAAGAGTTTATGATCTAATGGAGGGGAAAGGAGACAACAAGTACACATAAAAACATTTATAGCTTAAGTATAAAGTTAATAAGTACAATGTATATAAAAACTAATTAAAATTCAATGACATTTGAAAAATAGTAATTGGTCTGATCATGAAAGGCTTTATGAAGAAGACAATGTTTAATCAATATCTTACAAAAAAGTACTCTTTGATGTAGAGAGGGAAGAGGAGAAGAGACTGCAATCCAAGCACAGAGAATGGCCAGTCCAAGAAAGAAGGCCTATCTGGCTAGATCACAGAACATAGGAAATGTAGTTATATTCAATGAGGCTGAAAAAATGGGGAAAGGTAGTTTAGGACTTTAAAAGTTAAACAAGATTTACTCTATACCTAGAGACAATAAGAAGTCACTGGAGCTGAATAAAGGAATGATATGGTCAGATCTGTGCTTAAGGAAAAATCACATTGGCACCAGTTTATGGTACTGATTGAAATAAGGAGATATAAGTAGAGAAAGCAATTAGAGAGGTCATTGCAATTATTTGGGTGAGAGATGATAAAGCTCTGAACTATATGGTAATAGCTATGTGTATAGTGCAAAGGGGAGGTGTTGCAAGATAGAAATGACAAGAAATTGGATATATGCAGTGAGGAAGAGTGAAGAAAGCACAATGCTAAGATTTTGAACCTGAGATATTGAAAGGTGGTACATTTGAGAAAATAAGGCAAGCAGAGTACTTAGAAGGGAAGAGAATTAGTTCAGTTTTGGTTAGGCTCAATTTGAGATTTCTGTATCATCCACTTTGAAATTTCCAAAAGGCAATTTGTGATTCGAAATCAATGCTCATAAGACTGTAATTGGAACTGGATATAAAGATCAGCAAGTCATCTGCCTTAAAGATGAAACTTAAAACTTAAACTCATGGAATCTGGTGATGTTACCAAAAGAGACAGAATAGAGGGAAAAGATAAGAGCACTCACAGTTAGAGAAAATGGATGATAAGTTTGCAAAGGAGGCTACTAAGAATGAGTAGACAGATAGGAAGTAAAGTAGGAGGACTATTATTACCAAAACCTGAAGAGGAGAGGATGATCAGCAATATCAAATGAAGCAGACAATAGAAACAGATTAGGACTGAAAAAAGATTACAGGATTTGACAATTCCGATGTAGTATATACACTGGACTCACTCTTCTAACCCCAATAACATTGGCAGATTACATCCCCTGGAAGTGTTACCCTTTACTAAATAACTCCTTTCAGGATTTTAGGGGAACCTGCTTAGACAGTTGGTTTCTAGTACTGTAGTTCATGAAACCTTATTTATCAGTGGAGATCATTTAATCAACCAATTAACTTTTAGGAAAAAGTATAAACCAAAATGATATATAGTAAGAAAAGTGGTCATGAAATATCCACACAAAAGACATGATATTCTACAAGTATATAGATATTGTTGTTGCTGTTGTTTAGTCATGTATGTGATCTATTGGGGTTTTCTAAGCAGAGATACTGGAGTGATTTTCCATTTCCTTTTCCAACTCATTTGACGGATGAAAAAACTGAAAGAAATAGGGGGTTAGTTGACTTGCCCAGGGTCACAAAGCTAGTAAATGTCTGAAACTGGATTTAAACTCAGGTCTTCCTGACTCCAGAGTCAGTATCCTACCCATTGTATCACTTAGCTAACTATGTAGATATAAAGTCCATGAAAAATGGGCTCAGAGATATCAGATGGCAAAGGAATAACTCACAGTTCCCAGAAATATATTTACTGGAGTCCTACACATGTTTCTCTTAAGTGTGGTAAAACTTTCCATCATTCTCTTTATAGAATCTAAACGCTTCCCTTCCTCAGCATTATCTAGATTGTCTTCAACTTCTGAACCTAAGATTGCTTGCACTCATTACAATTAATGAAATGCATCTAAAAAGCAGATACAAATACAAATCCTCCTACCTTCCAAAATACACAAGGTCATCCTATGATCAAGGGAATGGGACAAGGAGACAGAGGCTTCCTTCTTCCTCTCCCAAGCCAAGGACTTGGCTGAAACTGCTCTTTCTCTCCACTTAAATATTGGGCTCTCAAACTTTCTCAAAAAAAAAAAAAAAAGATTAATTTTTTTTCTCCCTCCCAACTACACACACATATTAAAAAGAAAAAGAAAATCCTTGTAACATTATGCATAGTCATGACTTTCTATATTATGCCCAATACACAGGGCATGATAAGACATACATTAGTTTAATGCCTTTAATTGACTGATTCAACAGATCTGTTCTCATTAGATAAAGTACCAAGGGTAGAGAATTTTGTTCTTTCCTCTATATGGGAGGAGGGTGATTAATTGAATCACAATTCAACCCTTTCTCCCAACCCTTATAAAGAAGATCAATGACAATTTTTGAAAGAACAGTTTTAATTGAATGACAAGATAAGAAACCAGAGTAAGAGGAAAGAAAATGGAAGCACAGAATGTATGCAGCAACAGCTAAAAGAAATTAAAGGGTCTAATGAAGATTTGTAAGTACTTCTCTTGGGAGGCTATACTTATTCCAATAATTCATTCATTCATGTTTAATGAATTAAATATCAGTGTGCCAAGCACAGGGGTCTATATTGGGATATAAAGACAAAAAATGACATATATCCTGCCCTCAAGGATACTTATTTTTATTGGGAGAAAACAAGAAGTATCTAGAAAAATATAAATACAGTTATCCCTCCTACATCACTGGGGTTAGGGACCCTCTCAAGCTTGAAAATCTGCCTAGAATTTTTTGGCTCTCCCTTTGTACTAGAGAAGTCTTATAGGTTTATGGATTTCCTTCTCTTTTTTCTTCATATTATACAATACTATACATATATTTTATGCATTTCTTAGTTTCCAAACTTTTTTTATTGCCTTTATGTGTTGTCTGTGATGCTGACCCATGACATATTGAAACCCAAATGTTTTCAAAAAGAATGAGAACTGAGAAAAGGAAATCAGATTTGGCAATTAAGAGAGCTTTGGTAACCTTGGAAAAAGCAGTCTCAAGTTGGGTGTTGGGAAGCCAGTTTGCAAAGGGTTCCAAAATGAGGAGTTTAAAAAGTAGAGGCAATGAGTGTAGATGGCTTTCTCTAGGAGTCTGTTAGTGAAAGAGAGAGTCTACAAAGGGTGGAGCAAATCTGGGCATGTTTGTGAGCATCACAGAAGGAGATAAAGACTGATTAGCAATAAGAGAAAAAGATTAAATAATGAAAAGGCCAAACTCCCAGAAGATGAGATGATAAAAAAAATGAGAGCTGAAATGAACCACAGAGACCATCTAGTACAACATGATTTTATAGGTGATGTAAATAAGGGTCAGAAAGTTTAATGAGTTGTTCAAGGTTATACTTAAATGACAGTGCCAAGATCTGAATGCTGGTAAGTAGACTTAGCATCGACAAGAAGAGTCATTCCCTTTCTGCCATCAAAACAAAGCAGGAAAGAAAGGAGTTTACTGAGGGATCTTTGGTATGTTCAGTAAAATATAGAGCAAAGTATTCCGCTGAGAGAGAGAGGAGAAGCTTGAGAAGAATGCTTTGAACATATGCTATGCAAAAAAAAAAAAAAAATCTACTGGTGTGAAGCAATGAGGATCCATTAAGATGAAAAAGTTGAACTATATAGTCAAAATTTTGAAGGGAGAAAAGTTAAGAGCAAAGCAAGATGCTCTGGGAAACATGGGTAGAACACCGGGCAGATGCAGCAAGTGGAGAGGAGTTTAGGCACAAAAGCACAAAGAGAAATGGAAAGGCGATAGGTGTTTATGTCATGATAGAAGAATTTCAGTTATAGATAGTAGAGGCAGAACAATTGAAAATGATTATAAGACCAAGGTTATGACGGTCCCTAATGAAATTGGAATGAGGGTATGGATCCTAAGAATTGAAGTTGGTAATCTGGGAAGCAGCAATTGAAGGAAATAACAACTTGTAAAATAAAATCCTTGATTATAAGGGCAGGAGTTGAAGTAAAGAAGACTGTGAACAAGGTACTGAACTAGCAAAGAAAGAACAGAACCTTCAGTGCAGAAGAAATAGTCACCAGGATCTGGATAGTAAACTTCAAAGGTAGATTGCTGAATGATAGTGGTAGAGAAAAGGCCTTAGAAGGCAATTAGGTGATACATTAAATAGAATGCTAGACCTGGCTTCAACAAGATCTGAGTTCAAATCTGGGTTCACTATACTTAAGATTTCATGACTGACCAAACCACTTAATCTGTCTATCTTAGAATTGTTGTGAGGATATAATTAATCTGTAAAGCACTCTGTAAATTTTAAAGCACTATATAAGTGTTGCTGTTGATGCACCAGGGAGAAATAAGATGTATACCCATTCCTCTTTCTAGCTCAGAGTGGTTATATATATATATATATATATATATATATATAGTATGTGTGTGTATAAATTGATGAGACTAATTGTTTTATTTAACTTCCAAAAGGATTTTTGAAGAGTGCCAATGGCAGCAGAACTGCCTTGACTGATAATTGGATTATAAATAAATCTACTATAATCGCAACTCTACAATCAGGCCCACTTTTAGACTCCTGCTTTTGATGCCATTATCTATCACATCATCATTATCATTATCTTTGCTCTGGAGAAGGGTGGGCCACTACTTTGAATTCCTGTGATTTTCCCGATGAATAGGGAGAAGTTTATTTCCAGTGCTACCATTCCTTACTTCTACTTATCTCCCTGTCCATTTCCCCCTTTCTTTGTCCCCTATGGAAGGCCCATTCTCACACTGCCTTTCGTTTGAGGCAATCTGAGTTAAGTGATTTGCTCAGGGTCATATAGCTAGTAAGTGTCTGAAGTCAAATTTGAACTGTCCTTGACTCCAGAGATGATGCTCTATCCACCAACCCACCCAAACAGCCTCAACAAATACCACTCATAGTAAACTTTTCCTTCTTGAAATCAAAGAGACTTAAGACCCTCTCTCATTTTCATCTTCTCCAGAATACACTGTATCCTCAGACACCTTTTCCAGCATTGAATGTACTCATACCTTTATGACACTAAGAATTTAGAGTGGTTCTGGGGGTTAAGTAATCTTTTATAATGATTTAGCCCAGATTTGTCTTGAGAAAACTGTATAGGCAGTCTTACTATATGACATCAATGTCATATTATAGCAGTGTGGATTGCTTTTGTATGAAAAAAAAAGTTTGGGAAATATAATATAATATAGTGTAGTAAAAAAGGAATATTAATTTCTAGACCAGTTGGTCTCTCCAGATTGGACCTGGCTAAGGTAATAATAAACATCAATTTCTAACAAGAAAGCAACTACCCCAGTATGCAAATGAGCTGTTGTCCTCAGATTAGTACTAATATTCAGAAAAAAAACTTGGACTAATGATGCACCACTAGTTTCATGCTTTGTCAAAACAAAGTTCAGGCTCATATTTGGCTACACAAAGTCTCATTAGAAGCTTAATCAGATCAGTCTTTTGCCAACCAAATTTCAATATGAATATTTTCCTGAAAAGTATGGATAGGTTCCAGAAGAGCTCCCTGAAACCAAGGGCCTCTACTAAGGTTTTTCAGAAACAGGAAGACTTGGCACTAGTTTTCATAAGATAAAAGAGATACATCATCACCTTGTGCTATAATCTAAACCTCAGAGAAGGAAACTATGAGGATGAGGATACCTCAGATTCTATAATTTCTTTGTAAGTTACATGCTTTCTATATTACAATAAATAAAACAATATACTATACTCAAGGGATATCATTTGAACTGATCTAACTAAATGTGTATCATAATGAGATCATTCACTCATTCAGCAAACATCAGCATAAGAATAATGGAAGATGCAGTAACATGATACATACATGTCAAAATACATTCAATTGCCTCCCAAATATAGTATAAATATATTTCTAAAAAGGGACCCTTTTAACAGTTTATGCAGTCCTTTGACACCATAGGCCAATAGAATTACCAAAACTTTGTTAGCTATTTGTTCAAAATAATTCTCAATATTAATGTGGAACTGTACTGAATCAGTAGACATTCTATTTTCTCAATGTTTTTGTATGATATTTGAAAGGCAATGGAAATTCTGCAGTATTAAGGGGTATCTGCAACAAAAAGAGGTAAATTTGGACACATTAGTAAGTTAATTAAGGCTCAGTAAGGTTAACTAATTACTAATTAGATAAGTAAGTTAGTAAGGTTCAGTAAGGTTAACTAATTTCTCCATGAGTATCTTATAAGTAGCAAAGACAATGGTTCAATTCCTGGTCCTTTGATTCCAATCTAGTGTTTGCATCTCATTGATTTATTAATTGATAGTGATGATAAAGATCCCCCATTTTAGTCAAGTATCAGAAAATAGTTAATGTTAATGATGATAGTAGTTGACTTGCATAGTCTTAAGTTTTGCAAAACATTTTTACATACATTACCTCCTCAGATCATGTACCCCATTTAAAAAATCTTAAAAGAATTTCAAGTTCCCGGCTCTTCTGGGATATTTTTCAGATCAGAAAGATCTGCTGAAAGTCATCAAACTGTGTTGCAGAACAACAGCACAGGATTTAGATTAAGAAACCCTAAATTGATTCCTGCTTCTTTTTGTTTACATTTGTGTGGCCTTCTGCAAATAAGTTCAGCTCTCTAGGCCTCCGTTTCTTGCTTTATAAGTTAAATGTTGAACTGAGCATTTTAGAATTTCTTCCTATTTTAAATTTTTAATGGGTTGAGAGAAGTCTGATCTAACCATGGCCATAAATCAGTGAGTAATTTGGATTAGATCCCTAAACATCACCTAAACAACAAACAGAAGAACTCTATTTAGCTGGAGTTATCAATGGTCATTAGTGTCAAAGATATCCTGGTGTCCATTTAGCACCCCAAGAGCAAGTCATTTCCCTACTCTGAGTCTAGGCTGGTTCATTCTTTGGCAGGCAGAAGAGGATGGGTTGGAAGGAAAGGTCTGGGGTCAGGACCGGCTAGTTGTGATGAGTATTCCTTAGATAATGCCTACTGGATGAGCTCCAGATGGGAAGCTATTGCTGCTATTTGTGACTCTCCAGCACCAAACAAGTTTGCAATTCACCACCTGGCCTACACCACTATGTCAGAGTGACTGGAAATTTTGAGGCCCGTTCCTTGTTACTTGGCCGACTATGAACTCCTCTCATTGTGTGGTTTGGTCCGTTCCACATCTCCCAGAAGGTCCTAGCGCAAATTTCCAAGTCTGTTCCTCAGAAAGGTTCTGACGAAAGGATACCCAAACCGAACTCAAGGAGGCTGGCGGGGTCCCGAACTTAGAATTCTAAATTTTCAGTTAATTCAATGAGAAGATTAGCCTCTCAAAGCAGGAAGGAGGAGTGAGAGAACGAAACAAGTGAGAAAAGAGGAAGAATGGAACTGTATGTGTAGAAGAGAAACGCAGTGGAACGAAGACGAGTCTGAAAGCCTTGCACACCATTCTCTAGACGCCAAAAAGCGCTGCAAGGAATTTGGAGAGGAATGGGCTACATTTCTTTCCGTCGCCCCACTTAGCTCCAGTTTCCCACCCCCTACTCCCTGAATGCAAAGCTCTAAGTTGGTCAGGCAGGAACTGACCAAGGAAGATACTGCGCTTGAACACACCCCCAGCAGTGCCTCTCCTGGCTACTGACATATCCTTACACTGGCATTCATAGTGGTGGCGTGGTTGGTGCTCTGCCATCCTCGAAGCTGGCGTTGGATTTGAGTGAAAATAGGGGAATGGTTCCCTGTCCCGCTAGATAGGGCCCTTACACCCCACCCGGCCCAGCCCCGCAACCTTACCTCTAGCAACTGCACATAGCTTGCGGGGAACCAACCACGGAGTCCGTCCTCTTTCTGCCCTTCCCACCAGCCCCCGTCTGGCACTTGAAGCACCGTGAGCACTTCTCCGGCGTCAAAGCGCAACCCCTGGCGGTGCCGCTCTCCAGTGAAGGGGTACAACGTCTGGCAACGAGAGCCGGACATGGCCCTGCTGCTTGGGGCTCACAGTGCAGCCTGCATCGCTCCCCAGCCCCGGGTAGTGAGCAACAGGGCAGGGCAGCCTAGCTAAATCCCTAGGCGAGGGGCTTTATTTGGAGTCTCTAGCAGTCACGGGCTCTGAGAACGCCAGGATCCCAAGTTCCACAGGTTTCGTCTGTCTCCCGGTCCCGGCTGCAGATGCTGCCCGTTTCGGGTTCGGTGCCTAACGGGGCGTTGGATCTGCTTTCGAGGACCGGGAAGGGAAGGGAGGAAAGAATAAGAGGTGGAGAAGAGATGAGGACTCCGGCGTGGAGCTGGAGCTGGAGTTGGGTGGCTGCGCTCGATGACGCCCCCGGGCTGGGCTGCTTCTGAGCTCACAGCTTCCAGCTCCCGGCTTCTATCGAGGAGGGGCGGGGCCGAACAGTAGGAGCTAGAGCTGCTTCAGGGATTGGGCTCTTAAAGAACTTCCCAAGGACCTGGAACCCGGGCTGGAACGCACAGCGGACTTAGCCGGGGCTTCCCTATCACGCGGAAATACGCAGCTCCCCCGAGAGGTGTGTCCCAAACTGCTCTGGAGAGCTAGGACTGTTCTTGAGGCCCTGCGGAGGATCATCAGTCTGAGCAGGGACCGAGAGAGAAGGGGGAACTGAGCACATCCAGAGAGCGGGCACATAAATTAGGCGGTTGGCTAGAGGCGGTGAATCTGAGATGTGTTTGGCTAAACAATGATGACAGTAGGGCATTGTCCCATTTCGGGGAATCATTTGGCCCCAGTTGGAAGTTCTCGCCTCTCCACCTAACTTTTTTTAAGGTTCTGATACTAGTTTTTAATTTTAAGATCTCATTAATGAAAAATCCCCACATGCTCGAAGTGGAATGAACTCTTGAATGGAAGAGATAGGCACACATATTATATGTTCCAAAGCTGTGAGAAGCTGTGAGAAGATTGCTAGAGGAAAGGAGAAAAGGGTTTAGAAGAGAAGAGGTTTGGGAAATGCTGGATTTGGAATTCGAGGACGTGGACTAAAATCACATCTCTGCCGCTTGTGTGAGCCAGTGAAAGTCACTTAACTTCTCTAGACTCACTTTCCTTATTTGTAAAATAAGAGGGCTGGACTAAATCACTTCTAAAGTCTAACACTTCACTGATCTCAAGATTTAGCATAATACAAAAAAGCAGATCATAAATGTAAAGCCTGGAACAGGTAGACAGGTTAAGAGATTTACCCAGAGTGCTACTGGTAAGTAAATAAAAGAGGCAGGATTTCATCCTAAATCCTTCGACACTAGAGTCATTGTTTGTTCCACTATGGGAGAGTCAGGAAAGAGTAAAATTGAAGAGCTAAAAAAGATGCAGATGGATAATTGAGATAATAATGAGGAGCCAGGTCTTTTATCTGCCCTTATAATTAGTTGTATGGCATTAAACCATTCCCTCTCCCTTCTGGACTCAGTTTACCTTTCTTTGAAAAGAGGGAATTGGAATGTAAATAGAAAAAGCAATGAAAAGAGAAACTAAATATTATGTAATTGTAATGAATAAATTTGACCAGAGAGAATGGGAAGGGTGAGGAATCTCTGTCTTTTCTTTTCAGTTATGGGAGGTAGGAGAGAACCATAAATTTAGAATATTGTGTATACTGCCAGACTCCATAGTTGTGTTAGTTTGCTGAAGTACTTATTTTTCTTTTTTTTTCTTCTTATTTTAAGAGTGTGACCCATCCTTTTATATTATATAATTCAAAATTGAAAACCTTAATGGGCAAGAACCCAAATAAAGGAAATGTAAATTTGAGGCCTTTTCAAATATTAGAAATCTGAGGCTTGAATAACTATATAAAAGAAGAGTCTTTGAAGGATTAGACTGGAGAAGTTTCCACTAGGCTAAGGGCTGTTGAGCAAATTAGTATTCTAGCTGAATGGCTGTTGCCTCTGACAAATTGAGACTAGGAAAAGGCCAAGGTCTTCCACTCCAATGGAGCCATCACCAGCCATTTTGATCTATGTCTTGCCACTGGATTCCAATGAATCTGGAAGAGAATGAGAATGATCACTGCACAGCTCTGCCTCACTTAAATCCAATTCACTTGCAAGTCAAAACATCAACAATTCTAGCTTTAAAAAGTACTATACCATTTCAGCTGAGGATGGTACTGTAACAATCTACTCAAGCTTGTAACTTAAAGTGGTGAAAGACTGAAGTAGCTTATTGATGATCAAGCCCAGGGATCTAGCAAATCAATGCATCCAGCTAAACCCTGAGAAAAATCCAGTCTCACTCTATACAGTCACATATAGTATCCAAAACCAGAGAGGAGCAAGATCAGCAGCTGAGTTACCTCCTCAAATCATCTTAGCAGTTCATTGACTTATTCAACCAAGGTATCACATATTAAGAAGTGCAGACCCACTTGTCCAGTAAAGATTTCATGTTCTTCATGGAACCAACCCAATTGCTCATTAAACAATGGGTCATTGATATCATGCTCCCCATTGAACATAGCGACCTTCTAAAAAAAAGAAAGAAAATCAGAAATTTGCAGATGCAGAAATGTAAGTTATCTTGATCACATAATATTCCCCACACATATTACAACCATTCTCCTTTAACTCTACTAAATTCTTTCCCACACAAACTGTATTTATTTGTGAGATACAAAGACCCCAGGTTTTGGGGAGGAATTTATACCATAGTTCTTACAAAACCACTTGAATAAATATTTTCATTAAAGTACTGTGTATTGTGACCGTTTAGGCAATTGGAGTTTAGTGATTTGCTTAGGGACACATAGCTAGTAAGTGTCTGAGGCAAAACTTGAACTCAAATTCTCTGGACTTCAAGGCTGGTATTCCATCTACTGAACCATCTAATTGTCCCCCTGGCTATTTGTTAGTGAAAGCATACTATTATGGGGAAGAAGGCTAGAGTTACTCTTAAAACTCCAGCGGTAACATCTGTTCCTCTGAGGACCCAACTTAGTTGGAGGAGTGAGCTTACAGTCACAAGGTTGACTCCCTGGATAAGTGGTTGGGGAGCAAATTATTTTGAAGTAGTGGTATATAAAAACAAATGGCATTAATAAAAATTAAAAATAGAAATGAGGTAATTGAACTGGATGATTTCTAAAGTGCCTTAGATCTACCAAATGTTTTGATTCTATGAAATAGAAGAAACAAAAAGCAAAAAGAGTGAATCATTAATGAGAACTGCAAAGTAAGTCACTTTTCAAGGGTGATCTAATTTAAAGCACACCTAAAGGGCTATTTCGCTTCAACTAGGTTGGGATATAAATTGAGATGGAAAAAAAGTTTGAAGGATCCTTGTAATATTCTCTTCTCTAAAGCATAATCTTCTCTGGGAGTAGGTTTCTTGGGGGGCTTCTGGAAGCAGCCTTCCTTTCAGAGTAATAATCACCTCAAATTCAGCCAGCTGTTAAAGTCCAAATCCTTTATAGTCTCCTTCAAAATAGCCTGGTTAGTTTTCTTAGAAGCCTATCTCTCTCCTTGGTTCCAAGAGCTCTTGCCGCTAGTCCTTTGTCTCTTCCAGCTTCTGCCTCTAGCTCCCTCTGAATCCAAAGCCTCCAGCCAGCACAAAGGTGGAAAATGGAATGTATCTGACTCCTCCTCTGAGATAGGGCTTGTGTGTTCTAATGGGCTTGTGGGAGCTCCTCCTTATATATACTCTCTTAAAGGTGTGAATCTTGTGGAATTGTATTAAGTACTAAGTACATCTAAAGAACTGTTAAGCACCCTGCTATACAGCCATTGTCTCTATCAATTCCACTGACTTAGCACCATGTAAGAATTCTAACATCTCTCACTTTCTTCTGATTTAGAACATAGGTGGTCATGACCTCCCTGACTTCTCAAGGAGGTGAGAACCCCAAAAAAGAAGGTGGTCAAGCCTTCCCTGACTGCTCAAAAAAGGAGTGAAAACACCATAAAAAGGAGGTGATCATGCCTTCCCTGACATCTCAGGAAGGGAGATGAAAACACCAAAGGAAATGGGAAATCAAATCAGATTAGCAGGTTTCTGAAGGGGTTCACTCTTAAAACAGGTATACATAAATCCATCAATGTGGGAGGTATTACACATAATTACATAAATTATATAAGCACATAGTAACATAACACAGGCTAGTAGTAATGTGACAAATAACATGAATCAACATGAGGAATTATACATGTCCATAAGTCCTAGAAATAGTCCAAAAGGAATCTATTGTCCATTAGTTCATGTGCCAGGAATCCAATAATTCCTGCAAGCTTTGAAGTCCTGCAATAGTCTCATCTTGTATTAGGGAATCCAATGATTCCTGCTGGTTTTCAAGTCCTGCAACAGTCTCTATCAACAATTTTTCATCTCAGGGAATCCAATGATTCCTGCTAGTTTTAAAGTTCTTTAACAGTCTCATTATCAGCTATGCTCCTTTAGTGTCAGAAGCTTTTAAGGTCTTCTCTTTTGTTTTGAGGTTTTTCTCTTTTTCTGTCTCTCTCTAGGTCATTGCCACCTTCTCCATTTTGTTTCCTTCTCCGTCTGTAGGAATACAAGCAAGCCCTCTCTCCCAGGCAGTTAACCTATCTAGTCCCTTCTTTTGGGATTTCTCCACATCATCTGGCAACTATATTGGAGCTGTTTGCACTAGACACTGCCCTTTTGGTAAAGCCTGTATTCTCCCCAATTGTAATCCCTTTCTGCGATCTGATTGCTTTTCTGTGCTTGATCATGTAATCCCTTTCTTCCATGTGATTGCTTTTTGCTGATAGATCACATCAGAGTCCTGACCTTCTAAAGACTCTCTGGGTATAACCTCAGCTGCCATCATGCCCCACCTGTCTTTTGTATGATATCTTAGAGCTGGGCCCTGCCTCTCATTTCCCTACATTCCAAGGTCCAGTGGAAGTCCTTGTTGTATTTTGGACATGGGGTTTTGGGTTTTCTACACTACAGTGTAGTATATCTACACTGAGCTCTCTGATGTTCTAGTTTTCCACACTGAAAACATCGATGATTTTCTCTAAAAGTCCCTTGCCAAGAGGGACCCTGTCTTCCCATGTTCACTATAGTCTGGGTATAATAAGCATTTGTACCCATGTGGCACAGCGCCTTATGATCTCCTCTAAAGCAGCATCTTTGTGTAGTCCCCATATAATTATTTTGCAAATCTCATTAGTATTTTCCTTAGCCATTTGTCTTATCATTATTTCTGTAGCTGCATTTTCTCCAATGGTTCTTGTGACAGCTCTCTGCAAACATCCCACAAAATCAGCAAAAGGTTCATTGAGTCCTTGCTCTATTTTTGTGAAGGCTTCCCCTCAATTTTTCCCTGGAAGAGTACCCCAAGCTTTTATAGCAGCAGTTGTGATCTGCTCATAAGCTGTTATGGGGTAATTAATCTATTCTGAATTCTCTCCATACTGATCTTCACCTGCCAGTTGGTCAAAAGTGACTTGTACATTGACTCCAGTTTGCCTGTTGCGATGGGCTTGAATCCTACATAATTCATACTATTCCAAAAGCCACAAGAAGTTTTGTCCAGGTTCTAAACATGTCCTTGCTATGAATTTCCAATCACTTGGGGTTAGGATTTCATAAGCCAAACTATCTAGTAACATCTTAACATAAGATGATGTAGTCCCATAAAGAGTGCAACCCTTTTTCAAATCCTTAATTTTTTCCAAATCAAAAGGAGTGCATCTTCTCCTTTTTTGACCTGAAGAGTCAAGCTCTTCAATCACAGGGTATGCATTTATTTTTAAATAAATATATATCCTGTCTTTCTCTCTTAACCTTAACCAATGCCTTTTGTAATGTTGTCATAGGCTGCTTCATAGGAGATGCTAATTGTGTTTCTGCCTCTACCCCTCCTCCTCCTCCATCTACCCATGAAGGGTTAATTGAGGGAGATAGGTAAGAGGATGGGAAATGCTCCTGCTGTGAAGTGCCACACTCAGAATTGTACTTAACTCCATTTTTATCTGATTCTTCATCCTTTTTACCTAATTTATTTGGCACCTCCACCTCCTGCTTTCTTCCTTTTCCTTATTCTAACACTTATATAATTTTCTAAAGCCAGTTGTATTAAATTATATGTATTAAGTGTGTCTTTGGAAATTGAGTATGGTCCATTATCATTGTAGGATTGACATAATTGCTCTCCTACTAATTTCCACTCCTCTAGATCTAATTCTTTTTCCATACAGAACCAAGGAGATGTATATTGTACAGTTTCTAAAAGTTCAGTGATCTGCTCCCAAATTATAATCAAACCTTGGCTTTTCATGATCCTGACAATGCTCTCTACACATTTTCCCTGAAAAGAAACAGAAGGCTGTTTTCTAAATATCTGTCCCATTTTAGCTGAAATACTACTTTAGCCCTTTAACAAAGTTTCCTTGTCTTTTTTTGTACTCACCCTAATTTCTAGGTCACAGATGAAGGTTCTTGGTCCCATATTCAGGTGCCAAAATGTAATATTCTCTTCAATTTTCTCTGGGAGCAGGTTTCTTGGGGAACTTCTGGAAACAGTCTTCCTTTCAGTTCAGAGTAATAATCACCTCAAATGCAGCCAGCTGTTAAAGTCCAAATCCTTTATTGTCTCCTTCAAAATAGCCCTTTTAGCTTTCTTAGAGGCCTATCTCTCTTCTTGATTCCAAGAGCTCTTGTCTCTATCAATTCCACCGACTTAGCACCTTTTAAGAATTCTAATAGGTCTTTGTAAAGGACAGGAACTTTGGAGAAATATATTTGTAGTTCAGTATAATTGATTTAAACAAGGTGTTAATTCAGTGGAATTGATAAGACAATGGTTATTTAGTTTAGCATGTGAGTTTTCTAGTTAAGCATGATTAATTTAATCTTACAACAAATAATGGCTCCCTAGTGATATAATGATTGGTTTATACTCAGTATACTGTAATGATGTAATTGTAATAGAGCATATAAACTGGAACAAATTCAGCTAGAGACAGACTCAGAGAAGACAGAAGACTGGAGGCTGGAACTCAAGTTCTTAGACTCAAAGAGACATTCCATCTTCATCAGCCTCATAGTGGCTCTCCTGCTTTCTCCACTGAGACCAAGTTCCATCTGAAGGCCCTCCAGAAAGCTAGCTAGATTCCAGGTGAAGGAGACAGACTGTGAAGAAGATAATAAAGAATTTGGACTTCATCACTGTCTATTTTCATGGTCATTACTCTGCTGAAAGGAAGGATGGTCCCAAGACTTCCAGAAAGCAATCCAGAATATTACAGGTTCTAGGACTAGAAAGGTGAATAAATCTTGGCTTTGATCAAGGGAAGATGGAGAGAGAACAGGGAGCTATGTTGTAAGAGGAGAGCAATCTTGTTTTCTCTATTTCCTTTTTTTCAGTTTTTATTTAAATCGAAAGAAAAATCAACCTTTGAAGTAGGAGTCAAAAAAGTTTCATGTTTTATTAGCTGTATGACTTTAAATAAGTCACTTTTACTTTTTTAGCTTTAATTTCTTCTTTTAAATATGAAAAGGGGGTACACAATCTATCTCATAGGGCTGCTATGAGGATCAAATAAGAACATGTCAAAAGAATTATAGATTTAAAGCTATACAAGTACTTTATAATTAGGATACAAATGTGAGCTCTCCTGTGAGCTATTTTTTTTTCAAATTTTTTTTTAAATTTTTATTTAATAATTACTTTATATTGACACTCGTTTCTGTTCCGATTTTTTTTCCCTCCCTCCCTCCACCCCCTCCCCTAGATGGCAAGCAGTCCTTTATATGTTGGATATGTTGCAGTATATCCTAGATACAATATATCTAACAATGAATCTTTTTTATACCTTCCCCAGATTTTTAATCTATTTAAAGAACGATTTGAATATTTTGATATATTAATTTATGACAATTAAGGAATATAACATTCTTCCATGTGATGAAGGTCTATCTGTCTGTATGTCTCTCTCTCACACACACATTAAACTTGGAAGAAAGGAGAAATTGGATGTATTCACTAGAACATGTCAATAGTTAGAATTGCTTTAGTTGCTGAATTGTGTCCAACTTTCAGTGATTCCATTTTGAGATTTTCTTGGCAAAGTTAATAAAAATGATTTGTAATTTTCTTTTCTAGATCATTTTACAGTTGTGGTTGTTATTGTTTGTCCTTCATTTTCAAAGAGACCATATCATCAGGGTGGTGATGCCATGATATGCAATGAATTGGATTTAAGTGATGGAGGGCTGTGCAAGGTCTCCTGCCTCACTTTCTCCTCCAGAGCCATTTGGAACTAGTGGCCAGATATAGACCCAGACAACTGGAGATGGCTCTGAATGCAATGGGAGATCTTGGTGGAAGGAAGGAAGGAAGGAAAGAATGAAGAAAGGAAGGAAGGAAGGAAGGAAGGGAGGGAGGAAGAAAGGAAGGAAGGAAGGAAGGAAGGAAAGAAGGAAGGAAAGAAGGAAGGAAGGAAGGAAGGAAGGAAGGAAGGAAGGAAGGAAGGAAGGAAGGAAGGAAGGAAGGAAGGAAGGAAAAAAATAAAGAGGAGAAAAAAACCTGTTAAGCAAAAATAACCAACATATCAAAAAAAGTCTGCCTATATATATGCTGTGTTCAATAACTATTGTGATTCATTTTAGCAAAAGGTGAAGGCCAAGCTTCACCATTATAATTCCTCAGATTTTTTTGTGATTATTTATCCATGTCTCATAGCTTTATAGATTTAGAGCTGGAAGGGTTTAGTTCTCTCTTTTAAGTCAACCCTAACATTTTATAAATTAGGAAACTAATGGCTAGAGAATACATGACTTACCTAAGATCATATAGGCAGCAGGTAAAGTAGCTGGAATTTGAACTGAGGTCTCCTAACTCAGAAACCCTGGCCCTTTCCACTATGCCAACTTTTCTACTTACATTTCCATTCTACTTATATTGTATGAGTTATTTGCCTTGTTCTTTTACTTATTTTGCTTCAGTTCTCAAAGAACTGTAGTTTTTATATGTTTCTTTGTATTCATCATATTCACTTCTAATAGCATAGTCATAATCCATGATATTCATGGACATATTTACCTATTCCCTGATCAAAGGACATCTATGTTATTTCTAATTATTTATTTCTACATTTTTTTAAAGTGTTGCAATAATCATTTTGATATATTATGCATTATTGTTGGGTTTATTTACTTATTTATTTTTTAATTCACCTCCTTGGGGCAGAAGAATCTATAGATAAGAGATTAGAAATATTTTAGCCATTTTTGGGGGGTTAAATTACAAATTGCTTTAGAAAAAAATTGCTTTGAGAAGAAAAACCTGTGGTTCTTAATGTGTTCTAAATAATGCTTGTTGAATTACATAATGTTTCCATTTGTGCATAGCATAATAGAAAGGAGAATCATATATATGCCTGAAAATCTTTATGATCAAATAATTGAGAAGCTAAATATTGTCCTATTTTGTATTGCAAGTAAACAAAGCAACAGATTTAAAGATGCTCATTCTATTACATATGTACACTATGGCGTTGAAATTGATAATTTCTTAATTTGCAATTTTATTTTTATAAGCAATATCATTAATGTCAATCTCACAATCAGTAGTCATTTTCAGTATAATTAATGACTTTTTAAATTAAAATTACATAATAAGAAAATATTCGATTATGCACTTTCAATAATTATATGATCATATAATGATAAATATAGAACTGAAAGGAACTTCAGGGAGATAAATTTCAATCCTTAAAATAGCAGATTTTTATGTTATTATAAAACCCACTGATTTTCTCATTCCAAAGCATTTAGAAGGGCTGAGTTAAAGGAGCTAAAGTGAGAAATTGGCATTTAACATAGTGATAATAATAAAGAAGAAACATCTTCTGTTGTAACAAAAGTTCTTTATAAAACATATATTTAGTGAATATTTTAAAACTAAGTACTAATAAATTAATACAAGAAAGTAAAGACCTATTTATTAAACACTTTATTGCTTTATAGAAACAATTATCTTTTTATTGTAAAAACCTAGAAATTTATAAATGTAAATGAATAAGAAGTAGTATATGCTATGGAAAATTAATACATTCAATGTTACTCCTGAATTTTAACAGTAAATAGGTTTTACTTTTTGATATTAAATTGAAATAAACATTTGAACCTGAAAATTTTGCTATGTTGTGAAATGGGGATTTCTAATGAATGCATTTTATAATGACAAATGTTGATTTTTTTGGTTAAAAAGAATGAATAGCAATAAATGACATTACATTTTGAGAAATGAGCATTTAAAAACAAATCAATTCACCCCACAAATAATACTATTTTTAATTTTTAAAATAAATTATAAATATGAAAATTGAAAAGGAATTATCAATAAATGTTTGTTATATTACTTATGTGTAGCATTTTTCCAATTACTATATAGAATTTGGAAACTAATATCCTGACTATAATTAAGCCAATTATCTAAGAAAACAATCAAACACACAAGTAAAGCTATGATCTCATTGATAGGGTACTCTGGGTCAGGCTGAATCAATCTAGTTTGATAATTCAGGTTCAGAATCAGGACAAAATAAAAATCTTTATAGTCATGTAATAGTTAACAAAAGGAAATTTACTTAGATATAGCAGGAAAAGGATATTGAGTATGGATACAGCATTAAGTTGGGTACATCTTCCCTGCCTCCATATTTACCATACCTACTGATCTGGTAGCACAGTGAGTAGAAAAATCAGAGTTGGAGCCAGGAAGATTTATCTTCTTGAGTTCATATATGGCTTTGGAGACTTACTAGCTGCATTACTTTGGACAAGTCATTTAACTCTGTTTTCCTTAATTTCCTTACCTATAAAATGAGCTGAAGAAGGAAATGGCAAACTGTTCCCAATATTATTGCCAAAAAAACCCTAAATGAGGTCATGTAGGGCCACATGACTGAACAAGAAGTCAGAATTCTGTGTCAAGCTTGAGAAGGTAGCCTTTGATTCCTTATGTGGTGATTTTGTACTTGAGCAACCAGGAACCTACATCAGTGGTATCAAACCTTATTTTCTTGGATGAGGAAGGTTTCAATACTTTGCAAGAAAAAACAAACCTGAAGTGTATGGGATAAATGTTGTTCTTATTATATGTGAATATTACCTAATAATGCAGATAGTAATCCATCAATTCTTGCCCATATTATAAAACTCCCAACTATAACCTTTGATAAAATCACTACTGGGGTGCAACATAATGTCCCAGGGACTATTTATTACTTTCTTTTAACATCATGAGTATATCAATGAAGGGTGAGGGCTTTCCACTGATTAATTTTTTATTTGTCATGTGAACTCTATTTGTTTTTCTCATACATTTCCTTGATGGCATGCTTTATACTGCTTCAAGTTCATATTTTCTTCTTATTTATCATTTATCTCTCCACTGATTTGTGTGCTTCTCATTTTTAACTTAATTAAGATTAATATTCCATAACTCCTAACTATTCAATAATACTAGAAGAATACTGCTGTTAAAAATATGGGCTATCCAGTGTCTCTTCTGGATCTGTATCCCAAAGAGATCAAACAAAAGGGAAAGAGACTTATATGTGAAAAAAATGTTTGTAACAGCTCTTTTTGTAGTGTCAAAGAACTGGAAACTGAGTGGATACCCATTAGTTGAGGAATAGCTGAATAAGTTATGGTATATTAATGTTATGGAATATTATTGTTCTTTAAGAAATAATCAACAGAATGATTTCAGAAAGGCCTGGAGAGACTTAGATGAACTGATGCTAAGTGAAATGAGCAGAACCAGGAGAATACTATACAGAGGAACAGCAAGATCAACTGTGAGATGATTCAGGCCAATTCCAATAGACTTGTGATAGAGCCATCTGCATTCAGAAAGCGGACTGTGGGGACTGAATGTGGATCACAACATAGTATTTTCACCTTTTTTTGTTGTTTGCTTGTTTTTTTTTTTTCTTTCTCTTTTTTTCCCCTTTTTGATTTGATTTTTCTTGTGCAGCATGATAAATGTGGAAGTATGTATAAAAGAATTGCACATGTTTAACATTTATTGGATCACTTGCTATCTAGGAGAGGGTTTGGGGAGAAAAATTTGGAACATAAATTTTGCAAGGGTGAATGTTGAAAACTGTCTTTGCATTTTTTTGAAAATAAAAAGTTTTTGGTTTTTTTTTTTTTGTTTTGTTTTGTTTTGTTTTGTTTTTTTGCTGAGGAAATTGGGGTTGTGACTTGTCTAGGGTTATATAGCTAGTAAGTGTTAAGTGTCTGAGATCACATTTGTACTCAGATCTTCCTGACTTCAGGGCTGGTGCTCTATCCACTGTGCCACCTAGCTGTCCCTAAAAAGCTATTATTTAAAAAAAGAAAGAAAGAAAGAAAGAAAGAAAGAAAGAAAGAAAGAAAGAAAGAAAGAAAGAAAGAAAGAAAGAAAGAAAGAAAGAAAGAAAGAAAGAAAGAAAGAAAGAAAAAGAAAATATAAACATTGTATCAGTGAGAAGCATGGGGTCATTTAAAGAATTTCAAAATTTCCCCAAATTACTCCAGTTCATTCTCTTCTACCTGATTCATATTCCCATTACTTTGACTGATTACCTATCGATATATTATAAATCATCATAATCTACCTATCAATCTACCTATCTATTTTCTTGTTATCTAGATATTTATTTAGATGTAGATATATAGAGATACATAGAGGGATTTATATATATGTGTGTGTGTGTGTGTGTGTGTGTGTGCGTGTATGTATCGATCTGTATCTATATGTCGAACGTGCCATTTATACATATCTGAATCTATGTGTACATCTATATCTATGGATTTAGATAGCTATGTCTATTTCTATTGAGATCTATATCTAAATACATATATTTTATGTATTATTATATTATATCTCTTATTACCTTATATACTAATGTACAGACTTAATGGTTGTCTATTCAACTGCATAGCATGGCCTTTTTTTTCCCCTATATGAATAGTAAGGCCAATCTCAAGCTCTTATGAGGGGGCCACTAGGTTGCACAGGGGTTAGAACACTGACCCTGGAATCAGGAGGACCTGAGTTCAAATATGGCCTCAGATGCTATGTGACCCTGGGTGAGTCACCTAACCCTGATTCTCCACCCCCTCCCCCCCCCCAAAAAAAAGAGGTCATAAATGTTTCATTTAGGAGGATCTGCAGTGTTACAATGATTGATGATTTGAGCACAAATCATGTAGAAACAGGATTATCTCAAAGATTTTACCCCAGCTGGAAATCCATCCTGGATTTGAATTCTCACTTCTATTTTGCCAAGAGTATAGTTCCTTTATTGCATTATATTCTGTGATTATCTTGAAAAGTATCATTACTGGGGTAGCTAGTTGGCACAGTGGTTAGAGCTCCAGCCCTGAAGTCAGGAGGACCTGAGTTCAAATCTGACCTCAGACACTTAACACTGCCTACCTGTGTGACCCTAGTCAAGTCACTTAACCCCAATTGCCTCAGGGGGAAAAAAGTATCACTGCTTTCCTGTGTTGACTTTCATCTTCCCTGTGGTGATCAATTTTTGTTTGAGTTCAATAGTTTTTCCCTATTGAATTCTCTCCATATAGGTACTGTATTAATTTTAATACTTGTTTGACTATCTCCTCTATTTCCTCAGATTCAGTAATTCTTCCTGCAAAATGGCATTCCATTATCTTTATATAAAAGTTTGTGTGTATGTGTGTGTGTGTGTGTGTGTGTGTGTGTGTGTGTATGTATGTTTTGGATTGTTGTCAGATTCCTTGGAATCATATTCCCATTAGTGGGAACCCAAAGGTATGGACAATTTAGTCACCATAATAATTTAAATTAATATCTAGAACACCTGAGCCATTTCTGGCTATAACCAATGTATAATAACATAACTATCTTCCTACAATCCCTTCATTCTCCAATCTTCTAATTTTTTTTAGACATCTTTGCAAGTTTGTGTATTGTAAGACAGAAAAAAATAAAAGCTGTTTTAATTTGTATTTCATTTACTATTTTTTAGTGTTTTAGAATGCTTTCAGGATTTCATTTAGTCTTTGCAATCTATTTTTGAAAAACATTAGTATTCTTTTGACAACTTACCTATGAGGAAAAGATTCTTTATCATATATATACATACACACACATATATATGCATATACATACATATATATAGCTTCTATTTTATGCAAACATTTTTACCTTATAATTTCTTTTCTATTTCTATATTCATTGATATTTATGCAAGTTTTAATTTATAGTCAAAAATTCCTATTTTATAGTTTATGATCTCCTTGTTTAGTTAATAACTATGAAATATATGTGATCTCAATTTGCATCTAACTTCTCTGATGGTGTGATTTTTTTTATTCAACTCAAATATCTATTTTGAAGTGATAGTAACATGTTGTTGTGATAGTGTTAATATCTGTTTTTACATAGGCTAGAATAATTTTTCTGTTGGTGGTAAGAATATAGTCCTTGGCATGTGATTGATCTAAGACACAATGACTTGAATTGCTGGAATGCCTTCCTTGCCATGTAAGGCATAAAAAATTCTACATTTTGAGGATTTGGTGTATTGGAGGTTTAGCAGAATTCCTTTTTCCCTATGGGTCTTTGTGACCCAGCATTGCCATGAGCAGCACCTGTATGAGCAATTGCATTTCAAAAAAGACCTTCATCACTCAACTGGCCTAAGTTAGATTCCATTCAGATCAATGATATAAAATTTTAGTCTAAAATTAGTTTCTGCTAAAATATTTCTGAGTTTTCCCTATAGATGCTAAAAGAAATAATTTATGTTCTTGGATTTGACACACACTGGACTACTTTATTATTATTATTTTTGTTTCTTATTTATTGAGGCTTGTCTCCTGATCCACTTTAAGTCTGGTAATTTCATGATTCTTTAATGTGTTTTTTCCCCCTCATGATCTTTTGTTCTTCTAAAATAATTTTAAAATCATTTGGTATATCTTCAGTAATTTGCCTACTAATCAACCAACAGGCATTTATTAAACATTTACTATGTGTTAGAGCTGTGCTAAACTCTATGTATAGAAAGAAAGAGCAAAACAATTTATGTCCTGAGGAAATTACATTCTAATTGTGAGGTGATATGTATACATCAATGTACACACAAGATATATTTAGAATAAGTGGAAGATAATCTAAGAGGCAAAGACATTAGCAACTTTAGATCAGGAAAGATGAGGAAAGAATGAGATTTGAGACATCTTGGAAAAAGCCAGGGGAACCAAAAGGTAGAGGTGAAGGCATAGATCATTATAACCTTTGCCCTGGAGATGAGAGATGGAGTATCATCTTTTAAGGATAGCAGATGAGCCAGTTAATCTGTATTTAGGGGACCTGAAGGGCAATAAAATATAAGAAGCTTAAAAATATAGCTGAGTCATGTTATGAAGAGCTTCAAATATCAGAGGACTAGTTCATCCTGGAGGTAATAGGGAGCCATTAGAATTCAGTAGAAGAGATAAGGGAGAGGGGTTCATATGGTTATAACTAAGCTTCAAAAAAAATCACTTAGTTGAGTGAAAAATGAATTGACTGGAGTAAGGAGATAAATTAGACTGTAATTGTAATAAATAATAAATTAGATTGTAAAATTGTAATATTTTAGTATGGAATGATGACTTTAGTGTGGTGACTTTAGTTGTCAGAGAAGAGAATGGATCACATGTGAATGATGTTATAAATGTAGAATAACAATCAGCAAAAGATTAGAAATGTGGAAAATAATAAGAAATCAAGGAGAAAATTGAGTTTGAGAGCTTTACTGACTAGGAGAAGGATGGTGTCCTTGTCAATAGGAAGAAGGTATAATTTGGGAAAAAGATAATGAGTTCTGCTTTGAACAGATAGTTTGAGATTCCTACATAATATCTGACTTAAAATGTCTAAAAGACTGTTGTTGATGCAATATTGTAGTTCAGGAAAGAGATTGGGACTGAATTTATAGCTCTGGAAATCATCTAGATGAAGAGGAGTCCATGGGAGCTAGTGACCCAGTATAGACCAAAAAAAGAGAAAAAAGACTAAGACACATCATTGTAGGCATACGCATGTTTAGTAGGTGTGAGTTAAATGGTTATTCAGCAAAAGAGACTGAGGAAGAAAGAGCAGTTGGAGAGGAGAGTCACAATAGAACAATGTCATGAAAATTTAGAGGAGAGAGTATCCATGAGAACAGAGTATCAGAGAAGGTAGAGAGGTTATTAAGAAGTACTTGGGACAGAGAAAATTTCATTAGATTTAGCAACAGGGAGAACACTGAATAACATTTATTTTTTAAAATCAATGAAAATCTGTCTTCTTTTCTTTCTATTTAGAAAGCAGAGGATTTAGATATTAGGGTACAAGTAAGAGAGGGAATTTTAGTAGGAATAATCTAGACAAGTTGGGAAAAGAATCTAGAGTTCAGAAGTTTTATAGCAACCACTGTGGAGAGTAAATAGAAAATCAACTAGGGAAGACTAGAGGGTTTATTTTAATTTAGTGAAGGTCCAAATGGGATCAAATGACAACTTAGTAGGCATAGTTGTAGTGGTTTCAAAATGGAGCAAAGGAAGCAGATGTTGAGAATAATTAATGGTTGAGGTTTGGCAAGATGTGATTGGTGGGACAAGTACTTTTTATAGCATAAATCTTACTTTCTCTTTAAATGATTGAGATAATTCACTTTTTAAAATTTTTTTCAAATTTTTTTTTATTTTATACTTAAATACAAAATAAGAAAATAATTTTTTGAAGGAAGTAATAGGTCAATTCCTTTATTTTGTAAATGGAATAATTAGTTGAATTAAAATTGTTATGTGATATATATCAGGATATTGGCAGGGCATTTTTAAAATTTATTAATTGAATTTATCTTTATACTTTGTCAAGAAATAGTTTTTTTTATTTATTTTAAAAAATCTTTTAGTAAAAAAAAAATCGAATAACCAATCTCAATTTAAGACAATAAGGTAATTTTGATTATCCCCTACTGCAGAATACTTTAATAAGAAAAGAATTTTTTTTTAATTGCCAAGTACATAACAGACCATAAGTGAGGATTCAATATAAAACAATGTATTTTTATTTCAAGAGAACTTATATGACAAATACTATACATTGCTTTCAAAGCTGCCCAGCTTTTCTTTCTTTGTTGATTTTCTTTTGTTCTATGTTGTGTAATTTTTACTTTGTTTTTCCTTCCTCTTTCTCCCACCACCCTAAAGAAGTCTACTATTAAGGGTGGATATATATATATATATGTATATACACATTATATATATAATATATATATATGTATACACACACACATAGATATCTATTGACATACATATATGTGCACATAAACACATATACATATATGTATGATTATACTATACTTATTTCTACCTCATCAATTTCTCTGAAGGTGGATAGCATTTTCCTTCATAGGTCCAAGTCTTTCCATGTTTTTTCTAAAACAACTAGCTCATTATTTTCTACTCCACAACAATATTTCAATCTAATCACATTCTATCTGAGATTGTCTATAAAAGCTTTTTATTTTTGGCCAAATTTAGTGCATTGTTTCTATTTTTGGTGACCTAAATTTTATTTAAACAAGAACATTTTAATTTGGAATAATCAAAATTATGTTTTTTACACTTTAACAGTGTTCTCCCTTAGAATATCGTTTAAGGTCTGATGCTACTGAATCTACTCCCTTTATATCTTTTTTCCTGTTTTTTTTTTTTTTGGAAGTTTCTGACATTTTCCTCTTTCAAATAAACTTTGTTATTTTTTTTTCTAACAGTAAAATAATTTTTAGTAATTTAATTGGGATTACAATGAATTTATGACCTTCTGAATTCAATTCTCCCTGTGCAACAAGAAAACTGTTTGGTTCTGCACACATATATTGTATCCAGGATATACTGTAACCTATTCAACATGTAAAGGATTGCTTGCCATCTAGGGGAAGGGGTGGAGGGAGGGAGGGGAAAAATCGAACAGAAGTGAATGCAAGGGATAATGTTGTAAAAAATTACCCTGGCATGAGTTCTATCAATAAAAAGTTATTAAAAAAAACAATGAATATATGAATTAGTTAGATAAAATTGTCCTTTAAAAATTGTATTGGTTTTATCTACCCATGAACAATAAATATTACTTTGATTATTTAGATCTCACTTTATTTGTATAAAAAGTATTTTATGTTTATGACATATAGTTCCTATATCTGTTTTGGCAAGTATACACTCAAGAATTTTATAATGTCCAGCTATTTCAAATGGTCTAAAAACAATATTAAATAATATTTTTGGCACATAGTTTCTTTATTTTTCATATTTATCTATTTTAACGTTAACTTTGAGATCATGATTACTATCCTTGCTTTTTTTTAATACAATAAATGCTACTCTTTTCCTTTATTTTATCTTTGTGTGTATCTCTCATTTTTATAATGTTTCCTGAAAGCAACACATTATTGAATTCAAAATTTTAATATGTTATCCATTTCCATTTTATGGATAAACTTATTCCATTCACATTCTAAGCTACAATTCCTTGTGCTTTTTCTTTCTATTTTTCTTTACTTTTCTTCACACCCTTTTTATCCTATCCCTCCCTGTTTCTCTGTTTTACTTCTACCCATACCTTGTACTCCTATCCCCTAAATTCTTCCCTTCTCTCCCACACTAATGCCTTGCCATTTTATTTCTTTTGAAATGTAGAAGACTTTTATACATACATACATATACATATATGTGTGTGTCTTTGTGTGTATGTTATTCCTTCTTTATCCATGCATATGTTTTGAAAATAAAAAGCTTTACATCATATGTAATGGAGATAAACTGGAACCATTCCCAATAAGATCAGGAGTGAAACAAGATTGTCTACTACCACCTTTACTATTCAATATTGTATTAGAAATGCTAGCTTTGACAGTAAGAGATGAAACAGAGATTAAAGGAATTAGAGTAGATAATGAGGAAACCAAATTATCAGATTGCAGATCTGATATGATGCAGATGATATGTTGATATACTTAGAGAATCCCAGAGAATCTTCTAAAAAGCTATTAGAAATAATCCACTACTTTAGCAAAGTTGCAGGATACAAAATAAATCCACATAAATCATCAGCATTTTTATACATCACTAACAAAATCCAATAGCAAGAAATACAAAGAGAAATTCCATTTAAAATAACTGTCAATAGTATAAAATATTTGGGAATCTATCTGCCAAGGGAAAGTCAGGAACTATATGAGCAAAACTACAAAACACTTCCCACACAAATAAAGTCACAAATAAACAATTGGAAAAATATCAAGTGCTCTTGGATAGGTTATATAATATAATATAATAAAGATGACAATACTCCTTAAATTAATCTATTTCTTTAGTGCTATATCAAACTCCCAAGAAACTATTTTACTAATCTAGAAAAAATAACAACAAAATTCATCTGGAAGAACAAAAGGTCAACAATTTCAAGGGAAATTAATGGGGAAAAAAGCAAATGAAGATGGCCTAAAACTGTATTATAAAGCAATTATCAAAATCATTCAGAAATAAACTAATTGATCAGTGGAATAGGTTAGGTTCATAGGACAAAATAACTATAGCAATCTAGTGTTTGACAAACCCCCAAAGCCCAAGAATTCACTATTTGACAAAGACTGCTGGGAAAATTGGAAACTAGTATGGCACAAATTAGGCCCATCGACCCACACATAACACCATATACCAAGATAAGGTCAAAATAGGTTCATGATCTAGACATAAAAAATAATATTATAAACAAATTAGAAGAACATAGTATAGTTTACCTCTCAGACCTGTGGAGGTGGAAGGAATTTGTGATCAAAGAAGAACTAGAGATCATTATTTATCACAAAATAGGTAATTTTGATTATCTTAAGTTAAAAAGTTTTTGTACCAAAAAAAGTAATGCAGACAAGATTAGAAGGGAAAACATTTTTTACATTCAAAGGTTCTGATAAAGGCCTCATTTCTAAAATATAGAGAGAATTGACTCAAATTTGTAAGAATTCAAGCCATTCTTTAATTGATAAGTAATAAAACAATATGAACAGACAATTTTCAGATAAAGAAATTGAAACTATTTTTAGTCAAATGAAAAGGTGCTCCAAATCAGTATTGATCAGAGAAATGCAAATTAAGAGTACTCGGGGACTCAAATTTATAAGAAATCAAGCCATTCTCCAATTGATAAATGGTCAAAGGATATGAACAGACAATTTTCAGAGGATGAAATTGAAACTATTACCACTCATATGAAAGAGTGTTCCAAATCATTATTGATCAGAGAAATGCAAATTAAGACAACTCTGAGATACCACTACACACCTGTCAGATTGGCTAAGATGACAGGAAAAAATAATGATGAATGTTGGAGGGGATGCGGGAAAACTGGGACACTAATGCATTGTTGGTGGAGTTGTGAACGAATCCAACCATTCTGGAGAGCAATCTGGAATTATGCCCAAAAAATTATCAAATTGTGCATACCCTTTGTTCCAGCAGTGTTTCTATTGGGCTTATATCCCAAAGAAATACTAAAGAAGGGAAAGGGACCTGTATGTGACAAAATGTTTGTAGCAGCCCTATTTGTAGTGGCTAGAAACTGGAAAATGAATGGATGCCCATCAATTGGAGAATGGCTGGGTAAATTGTGGTATATGAATGTTATGGAATATTATTGTTCTGTAAGAAATGACCAGCAGGATGAATACAGAGAGGACTGGCGAGACTTACATGAACTGATGCTGAGTGAAATGAGCAGAACCAGGAGATCATTATACACTTCGACAACGATATTGTATGAGGACATATTTTGATGGAAGTGGATTTCTTTGACAAAGAGACCTAACTAAGTTTCAATTGATAAATGACGGACAAAAGCAGCTACACCCAAAGAACGAACACTGGGAAACGAATGTGAACTATCTGCATTTTTGTTTTTCTTCCCGGGTTATTTATACCTTCTGAATCCAATTCTCCCTATGCAACAAGAGAACTGTTCGGTTCTGCAAACATATATTGTATCTAGGATATACTGCAACATATCCAACATATAAAGGACTGCTTGCCATCTAGGGGAGGGGGTGGAGGGAGGGAGGGGGAAAAAAATCGGAAAAGAAACGAGTGCAAGGGATAATGTTGTCAATATAAAGTAATCATTAAATAAAAATTAAAAAAAAAAAAGAGTACTCGGAGATACCACTATACACCTCTCAGACTGGCTAAGATGACAGGAAAAGATGATGATGAATATTGGAGTGGATGTGGGAAAACTGGGACACTGATACATTGTTGGTGGAACTGTGAATGAATCCAATCATTTTGGAGAGCAATTTGGAACTAAGCTCAAAAAGTTATCAAACTGTGCATACCCTTTAACCCAGCAATGTTTCTGCTGGGCTTATATCCCAGGGAGATCTTACAGGGTGGGGGAAATCCACATGTGCAAAAATGTTTGTGACAAACCTTTTTGTAGTGGCAAGAAACTGAAAACTGAATGGATGTCCATCAATTGGAGAATGGCTGAATAAAATGTGGTATATGAATGTTATCGAATATTATTGTTCTGTAAGAAATAACCAGCAGGATGATTTCAGAGAGGCCTGGAGAAACTTACACGAACTGATGCTAAATGAAATGAGCAGAACCATGGCAACAACAAGACTATATGATGATCAATTCTGAAGGAGTTTGATTGATATAGCACTAAAGGACTAAGGCTCTCTTCAACAATGAAATGATTCAAACCAGTTCCAATTGTTCAGTGATGAAGAGAGCCATCTATACCCAGAGAGAGGACTGTGGGAACTGAGTGTGACCACAACATAACATTTTCACTCTTTCTGTTGTTTGCTTACATTTTGTTTTCTTTCTCAGGTTTTTTTTTTCTTCTTGATCCAATTTTTTTTTTGTGTGTAGCAAGATTACTGTATAAATATGTATACATATATTAGATTTAACACATATTTTAACATATTTAACATGTATTAGACTACCTGCCATCTTGCGGAGGGAGTGGGAGAAAGGAAAGGGAAATTTGGAACACAAGGTTTTGCAAGGATCAATGTTGAAAAATTACCCATGCATGTGTTATTAAAGTTAAATAAAAAGGTTTTTTAAAAAATCATTCCATCATATTCAATTCAACCTAAACCTTTTTTCAAACTATTTGAATAATGATGACAATCATAAAAGTATTGCTAATGTTTCACTTTATTGAGTACCTATAATTGATTTTTAATATTTACCTTATATTTCTCCCAAAAGTATATCAAAATTTCTTTCAGTTCTGGGTTTTTTACCCCTAAACCTGAAAGTCTTTCAGTTTGTTAAGTATCCAATTTTTAAATATTTAAGATTATACTTAACTTTGCTGAAGGAGTTATTCTTCATTGTAACCCAAGTTCTTTTGCTCTACAAAATATAGTGTTACAAAATCTATGGTCTTTCAACATAGTAACTACTAGATCTTGTGTAACCCTTGTTGTAGTTTCATGATATTATTTTTTTTTTCTTTGTTGCTTCTAAAACTTTGAAACTTGGCTATGATATTTCTGTAAGTTTTCTTCTTTCTTTTCTTTTTGCTTGGTGGATTTTTTTTTCTCTTTCTGCTTTGCATTCTTTATTCTAGAACTTCAGGGCAATTTTCCTTGATAATTCCTTGTAACACTGCATCCAGATTCTTTTTTTAAAAACATAATTAGCCTGACTATTTTTATATTATTTCCCCTTAATCTGTTCTCCAGAGCAGTTGTTTTTCTGATGAGATGTTTCACTTTCTCTTGCATTTTTTCATTCTTTTATGATATCTTGGTGTTTTAGAATGTCCTTAGTTTTCCTTTGCCCAATTCTTTCTTTCTTTCTTTCTTTCTTTCTTTCTTTCTTTCTTTCTTTCTTTCTTTCTTTCTTTCTTTCTTTCTTTCTTTCTTTCTTTCTTCCTTTCTTCCTTTCTCTCTCTCTCTCTCTCTTCTCTCTCTCTCTCTCTCTCTCTCTTTCTTTCTTTCTTTTTTTCTCTCTCTCTTCCTCTCTTTCTTTCTTTCTTTCTTTCTTTCTTTCTTTCTTTCTTTCTTTCTTTCTTCCTTCCTTCCTTCCTTCCTTCCTTCCTTCCTTTCTTCCTTCCTTCCTTTCTTTCTTTCTTTCTCCTGAGGCAATTGAGGTTAAATGACTTGCCCAGGGTCACACAGCTAAGAAGTGTTAAGTTTTGATTTGAACTCAGGTCCTCATGACTTCAGGGCTGGTACTCTATCCATTGCACCAACTAAATGCGCCCCCCCCCCCATTCTAGTTTTCAAAGAATTATTTTCTTAAGTTTTTGATTCTCTATTTCAAGTTAATTGATTTTTTTATGATTTTTTTTTGGATTGCTTTTATTTTTTTTTCTAATTTTTCTTTAATCTCTCTTATTTAATATTTAAAGTCTTTAAAATTCTTCCAAGGAGTTTTTTTGTGTTTGGGACCATTTGATGGTTTTCATTTTTTAAAATATAATTTTTTTATCTCCATTATTTTCCTATGAATTTGAACCTAGATCTTCTCTATCCTATCTATATATGGCTGGGTTCTTTCTCTTTTGCTTACTCATTTATATTTATTGATTGTTTTTAGTTTACTTTGTTTTTTGCAGTTATTAGTGTAATCGATTTGTAGTCCTGAGGTATGGGTGATGTAATGCCAAGTATTAGCTACTTCTTACTGTTATTTTCTGAGATCTGTCTTTGGGTCTAACCTTAAGCTTTCTTCTTCACTCTTCAGCCACAGCTAGGGTCTCTAGTCACACTGTCCCATAAATGATCTTGCTTCTATCCCAGAGATAGAACTAAAACCAGAGTCTGCTCTTCTGCCTGTTCCCCTACTCAAAGGGAATTCCATCTCCTCACTAGGTTTGTGCTATCTTTTTCTCCATGAAGCAATGGCCTAGGATGTGTCTGATCAGCACATCTGTACCTGGTGCCCCTTCTCCTACTCAGCTGTCAGGCTCCCATACTGTCTGCAAAATAGTTTTAAGGCTGAGACTGCTTTTAAATTTAGTTTGAACCAACATCACTGGAGGTTGAGTCTTTTCTGAGGTTTTCTTTATTTGCCTTAGGAAAATTGCTTTATCCTGTGGTTAGTTCTAGTCTGCCTAATCTTCTCAGAATCCACTGGAGAATTTATTTTTAAATTTAATTTGTTTTCCTCCCCTTTAGCAATTTATGGCTTGCCCATTTTCTTTTTCTGAAATTGGATTGCTTAGATCTCTATTTCTTGTTTCTTAGGTTGGAAATATTTTTGTTTTTTGTTTTAGTAAATTTCTTTTCTATTTGTTATGAATTCATGTCATTAATCATTTGTTTTGGTAATTTTATTTTCTTCTCTTGATCAGTTTAGCCAATGATATATCAAATGATATATAACAACATTTTGTTAGTTTTTTTTAGAAAAAATCCAGTTATCAGTATTTTTGTTAAGATTTTCTATTTCTCCACTACTTTTAAAAACACCATTATTTATTTTAAAATTTAAATAGAAAATAAGAGGAAAACATTGTCATATGCATAGCAGAACATAATTCAAAAAATACAGAAATAAATTTCTATATCAAGAAAACCTATACAATAAATGTATATGTAGCTCATGTTCAGAGCTGTCCACAAAGCTGTTAAGTTTTCTTTTGTTCTTTGTGGTATACTTTTCACTTTATTCTTTTTTTCCCCTTTCTTCTTTCCCAGCTCTCCAGCAAAGTTACAGTTAAGCTCAGAGGTATTTAAGACACACACACACACACACACACACACACACACACACACACACACATACACACACACATACACACATGCACATATGTACACAAACATATGTACATTTCCATTAATTTTGGAGGTCTTTAATTTTTTGCATATGCTTTAGCGTTTGTTTCATTTTGTTAATATAAGTTTTAAAGAAATTTATATTTTCTTTTGAGAACTGATTTATCTATGCTCCATATTTTTGATATGTTGTTTTATTATTTCAATTATTTTAAGCATAATTATTTTTTCTAAGATGTATTTTTTTGAACCAAAATATCATTTCTTAGTCTTCTTTAATTCTATAAATAGGAATTTTGCTTATATTTCCTTCATTCATTAATATTTTCTTTCATTAGAGTTTGTAACTAATATATTTATTTTATCTACTTACTTTTTTATATTTCTTAATTTCATGCCCTAATATAATAAAAATTTATAAAGTACTTTAGAGAATTTACATTATGTATGTTCTTTAATATTGCCATTTAGAGGTCATCATATTTTAGTCAAATCTAATTTTTTAAACCAACAATTTTTTTCCATTTTGTACTTTCTTACTGTTTATATTTCTGCTAGATTTAGGCAGGTCTGAAAGAAGTATATTAATGTCTCCTGTAATTATTTTGTTATCATTGACGTCTCTTAAAAATTTGTCCAACTTTTCTTTTAAGAATTTAGTCTGTAAGCTTTTCAGCATATAAACATTTATTAGTTATTTTTTTATTTTTATGATGCCTTTATGCATAACCTAATCTCACTATTGTTTTTATTGTTTTCTTTATCAATTATTTTACATGTTATTGTTTCCTTGTTGGAATCCTTACAAACTGCTAACTAATTAGAATTGATCTAATCTTACAAGAAGATGTTTTGGGCAGAACCTGAAACAAGGTACTAAGTAGGACTAATTAATACAAGGCTTGTGTTTACACCTTTACTCATTGGAGTTCACAAGTATGCCAGCTTCACAAAGTAAACTTTGTACCTTTATGAGTTCACACCTCCCTTGAAGCTCTTTGGGCCAGAGAGCACTATGGGAGAAAACCCATAATCCCTCTCTCTTGTATCCCACAATTCCTCCCTCTTGGATAAAAGAAACAGATAGAGGCTCTCGGTCAGATTTCAGCGGAGTTACGCCAGAAGCCCTCTCTCCGAGGCAAGGCAAGAGAGAATATATATTCCACTTGGCTGGCTGGTCGCAGAAGAGAGTTCAGCTGCATTGGAGAGGAGTTGGTGGCTGGGCTCCTGCACGCCCCGCACTGAGACCAAGCTGGTCTGAAAGACTCACCAGAAAGCTAGCCGAGCCCCAAGTGAAGGAGACAAGAGATTCATTCCATCTCTGTGTTGGTTGGAGGCAGAAGAAAGCAGAGGCAGAGGCTGAAGGACAGAACCTTTGGATTTGGAGACATCTGGAGGGCTCTAAGCTAAACCGGCTGTGTTTTGAGAAGAACAAGAACTCCAACATTTGAACTCCAACATTTTGGCGCCCGAACAGGGACCCAACATTTGAACTCGCAACATTTCCTCTTCTGAAATCATGATTAGTACTTCTGGATTCTAGAATTTGGATTATAATATATATGCATACTCAAAATTATATACATATTTCATTTTATTGATGTTTTAAATGTGTGTTGTTAGGGGTGGGATTGCATATAATAAAGTTTTGTGTTTTGCCTTCTCAGCTATTGCTCAATTCATTTTTCTTGGCAAAGTTAATTCATTTATATTTCTGGCTATAATTGTTAACCATTTAAGTCTTTTGTATCCTTATCCCAACTTTCACCTCACTCCTTTAGTATTCTGTCTCTTAAAATGGGAAAAGATTTTCCAATGCCACCGATTTGAGCCACCTTTAATGTTGTCCTGCCCCATGATTATTCATTGAGAAGTCAGACAGCCTTAAATAGCTTTTAGAAGTATCATGTACAAAAGTAAGAAAAGCTGGTACAAAACATTATCTCAGAATGTTTTGACAGTCTTACACAATACAGATTTCAAAGGAAAGTGGCTCATAATATAACATAGGAATTATTTTTTTTTAATTTTTTTTTAAGGAATGTTCTTTCTTTCTTTCTTTTTTTTTTTTTAAACATTCTTCCATGTGAGTCAGGTGAGGAGAAAAAATAACAAAAGGGAAAAATCATGACAAAGAAAACAAAAAGATGAAAGTAATGTGTGTTGATCCACATTCAGACTCCAGAGGTATCTCTCTGTATGTGGATGGCATTTTCCATCCAAAGTTTATTGGGATTGCCTTGGATCACGGAATTGCTGTGAAGAACCAAGTCAATCATAGTTGATAATCACACAGTCTTGTTATTGCTATATCACAGGAATTCTAAATAGCTACTGATTGTTAAAAGTCTCCCCCACCTTCTTCCCCCCCCCACCCCATTGCTGGGGTGTTTACAAAGTTCTCCATGTTGCATCCACATGTGATGCTATCAGGTCCTGATTCCTGTTACAGACACTGCTACCACCTGACCCAGAGACGTATATCAAACACTGATGAGAGGATTGGAAGCCCAGCCTCTTGGATCTTTTGAAGCTGAGAAGTCCTACTCTAGGAAAGAGGACTTAGCTCTGAATGAAGGAGATTTCTCAAGTATGTGTTGAAAAGATCCACTTATTACAGTTTTTAGAATAACCTCCCATTCTAGCTAACCAGATACAAGATTCAGAAGCAAAATAACAAAATCCCATCAAATGGATCTTTTTTGTCATTTCAGTTCATCGAAGATTATTTTTTAAATTTAGTTTAAAGTCTTGCTGCTTAAGGTCTATTCTTACCTAGGTAGTGTGTAAGGATGAAATGGGGTAAGGTGATTTTAATCACCTTATATACTCAATGAAACAGACTCAGAGCTACACACATAGGCTTACATTTTTTAAAACTTCTTCTAAATTAAGACAATCTCTGTAATTTATTTTGTTCATTCTAACTTCAGCCCAATCTTCTCATCTCTATCTCTTGCCCTGTTCTATTCAAACCCACATCATTTGAGTTTACTTTTATCATTATTTTCTCTCACCTTGGGGAAAAAAAAAAACAACCTACTATTCTCTGTCCTTTCCCCAATCTCATTCATTCTTCTATTTTTAGCGATATTTATCATGCTCACTTGAAAGATATTTTGATTTCATTTAACCCCATTTCTTATTACATGTCTCCATAGGATTCCCTACAATCTATTCCCAGAAATGTCTTTTCTCAATGGAGAGATAGGTAGTAGTAAGAAGTATTTTATTATTCTTATTCCATATCTCTTTTTATATTATTGCACCGACCTTTTTAATTATGACCATTATTGAACCTTTTCCTAGCCATGCCTTCTTAGGTATCCAGCTTCTTCTCCTCAGTGGAAGATACTACCAACATATACAATCCCATTTTGTAGAAAATGTGTCATGAACTGTCCAACTCTCTCAGAAGAATTGGTTGCAGCATTGTTTTCTCATCCTCTCATGCTTCTGTGGCATGACTTTATGATATTATCAGATCTTTCCCTTTCTTCTGGCTGTACCAACTCTTACTTTTCCTCCTGAATCTATTCTTACCTTTCCATTACTCCAAAGGCAGTATGAAAAATTGAAAGCCTCTCCTCTTTAGGTATGATGGTACCTGGGTCTTCCATTCCTATCTTCTCCTCTCATTATCAGAAGTATTATTGTATCAATAATAATAATATTGTGGTATTGTGGTTCAGTCATTCTTTGTGATCCCATGTACCATACCTCTCCAGGCCCTTCTATCTTCCACTATCTTCCAGTGTCTTTTCAAGGTTGTGTTCATTGTTTCTATAACAGTATGTATTTATCTCAATCTCTGCCATCTCTTTTTTCTTTGATCTTTCTCAACATCTGGGACTTTCCCACTGTCTTGTCTTCTTATTATGTAACCAAAATATTTAAGCTTCAGCTTTATTATTTGATCTTCCAATTAATACCATGAATTAATTTGATCTCCTTGCTGTCCAAGGGATTTTTATTAGTTTTATTCTGTACCACAACTTGAAGGCATTGATCCTGTGGAAATCAGCTTTCCAATTCTCTCAGTTATACAATGCTGTTGGAAAAACTATAGCTTTGATGGTCCTTTGTCAGCAAAATGCTATCTTTGCTTTTTAGTGTGCTATCAAAATTTTCCATAGGTTTCTTTTCAAAGAGCAAGTATCTTTTAATTTCATAACTGTGGTCACCATTTTTAGAGACCTTTGATCCCAAGAATAGAAAATCTGACACTGTTTTCATCTCTTCTTCCTCTGTTTGCCAGAGAATAGTAGGATCAGTTGGGAGATGTCTTATTTTTTTTATGTTAAGCTTCAAGGCAGCTTCTACACTTTCCTCTTTCACGCTTATCAAGAGTCTTGTGAATTTCTCTTCACTTTTTGACATCAGTGGTGTTACCTGCATATTTGAGATTGTTGACATTTCTCCCAACAACTTTCTTAATTCATCTAGTCTGGCATTTTTGCATGATATACTTTTTATATAAATTAAATTTAAAAGGTGACAATATGCAGCCTTGTCATTTTCCTCTTCCAATCTTAAAAGATTCAATTGTATCATGTTCAGTTCTAATTGTTACTTCTTGGCTCACAAACAGATTTCTCAGAAGACATGAGATCAGGTATTCCTGTCTCCTTGAAGACTTGCCACATTTTGTTGTGATCCACACAAAGGTTTTAGTGTAGTGGAGTGTAGATTTTAGTGAAATAGAAGTAGATGGTTTTTCCTGGAATTCCCTTACTTTTCCCATAATCTAGTGAATTTTGGCAATTTGGTCTCTAGTTCCTCAGCCTCTTTGAGAACCAACCTGATACATATAACTTCTATCAAATCATGCTTCTCTCTCTTTTTTTTATTATATATTTTATTTTATTTTATAATAACTTTATATTGATAGAATCCATGCCAGGGTAATTTTTTTTGCAACATTATCCCTTGCATTCACTTCTGTTTCGATTTTTACCCTCCCTCCTTCCACCCCCTCCCCTAGATGGCATATGTTAGATATGTTGCAGTATATCCTAGATACAATATATGTTTGCAGAACCAAACAGTTCTCTTGTTGCACAGGGAGAATTGAATTCAGAAGGTATAAATAACCCAGGAAGAAAAACAAAAATGCAAGCAGTTTATATTCATTTCCCAGTGTTCTTTCTTTGGATGTAGCTGCTTCTGTCCATCATTTATCAATTGAAACTGAGTTAGGTCTAGAGATTCCAAACATGGCTACCATGTGGAAAAAAAAAAAAAAGAAACTGAGTTAGGTCTCTTTGTCAAAGAAATCCACTTCCATCAGAACACATCCTCATACAATATCATTTTTGAAGTATATAATGATCTCCTGGTTCTGTTCATTTCACTTAGCATCAGTTCATGTAAGTCTCTCCAATCCTCTCTATATTCATCCTGCTGGTCATTTCTTACAGAACAATAATATTCCATAACATTCATATACCACAATTTACCCAATCATTCTCAAATTGATGGGCATCCATTCAATTTCCAGTTTCTAGCCACTACAAACAGGGCTGCCACAAACATTTTGTCACATACAGGTCCCTTTCCCTTCTTTAGTATTTCTTTGGGATATAAGCCCAACAGAAACACTGCTGGATCAAAGGGTATGCACAGTTTGATAACTTTTTGGGCATAATTCCAGATTGCTCTCCAGAATGGTTGGATTCGTTCACAACTCCACCAACAATGCATCAGTGTCCCAGTTTTCCCGCATCCCCTCCAACATTCATCATTATTTTTTCCTGTCATCTTAGCCAATCTGACAGGTGTGTAGTGGTATCTCAGAGTTGTCTTAATTTGCATTTCTCTGATCAATAGTGATTTGGAACACTTTTTCATATGAATGGTAATAGTTTCAATTTCATCATCTGAAAATTGTCTGTTCATATCCTTTGACCATTTGTCAATTGGAGAATGGCTTGATTTCTTATAAATTTGAGTCAGTTCTCTATATATTTTGGAAATGAGGCCTTTATCGGAACCTTTAACTGTGAAGATGTTTTCCTAGTTTGTTGCTTCCATTCTAATCTTGTTTGCACTAGTTTTGTTTGTACAAAGGCTTTTTAATTTGATATAATCAAAATTTTCTATTTTGTGATCAGTAATGGTCTCTAGTTCATCTTTGGTCACAAATTTCTTTCTCTTCCACAAGTCTGAGAGATAAACTATCCTATGTTCCTCTAATTTATTTATAATCTCGTTCTTCATGCCTAGGTCATGGACCCATTTTGATCTTATCTTGGTATATGGTGCTAAGTGTGGGTCCATGCCTAATTTCTGCCATACTAATTTCCAGTTATCCCAGCAGTTTTTATCAAATAATGAATTCTTATCCCAAAAGTTAGGATCTTTGGGTCTGTCAAACATTAGATTGCTATAGTTGACTATTCTGTCTTGTGAACCTAACCTTTTCCACTGATCAACATTATTTCTTAGCCAATACCAAATGGTTTTGGTGACTGCTGCTTTATAATATAATTTTAGATCAGGTACAGCTAGGCCACCTTCATTTGATTTTTTTTTCATTAATTCCCTTGAGATTCTTTTTATTGTTCCATATGAATTTTGTTGTTATTTTTTCTAGATCATTAAAATATTTTCTTGGAAGTCTGATTGCTATAGCACTAAATAAATAAATTAGTTTAGGGAGTATTGTCATCTTTATTATATTCGCTTGGCCTATCCAAGAGCACTTAATATTTTTCCATTTATTTAAGTCTGACTTTATTTGTGTGGAAAGTTTTTTGTAATTTTGCTCATATAATTCCTGACTTTCCTTTGGTAGATAGATTCCCAAATATTTTATGCTATCAACAGTTATTTTGAATGGAACTTCTCTTTGCATCTCTTGCTCTTGGATTTTGTTGGTGATGTATAAAAATGCTGAGGATTTATGGGGATTTATTTTGTATCCTGCTACTTTGCTAAAATTATGAATTATTTCTAATAGCTTTTTAGTAGAATCTCTGGGGTTCTCTAGGTATACCATCATATCATCTGCAAAGAGTGATAGTTTGGCGTCCTCATTGCCTACTCTAATTCCTTTAATCTCTTTCTCGACTCTTATTGCAGAGGCTAGTGTTTCTAATACAATATTGAATAATAATGGTGATAGTGGGCAACCTTGCTTCATTCCAGATCTTACTGGGAAAGGTTCCGGTTTTTCCCCATTGCATATGATGCTTACTGAAGGTTTTAAATATATGCTCCTGACTATTTTAAGGAAAAGTCCATTTATTCCTATGCTCTCAAGTGTTTTTATTAGGAATGGATGTTGGATTTTATCAAATGCTTTTTCTGCATCTGTTGAGATGATCATATGGTTTTTGTTTGTTTGGTTATTGATATAGTCAATTATGCTAATAGTTTTCCTAATATTGAACCAGCCCTGCATTCCTGGTATAAATCCTACGTGGTCATAGTGTATTATCCTGGGGATGATTTTCTGTAATCTTTTTGCTAATATTTTATTTAAGATTTTAGCATCAATGTTCATTAGGGAGATTGGTCTATAATTTTCTTTCTCTGTTTTCAGCCTACCTGGTTTAGGTATCAGTACCATATCTGTGTCATAAAAGGAGTTTGGCAGGACTCCTTCAATCCCTATTTTATCTAATAGTTTATTTAGCATTGGAGTTAATTGTTCTTTAAATGTTTGATAGAATTCACATGTAAATCCATCTGGTCCTGGGGATTTTTTCTTAGGGAGTTGGTTGATAGTTTGTTCTATTTCTTTTTCTGAGATGGGAGTGTTTAGGATATTTACTGCTTCCTCTGTTAGTTTGGGCAAGCTATATTTTTGGAGGTATTCTTCTATTTCATTTAAGTTGTCGAATTTATTGGCATAAAGTTGGGCAAAGTAACTCCTAATTATTGCTCTAATTTCCTCTTCGTTAGTGGCGAATTCTCCCTTTTCATTTTTAAGACTAACAATTTGATTTTCCTCTTTCCTTTTTTTAATCAGATTTACTAAGGGTTTGTCTATTTTGGTGGTTTTTTCATAGAACCAACTCTTAGTTTTATTAATTAATTCAATAGTTTTTTTTTTTTTTACTTTCAATTTTATTGATCTCTCCTTTTATTTTTAGAATTTCAAGTTTAGTGTTTGACTGGGGTTTTTAATTTGTTCCTTTTCTAGCATTTTTAGTTGCAAGCCCAATTCATTGACCTTCTCTTTCTCTATTTTATGCAAATAGGCCTTTAGAGATATGAAATTTTCCCTTATTACCACTTTGGCTGCATCCCATACATTTTGGTATGATGTCTCATTATTATTGTTTTCTTGGGTGAAGTTATTAATTATGTCTATAATTTGCTGTTTCACCCAATCATTCTTTAGTATGAGATTATTTAGTTTCCAATTATTTTTTGGTCTACTTTCCCCTGGCTTTTTGTTGAATGTAATTTTCATTGCATCGTGGTCTGAAAAGGATGCATTTACTATTTCTGCCTTACTGCATTTGAGTTTGAGGTTTTTATGTCCTAATATATGGTCAATTTTTGTATAGGTTCCATGAACTGCTGAAAAGAAAGTGTACTCCTTTCTGTCTCCATTTTGTTTTCTCCAGGGAGCTATCATATCTAACTTTTCTAGTATTTTATTTACCTCTTTGATTTCTTTCTTATTTATTTTGTGGTTTGATTTATCTGATTCTGAGAGTGCAAGTTGATATCTCCCACTATTATACTTTTGCTGTCTATTTCTTCTTGCAGCTCTCTTAATTTCTCTTTCAAGAATTTAGATGCTACACCATTTGGTGCATATATGTTTAATATTGATATTGCTTCATTTTCCATGCTACCCTTTAACAAGATATGTGCCCTTCCTTATCTCTTTTAATTAGATCAATTTTTGCTTTAGCTTGATCTGAGATCAGGATGGCTACCCCTGCTTTTTTGACTTCACCTGAAGCATAGTAGATTTTGCTCCAACCTTTTACCTTTAACCTGCATGTATCTCCCCGCTTCAGGTGTGTTTCCTGTAAACAACATATTATAGGATACTGGCTTTTAATCCATTCTGCTAACCACTTCCTCTTTATGGGGGAGTTTACCCTGTTCACATTTATGGTTAAAATGACCAATTCTGTATTACTTGCCATCTTGTTAACCCCGGTTTATGCTTTTCTCCCTTCTTTCCCCCTTACCCCCCCTTCCCAGCATTAAGCTTGTGAGCACCACTTGCTTCTCACAGCCCTACCTTTTTAGTATTCCTCCCCCCCCCCCGCCTTAGAGTTCCTCGCCCTATCTTACCCCTTTCCCTCCCAGTTTCCGTATTCCTTTCTGCTTAGCTTATTCCTTCCCTTTTCACTTTTCCCTTTTCACTTTTCAATGAGGTGGGAGAAGTTTCACCATAAATTGAATATGTCTAAGATTTTTCTCTTAAAGCCAATTCTGAAGGCAGTAAGATACCCACTATATTCATCCCCCTCCATTCTTTCTCTCAGATATAATGTTTCCTTTGCCTCTTCATGAGATGTAGTACCCCCACTTTACCCTTTTTCTGGTACAATGTCCTTTCCACACCTAGTTTCTAGAACAAGGTATTCATGTATTCTTTATACATCTTTATAGCCGAAATATAGTTCCCAAGATTAATCTTTACCTTTTTAGATTTCTCTTGAGTTTTATATTTGTAGATCAAACTTTTTATTAAGTTCTAGATTTTTCATAAAAAATAGGTGAAATTCATTTACTTCGTTGAATCTTCTTCCCTGGAAAAAGATGCTCATTCTAGCTGGGTAAGTTATTTTTGGTTGCATACCAAGTTCCTTAGCCTTTCGGAATATCATATTCCAGGCCCTTCGATCCTTCAATGTGGATGCTACTAGATCCTGGGTGATCCTTATTGTGGCTCCTCGATACTTGAATTGGGTTTTTCTAGATGCTTGCAGTATTTTTTCCTTCGTCTGAGGGTTCTGGCATTTGGCCACTATATTTCTTGGTGTTTTGATTTTAGGATCCCTTTCAGTAGGGGATCAATGAATTCTTTCAATGTCTATTTAACCCTCTGTTTCTATGACTTCTCGGCAGTTCTCTTTGATAATTTCCTGGAAAATAGTGTTCAGGCTCTTTTTTTTCATCATGCTTTTCTGGGAGTCCAATGATTCTCAGATTGTCTCTCCTGGATCTGTTTTCCAGGTCTGTTGTTTTCCCCAGAAGGTATTTCACATTCTTTTCCATTGTTTGATTTTTTTGGATTTGCTTAACTGATTCTTCTTTTCTCCTTGAGTCATTCAATTTGATTTGTTCAATTCTGATTTTCAATGAAGTATTTTCTTCACTCACTTTTTAAATATCCTTTTCTAATTGTCCAATTGAGTTCTTTTGTTCTATGGAATTTTTTCCCATTTCGCCAATTTTATTTTTTAGAGAGCTATTTTCTGTTTTTAGTTCACTAATCCTATTTTTCAAGGATTTTATTTCTTTATCCACTCTGTCTTTAAGTGAGTGGGATGACTTCTCCAGAATCTTTTGCCAAGCCTCCCTCTCCTTTTCCTATTTTTCTTCTAGCTCCCTTGTGAGAGCTTTTTTAATTTCTTCTATGAGGTTCATCTGTGCTGAGGAACAGATGATCTCCTCCTTTGGGAATTCACTGGAGACAGTCTGTTTTTAGTCTCCTCAGGATTTAGAGGCTGCTCTCTATCTGTATGAAAGCTGTCAAAGGTTAAAGTCCTCTTCAATTTTTTGCTCATTTTGTCAAAGAATCAAAGACAAACTAGCAAAGAAAAAAAAGAAAAAAACCCCTAAATGGAGTCTTTTTTTGGGGGGGGAGGGGCTGGGTGGTGTTACCAAGCTTTCTCTACAGACTGCGGGGGCAGGAGCGAGGCACTAGCCATACTGTGCTGCTCCTGCGCTCTGAGATCCCAGAGCGTGCTGAGACACTGTGGGGGAGGGGTGGCCAGGTCCAGAGAGACTCCAGCTGTTTGGGGTTGTATTCTTCACCCCCTGGTGTTTTTAGCTTCTCTGCTGGGCTGCTGGCTTGCTGCCAGGGCAAAGTATCCAGTCCTGTAGCAAAGCTCTCCCCGCAGAGACGGCTGCGATCACACCCCAGCCCCTCTCCCGTCTGCTCCGGTGCTCTCCCTGCTGCTGCCCTCAGCCTGCGCTGGATCTAAAACTGTCCCCACCCTCGTGCAGAAACAGACCTTTCTTGGCAAGTTTCAAGGATGTCTTCTCTTGGTAACTATTTGTGGGTTTTTTTTCAGTCAAGCATTAATTCAGAGGCTTGTAATGAAATGGATTCTGAGAGAAAAACACAGAGCTTACACAGCTATGTGCCTCCTCTCCACCATCTTGGCCAGAAGTCCCTCTTGTGTTATATAAATCAGTTTTAATCATCACATTGCCTTCCTAATCTCAGCCCTTCTCTCTTTTTCTCCTCCAGGTTCTAGACTATGGATGTGGCCACCCATCTTTGTCTTCTTGGGTCTTAGAACTTGTTTATTGTACAGATATGAATTTGTCCCAGTAGTGATGGACCCTAGGGACATTGTCATGAAGTTAACTCCAAAAACTAGGTGCCCCAAATAAAAAAAAAATCCACTAGAACTGTGGAGACCAGGTGAGTGTAGCAGAAGAGTATGTGATGAAAAGGGCAGAAGGGAGCTCTTACCTGGAAAAATACAAAAGGGTTAATTCTAAAAGTCAGGTGCCTAAAATTATAGCAACTATTTCAGATCTTCACCAAGAATGGTGAAAAGAGGGTGTGAAGACTCAAACAGCTTTCAGACAGATTATAATCATGAATTTAGTTATTGATATTCTAAACGTAAACTTTTTTCCAATGGAAAACAAGTTGATGTGCTGCTGAAGAAAATGAATCATCTAGTTCTCAACCTTCTCCCTATAAATCAAAACAGAACAGAGAAATAGTTGCTAAATGGAAGGAGGTTTCACATGTTCCTATTGGAGAGACAATAAAAGAATGGGCAGAACAATAATTATAGAAATATATATAGAAGAACTGCACATGTTTAACATATATTGGATTATTTGCGGGGAGGAGAAAGAAGGGAGAAAAAAAATGTGGAACACAAGGTTTTGCAAGGGTGGATGCTGAAAATTACCTATGCATATGTTTTGAAAATAAAGCGCTTTAATTAAATTTTTAAAAAAAAGAATTGGCAGAGTTGCTATTTAAAGACAACAATAAATATAATTTTATGGGACATTTTGATACATATGATAAGCTTTTATAAAAAGATGACCTATTAAAATAATAGTAGTTTATGTGCCAAAATCTGTTGCAAAGGATAAGGAAATAGATTAAAGTATTATTTTGCTTGTTTTCTGTATCAAAGAGAATGATCATGCAGTGGAAGAATTGGAAAAAATATATTAACAAGGAGTAGAAACCCAAAGTAAGTTAAAAGATGTGATCATTAACCACCTTCAGTGAACTTAAGTGACCAGCCTTGCACTGATAATATAGTTTAGAGTCCTGAAAGAACTGGTAGATGAATGGATTTCTATTGAGGAAAAGGAGAGGAGAAGTGAGGAAATCAATGATACACATGGAATAAAAGAATATCAATAAAAATATCTTAATAGAGAAGGAAAAAAAAAAACAAGGATTGGGAAGGACATAAATAGAACAATTTTGTTATCACTTTGTCTAAAAAATATGCTATTCAGTCATGTCCAGCTCTTCATGACTCCATTAGGATTTTTCTTGGGAAGGATATTGAAATGATTTGCCATTTCCTTCTCCAACTCTTTTTTACAGATGAGGAAACTGAGACAAACAAGGTTAAGTGACTTGCCCACTATCACATAAGTAGTAAGTATCTGAGGCTGGATTTGAATTCGCAAAGATGAGTCTTCCTGACTCTAGACCAGGTGCTCTATCCATTATACTACCTAGCTGCCCCTAAAAAAAAAAAAAAAAAAGTGAAGCCAGCTTCTAATTTCTTTTACTCTTCCCTTTTTATCTTTGCCTCTTGAAGTTTTCTACTAGTTTATAATTAAGTTTAAAGTTTTAAATATTTAAGAAAAAAATGGAACAAAGGATTCTGCAAACTTATTCCTCAAATATAACACTCCATTATTATATTAGACTCCTGGCATTTACACTGGCTCTCCCCCAAGCCTGGAATATTCACTGCCTTCATCTTTACCTCTTGGCTTCCCAGCTAAAGTTACACTTTCTACAAAGGATCTTTCCCAGTTCTCCTTACATCTTAGTGCCTCCCCTCTGAAATTACTTCAGTTTCTTTACATGTTATTTCCCCAATTAGGCTAAAAGGAGATATTGCTTGATTTTTGTCTTTCTTTTTATACCCAGCACTGTGCTATAGTATCTGGCATGTAGCAGACCTTAACAAAAGCCAGTGACAGACTGATTTTTAAATTGAATTTTATTTTGTTTTTGTTTTCTTTTTTTTTCCAATAGTATTTTATTTTTTCAAATATATGAAAAACTATTTTTCAACATTCATCATTGCAAAACTTTGTGTTCCAAATTTTTCTCCTTCCTTCCCTTACCTCTCCCCTCCCTGAGACAGCAAGAAATTTAATATAGTCAAACATGTGCAATTCTTCTAAACATATTTCCGTATTTGTCATGCTATGCAATAAAAAGCAGATCAAAAGGGAAAACCCATGAGAAAGAAAAAAAAAAATCAACAAACAACAACCACAACAAAAAAGGGGAAAATACTGTGTTTTGATCCACATTTAGTTTCCATAGTTCTTTTTTTTTTTTTTTTTTGGATGCATATAGCACTTTCCATCCCAAGTCCATTGGAATTGCTTTGAATAATATCATTGTTGGAAAGAGCCACATCCATCACAGGTGATCATCATATAATCTTGTTGCTGCGTCCAATGTTCTCTTGGTTCTGTTCCTTTCACTCAGCATCAGTTCATATAACTCTCTCCAAGCTTTTCTGAAATCATCCTGCTGATTGTTTCTCATAGAACAACAATATTCCATTACATTCATATACCATAACTTACTCAGCCATTCCTCAGATGATGGGCATTCACTCAATTTCCAGTTTCTTGCCACTACAAAAAGGACTGCTACAAACATTTTTGCACATATGAGTCATTTTCCCTCTTTTATGATCTTTTTGGGATACAGAGCCACTAGAGTGATGCTGAATCAAAGGGTATGCACAGTTTTTAGACCTTTAATTCCAAATTGCTCTCCAGAATGATTGGATCACTTCACAACTCTACTATCAATGCATTAGTGTCCCATTTTTTCCACATCCCTTCCAACATTTATCATTATCTTTTCCTGTCATTTTATCAATCTGAGAAGTGTTGAAGTGGTTCCTCAGGATTATAGTGACAGAATGATTGATAATACCCAAACAGGATGCAGGAGCATCTAGGTGGCACAGTGGGTAATAGCATAGCCTCTTGAGTCATGAAGGACCTGAGTTCAGTTGTGGCTTCATATGCTTATTAGCTGTATGACTGTAGGCAAGTAAATCACTTAACTCCATTGCCTTCCCCACAAAACATAAATAAATAAATAAAACATAGTTATGCTCAAACTCTCTTGGAGTCCTAAGGCAAACCTTGTTGTGGGGGAATAGATTTCCCCTACTTACCTTTCAGCTCTTGAGCCCCTAATGTGATATTTTCTATTAAATCCAACCACTAACACTGCGATGCAATCACTCAGGGCATGATATTTACATCACAGGCTACTCACAATAATGACACATCTTAAACATAAACATATTCAGTTAAGAAACAGGCAAAACAAATGACAATAATATCTCATATACTTGAATAATAAAGTGAATTCATATGTGATAAAATATATCACATTACAAATATTTACTTGAATCATACCAAAAATTGGTGAAAATACACTCTCCCACTGATCAAATAAACTAAAACCATATGTCAGATTTTAGGCCTGATTTAAGGGAAAATTTCCTAACAATTACAGCTATTGAAAATTAGCCAAGTGTATTACCTTGAGAGGTAATAAATTGTCCCTTGCTGGAGGACTTCAAGTAAATAACAAACAGCCACTTGACTTGTTGAGGATAATGTAAAAAAATTCTTGGTTAAGTGCAGTTTGGACCAGGTCTTCTGCAGTTGCTTTTGGCCCTTAAATTCTCCTATATTCATCAGAAAATTGGTAATTAAGGTACTTTTCTCTTCCTGTTCATTTTTCCTTCTTAGATTTCATAGGCCATGAAAGGAAGAAATCTCTCTCAATATATTTCATGAGAATAAATATAGCAACCTAGGAAAATCTATGAAATCCAAAAATAGTCTCTTCTGTGATGATATTCATTCCTGGTTGATCAAGGAGCACTTGGAAGCACTGTAGCAGAATTGTCATAGCAACATACTCTCTTTGCTTGCATCTAATAAGCACAAAAAGGCTTATAATATATATGTGCAAACAGTATCCAATTCATGTTAGAGGAGATGGCAATAGGGCTTGGCTTGCCAGAAAGAACCAATGCCACAAGTCGAGATACACAGGAAAGGCTTGACAGAAGGCAGCCAAAATATCAAATCCAATTAACTCACCTAAGGCAGAAAAACAGAGACATAATAATGAATAAATCTAAGAAGGGTATCTAGATAGAGCAGTGGAATCAGGAAGATTCATCTTTTTTGAGTTCAAATCTGCCCTGAGATACTTCCTAGCTATATGACCTTGAGCTCCTCATTTAACTAGATTTACCCCAGTTTCCTGATTTCTAAAATGAGTTGAAGAAGGAAATGGCAAACGATTGCACTAGTTTTGCCAAGAAAACGCCCAAATGGGATCACAGTCAGACATGATTGAAAATATTGAATAATAATCTTTGCCTGAAAAACAAGCTAGGACAGGGCTTTCCAATCCAGAATATCAGAAATTCAGCAAGGGTAATAACATCAAGCAGATTTTAGGATGAAGGAAATTTGCCATTTCTTATGATAGTTAATTATGTTAGGTTTCTAGCAGCCCTCTCTGATGCATCTAATATTCCATAAGCTTGTAAAACTTATAAATAAACTTCATAGAATTATGTTTAAACTATGTTTAAATATTTCCCAAATGAGAATGTGAGGGACTTTCATATGGATAAGATCTATGAATTTTAGAGCATAGATTTTGATGACATTTATTTAGAGTTATATGACAATCATTTAGAGCTAAAAGAAATCTTAGAGATTTATTCAGTTCAACTCGCATCTTTATAGATGAGTAAACAGGTGACATAATGGATCGAGAGCTGGTGTTGAAGTCAGGAAGGATGATCTGAGTTCAAATCTGATATCAGACATTTAAAATGTGGAGGCAAATTACCTCCACCCTTGCTATGTGGCTCTGGGCAAGTCACTGAATGCTAATTGCCTTGCCAAAAACAAAAAAACAAACAAAACAAACAAAAAAAACTTACAGAGAAAATTATATTTTATTCTAGAGAGAATGGAGTTAATTGAGTAAGGGAGTTATATGATTAGATCTGCACTAGAGGAAAATTACTTTGGTAGCAGGATATAGATATAGAAATGGAAATGTGAGAAACTTGAATCAGGAATACCAATTAGAAGGCTAAATCACTATAGTGATATATCATATCCTTTTATCATATGATTCTAATATGAATAGAATTGAAAGGAAATAATGACTGAAGGGCTCCAGTGTTTGCTCTCCTATTTCTTGGAATCAGTCAATAAATAATAACTAACAAACATTTATTAAGTTCCTACTATGTGCTAGGCACTTTGCTAAGCACTGGAAATACAAATATGGGGGGAGGGGAAAAATTGTAATTCATAAAACATAATATTTTTCATGTCTCTCCCTTACTTAAAATCCTGCAGAGATCTATATTTTTAAATACTGCAAAATCCTACTTCAGCATTCGCTCAGTCAACTCATCATCATCTCATCATCCAATGATTTAAAAATAAAATTTCAACTTACATATTTGTCATTCTATTATGTGATAAGTTCTCTTAATATTAAAAAAGGTATCAATTTTTATTTTTTTTTTTTTGCATTGGGAAACTAGGCAGCTGACTAAATGAAACTGATCTTTTTTGTTTGATGGTTTTGTATTTTTAAAAACTGAAAAAAAAATTTCAAAAGAAAACCATGAATTATTACTCTTAGGAATTTTAGTATAGTACCAGTGAATTCCTGAGGAAATCCCCATTTATTTAATTGGTAGTGACTAACAGTATTTTCTCTCTCCCTCTCATTTTCCCAGTTTACACAAGGTAGCTGAAATTCCCAAGGCTGAGCAATTTTTGCAATGACATGAGGAATTAAAATCCTTCAACAGTATTTCAGGGAGATGTTCCCTCTTTATCATTAAGAAAGATTCCTCAATTTACCCAATATAAAAATATATTAAAAAAAAAAAAACAAAACAAACCAAGGAAGCCCTGTTACTATGCCTTCCCTAAAGGAATCGTATTACTGGACTAGTCTCTTTAGCATAATCCAATAGAAACCCCAAACCAGGATAAATTGAAGATTCAGACCTGATAAATCAGAATCAGACTTGATCTGACGCTTGAGAAAGATGGCTATAGAAGAGTAGGTAGAAAAAGAGTTAGCGAATGGAGGAAACAAGATACACAGTAATGATTACAACTATTTAATATAGCATGTACAAAACATGAAGTTGATAGGAATAAAAGAAAGTTAAAAAGACCAAATAAAAAGGGTTTTTCAGAATATCTTTTATCATTGTCCTGAAGTATCCTCTCAAAACCTTGTCAGGACCAAGTGCTGTTGGCAAGTTTGATTGAATTGAGTCAGTTGTAGAGAGTACAGTTTATAGAGCCTAGAAGGAGATTGGCAGAGACTAAAGAAAAGACCCTGCTGTAATGTTAATCAGTCTCCTTTCTGTAGCATTCCAAGTAGTCACTCTCACCTTCTAAGGCAAACAGACTTAATCTAACTCTAAGATGCAGGAGAAAAAAAGACAGAAGGCTGAGGGAGGCCTCAAGAGTAAATTGGACTGCCTCCGAAGTCAGGAGGACCTGAGTTCAAATCTGGTCTCAGACACTTAACACTTCCTAGTTATGTGACCCTGGGCAAGTCACTTAATCCAAATTGCCTCTTCAAAAAAAAAAAAAAAGTAAATTGGACCTTAAGAAAAGAAAGATTTGGGGGCAGCTAGGTGGCACAGTGGATAAAAGACTAGCCCCAAAGTCAGGGGGATCTAAATTTAACTCACTTAACACTTCCTAGCTATATGCCCCTGGGCAAGTCACTTAATCCCAAATGCCTCAGCAAAAAAAGAGAGAGAGAGAGAGAGAGAGAGAGAGAGAGAGAGAGAGAGAAAGATTTGGCAAGGGAAAAGCACTTTTTCAACAAAGACATCTGAGGAGGCAAGTCTAACAGAGATAAGTGAATTTGATACAAAACATTGAGAAATATTCCATAATAATTAAGTTATCTGAAAAAAAAATCAGTGAAGCAGAATGCAAAAACATTAAAGGAAAAACAATAAAAGAAACTGAGATTGAAAGAACACATGAGGGTTATAAGATATAATAAAATATACATAAGAATATGATATTTGAAGAGTAAATGATTATAGGTATTCCAGAAAAATATCTTGAATATAAAATACGAATGTCATATGTAAAGATGGATGCAGAAAATATGTGGAGAAATATTGGAAGAAAAAAAAAATACAGACTGAAGAGAATCCACAAATCTTCAATGGAAGGAGATGTTTAGTTTAACTCCATAAGAAGTAGATAAACTTCAGAATTACAATATCAAAGAACTAAATTTGAAAGCAGCAACCAAAAAACCTCTTCAAGTTCCAAAGGTAATTGATTAGAACAACACAGAATTATTCCAGGTTTTAATAAACTAAAAGAAAATATGAAGAGCAAAGAACATTTTTGTTGCCCAAATATAATATATCCTGTAAAGCTGTCTTTACATCAAAGATAGTAACTAAAGAAGGAGCAGATTATTCAGTATGTAAAATGACTTTAAAAAAAGACAATTAAATACTTTCAGATAGTAATGAAAGATTAAATAATGAAATATATGGCTTTATTTGTCTACCAAGCAAGCATGTGAATAAGTATAGAATTATTTCTATTTATTGTTTGATTTTTTTAGAACACTAATACTTTAAGTGGCAGTGAAAAAGTATAGTTTATCAATCAAGTAAAGAATCTAAGAAGAAAAAGATATAATGGGAGAAAAAACACAGAAGTTGGTAGAAATGAACTGAAATTTCAAAGGAAATAAATTTCATCATCTTGTTAATAAGTCAGTATTGGGCAAGTCATTTAACCTGTTTGCCTCAGTTTCTTCAACTATAAAATGGGTATAATAATAACATCAATGTCTCAGGGTTGTTGTGATGATAAAATGAGATAACAATTGTAAAACTTAGCACAATACCTGCCTGGCATGTAACTAGACATTCAGCAAATGCTTGGATTCTTTTTCTTTTCTTCTTTTCATATGCTAATGTTTAATGGATCAACTATGCCTCAGTATTGAGAAAGTGAAATTTTCTCCAATAAGTGAAATATACCACCTTGGTTTTTAATCTTCTTGTTACTTTGGGGCTCTGAATTTTAAAAATTCTGTTCCATGAAAAAAAAAAAACCTATCAATAAAATGTAGGCTTATAAAATACAGAGAAAGGGAGGAGGGAGGGAGAGGGGAAAGAAGGGGAGGGGGAGGACAAGGGTAGAGGAAGAAGCACAGAAATTGCTTGTTCTTTGTCTTTTTTCTCTCTTTTGTTTTTTGTTCGTCACTCTCAAAGACCATGACACTAAGAAGGTAATGCCATGGCAGGAAAGTGAATTGGATTTAAGCGAGGGAGAGCTGTGTAAGATCACCTGCCTGACTTTCCCCTCCAGAGTCATACGGGTCCAGTGGCCAGATATATATAAATATAGATGTAGATGTAGATATAGATATAGATATAGATATAAATATATCTAGATAGATAGATAGATATACAAGACTGGAGATAGCCCTAGATGCAATGGGAGACCTTAGACTTTTTAAGCTAAGATCTTTAATGACTATCAATTTGACTAAATCCACACCCATTCAGTGATTTAAGGTTAGATAGCAATTGAGGTAAAGAGTTCTTTTATTTGGGTCCCCATTGATAGCAATCATTTCTGTGTTAGCCAGAAATTCTGAGAGTCTTTCCTTCCTAGACTGATTGATTTATTTGGATTTTTTTGACTAGATGAAAGAGGAAATTATTTGCCTCAATTGCTACCTAGCCTTGATTATTGAATGGATATGGCTTCAGTCAAACTGAGACTCATTAAAAACCTTAGCTTTAAAAGACCAAGGTTTCTCATTGAATACAGGGACATCTCCAGTTGCTTTGACCTAAATCTAGCCATTGGACCCATATGGTTCTGGAGGGGAAAGTAAGGTAGGTGACCGTGCACAGTCCTCCCTCACTTAAATTCAATTCACTTGCATGTCATCACCTCTGATGTCATGGTCCTCTTTGAGAATACAGGACAAACAATAACAACAGAAATAGAAAAGATTAAGAAGAGGTGTCAAGAATATACAAAAGACCTATATAAAGAAAGGACTTAATATCATAATCTTGATGTTGTGGTTGTCAACATAAGAACCAGATTTCCTGGAAAATAAAATCAAGTAGGCCTTAACAATAAAGTTAATGCAAGTAATGGGACTCCAGCTAAACTATTTAAAACCCTAAAAAATGATGCTCTTAAAGTGCTACACTCAATATGCCAAAAATTTGGAAAATTCAAAAGTGGCCATTGCATTGGAAAAGATCAATTTACATCCCAATCTTAAAAAACAATGTTAATGAATGTTTAAATTACCAAAAATCACAATCATTTCACATGCCAGCAAAGTTATGCTTAAGATTATGCAAGCTAAACTTCAGCAACATATGAATTGTAAAGACCAGGAATACTTAACCCTGGGCAGTTGCTTCATTTGTAAATGCCCTAGCATTACTCTGTAACCTTTACATTGCCAGTCTCTCCTAATTCCCAGGGCGTCAGAGAATCCTCTGGCCACTGACCTTTGCAGTGTCAACTAACCTTAACCTGACTAACCTCTTCTGAGGCCTTCAGAGAATAAAGAGAGCGACTTCCTGCTGCAGTGGGCTTAAGAGGGTCTGTGAAATCACACACACAGCCAACCCAAGAGGGAGCCATCTCCCATTATGAGGCTATCACAATATGATCAGGGTCCCGCCCATGAGGCAGTTTCTGGCCACAGAAATTGCTTCTGGGCCACTCAACAACCTCCTGTTTGCACTGGGCTGACTCATTGTAAAAAGACTCTTAACAATTAACCAAGAATATGAAATGAGCACACTGTTTTCTTTTTTTCCCAATGATTTTATATTTTTATTTTTCCCCTATTACATACAAAAATCTTTAACATTCATTTTGTAAATTTTGAGTTTCAAGTTTTTCTTTTCTTTCTCCTCCCCTTCTTCATTGAGAAGCATGATTTGGGGACTTCCGGCCAAGATGGCAGAGAGGAGGCACGCAGCTGTGTAAGCTCCGCGGTTTCTCTCAGAATCCATTTCATTACAAGCCTCTGAATTAATACTTGACTGAAAAAAACCCCACAAATAGTTACCAAGAGAAGCCATCCTTGAGATTTGCCAAGAAAGGTCTGTTTTTGCTTGAGGGCGGGGATGGTTTTCGATCGGGCGCAGGCTCAGGGCAGGCAGCGGCAGTGAGAGCACAGGAGGCAGCTCACAGCCGAGAAGATCGGAGAGGGGGTGGGGTGTGATCTCAGCCGTCTCTGCGGGGGGAGCTTTGCTACAGGATTGGATACTTTGCCCTGGCAGCAAGTCAGTAGCCCAGCAGAGAAGCTAAAAACATGGGGGGGAGGTGAAGAATACAACTCTGGAGTCTCTCTGGACCTGGCCACCCCTCCCCCACAGTGTCTCAGAACGCTCTAGGAGTCTCAGAGCGCAGGCGCAGCACAGTCCTGCTACTGCCTCACTACTGCCCCTGCAGTCTGTAAAGGAAGCTTGGTAACACCACCCAGTCCCTCCCCCCAAAAAAGCAGATTCCATTTAGGGATTTTTTTTCTTTTTTTTCTTTTTGCTAGTTTGTCTTTGATTCTTCTCTGAAAAAATGAGCAAAAAATTGAAAAGGACTTTAACCCTTGATAGCTTCTATACAGATAGAGAGCAGACTCTAAACCCTGAGGAGACTAAAAACTGACTGTCTCCAGGTGAATCCCCAAAGGAGGAGATCATCTGTTCCTCATAGAAGAAATTAAAAAGGCTCTCACAAGAGAGTTAGAAGAAAAATGGGAAAAGGAGAAGGAGGCTTGGCAAGAGAGTCTGGAGAAGTCATCCCACTCATTTAAAGACAGAGTAGATAAAGAAATAAAATCCTTGAAAAATAGGATTAGTGAACTAAAAACAGAAAATAGCTCTCTAAAAAATAAAATTGGCGAAATGGGAAAAAATTCCATAGAACAAAAGAACTCAATTGGACAATTAGAAAAAGATATTTAAAAAGTGAGTGAAGAAAATACTTCATTGAAAATCAGAATTAAACAAATCGAATTGAATGACTCGAGGAGACAAGAAGAATCAGTCAAGCAAATCCAAAAAAATCAAACAATGGAAAAGAATGTGAAATACCTTCTGGGGAAGACAACAGACCTGGAAAACAGATCCAGGAGAGACTATCTGAGAATCATTAGACTCCCAGAAAAGCATGATGAAAAAAAAGAGCCTGGATACTATTTTCCAGGAAATTATCAAAGAGAACTGCCCAGAAGTCATAGAAACAGAGGGTAAAATAGACATTGAAAGAATTCATTGATCACCTACTGAAAGGGATCCTAAAATCAAAACACCAAGAAATATAGTGGCCAAATGCCAGAACCTTCAGATGAAGGAAAAAATACTGCAAGCGTCTAGAAAAACCCAATTCAAGTATCTAGGAGCCACAATAAGGATCACCCAGGATCTAGCAGCATCCACATTGAAGGATCGAAGGGCCTGGAATATGATATTCTGAAAGGCTAAGGAACTTGGTATACAACCAAAAATAACTTACCCAGCTAGAATGAGCATCTTTTTCCAGGGAAGAAGATGGACATTCAACGAAGTAAGTGAATTTCACCTATTTTTGATGAAAAAGCCAGAACTTAATAAAAAGTTTGATCTACAAATATAAAACTCAAGAGAAATCTAAAAAGGTAAAGATTAATCTTGGGAACTATATTTCGGCTATAAAGATGTATAAAGAATACATGAATACCTTGTTCTAGAAACTAGGTGTGGAAAGGACATTGTACCAGAAAAAGGGTAAAGTGGGGGTACTACATCTCATGAAGAGGCAAAGGAAACTTATTATATCTGAGAGAAAGAATGGAGGGGGATGAATATAGTGGGTATCTTACTGCCTTCAGAATTGGCTTTAAGAGAAAAATCTTAGACATATTCAATTTATGGTGAAACTTCTCCCACCTCATTGAAAAGTGAAAAGGGAAAAGTGAAAAGGGAAGGAATAAGCTAAGCAGAAAGGAATACGGAAACTGGGAGGGAAAGGGGTAAGATAGGGCGAGGAACTCTAAGGCGGGGGGGGGGGGGGGGAGGAATACTAAAAAGGTAGGGCTGTGAGAAGCAAGTGGTGCTCACAAGCTTAATGCTGGGAAGGGGGGGTAAGGGGGAAAGAAGGGAGAAAAGCATAAACCGGGGTTAACAAGATGGCAAGTAATACAGAATTGGTCATTTTAACCATAAATGTGAACAGAGTAAACTCCCCCATAAAGAGGAAGCGGTTAGCAGAATGGATTAAAAGCCAGAATCCTATACTATGTTGTTTACAGGAAACACACCTGAAGCGGGGAGATACATGCAGGTTAAAGGTAAAAGGTTGGAGCAAAATCTACTATGCTTCAGGTGAAGTCAAAAAAGCAGGGGTAGCCATTCTGATCTCAGATCAAGCTAAAGCAAAAATTGATCTAATTAAAAGAGATAAGGAAGGGCACTATATCTTGCTAAAGGGTAGCATGGATAATGAAGCAATATCAATATTAAATATATATGCACCAAGTGGTGTAGCATCTAAATTCTTAAAAGAGAAATTAAGAGAGCTGCAAGAAGAAATAGACAGCAAAAGTATAATAGTGGGAGATATCAACTTGCACTCTCAGAATCAGATAAATCAAACCACAAAATAAATAAGAAAGAAATCAAAGAGGTAAATGGAATACTAGAAAAGTTATATATGATAGCTCCCTGGAGAAAACAAAATGGAGACAGAAAGGAGTACACTTTCTTTTCAGCAGTTCATGGAACCTATACAAAAATTGACCATATATTAGGACAAAAACCTCAAACTCAAATGCAGTAAGGCAGAAATAGTAAATGCATCCTTTTCAGACCACGATGCAATGAAAATTACATTCAACAAAAAGCCAGGGGAAAGTAGACCAAAAAATAATTGGAAACTAAATAATCTCATACTAAAGAATGATTGGGTGAAACAGCAAATCATAGACATAATTAATAACTTCACCCAAGAAAACGATAATAATGAGACATCATACCAAAATGTATGGGATGCATCCAAAGCAGTAATAAGGAGAAATTTCATATCTCTAGAGGCCTATTTGTATAAAATGGAGAAAGAGAAGGTCAATGAATTGGGCTTGCAACTAAAAATGCTAGAAAAGGAACAAATTAAAAACCCCAGTCAAACACTAAGCTTGAAATTCTAAAAATAAAAGGAGAGATCAATAAAATTGCAAGTAAAAAAAAAAAAACTATTGAATTAATTAATAAAACTAAGAGTTGGTTCTATGAAAAAACCACCAAAATAGACAAACCCTTAGTAAATCTGATTAAAAAAAGGAAAGAGGAAAATCAAATTGTTAGTCTTAAAAATGAAAAGGGAGAATTCGCCACTAACGAAGAGGAAATTAGAGCAATAATTAGGAGTTACTTTGCCCAACTTTATGCCAATAAATTCGACAACTTAAATGAAATAGAAGAATACCTCCAAAAATATAGCTTGCCCAAACTAACAGAGGAAGCAGTAAATATCCTAAACACTCCCATCTCAGAAAAAGAAATAGAACAAACTATCAACCAACTCCCTAAGAAAAAATCCCCAGGACCAGATGGATTTACATGTGAATTCTATCAAACATTTAAAGAACAATTAACTCCAATGCTAAATAAACTATTAGATAAAATAGGGATTGAAGGAGTCCTGCCAAACTCCTTTTATGACACAGATATGGTACTGATACCTAAACCAGGTAGGCTGAAAACAGAGAAAGAAAATTATAGACCAATCTCCCTAATGAACATTGATGCTAAAATCTTAAATAAAATATTAGCAAAAAGATTACAGAAAATCATCCCCAGGATAATACACTATGACCACGTAGGATTTATACCAGGAATGCAGGGCTGGTTCAATATTAGGAAAACTATTAGCATAATTGACTATATCAATAACCAAACAAACAAAAACCATATGATCATCTCAACAGATGCAGAAAAAGCATTTGATAAAATCCAACATCCATTCCTAATAAAAACACTTGAGAGCATAGGAATAAATGGACTTTTCCTTAAAATAGTCAGGAGCATATATTTAAAACCTTCAGTAAGCATCATATGCAATGGGGAAAAACTGGAACCTTTCCCAGTAAGATCTGGAATGAAGCAAGGTTGCCCACTATCACCATTATTATTCAATATTGTATTAGAAACACTAGCCTCTGCAATAAGAGTCGAGAAAGAGATTAAAGGAATTAGAGTAGGCAATGAGGAAACCAAACTATCACTCTTTGCAGATGATATGATAGTTTACCTAGAGAACCCCAGAGATTCTACTAAAAAGCTATTAGAAATAATTCATAATTTTAGCAAAGTAGCAGGATACAAAATAAATCCCCATAAATCCTCAGCATTTTTATACATCACCAACAAAATCCAAGAGCAAGAGATAAAAAGAGAAATTCCATTCAAAATAACTGTTGATAGCATAAAATATTTGGGAATCTATCTACCAAAGGAAAGTCAGGAATTATATGAGCAAAATTACAAAAAACTTTCCACACAAATAAAGTCAGACTTAAATAATTGGAAAAATATTAAGTGCTCTTGGATAGGCCGAGCGAATATATTAAAGATGACAATACTCCCTAAACTAATCTATTTATTTAGTGCTATACCAATCAGACTTCCAAGAAAATATTTTAATGATCTAGAAAAAATAACAACAAAATTCATATGGAACAATAAAAAGTCAAGAATCTCAAGGGAATTAATGAAAAAAAAAAAATCAAATGAAGGTGGCCTAGCTGTACCTGATCTAAAATTATATTATAAAGCAGCAGTCACCAAAACCATTTGGTATTGGCTAAGAAATAGATTAGTTGATCAGTGAGAAAGGATAGGTTCACAAGACAGAATAGTCAACTATAGCAATCTAGTGTTTGACAAACCCAAAGATCTTAACTTTTGTGATAAGAATTCATTATTTGATAAAAACTGCTGGGATAACTGGAAATTAGTATGGCAGAAATTAGGCATGGACCCACACCTAACACCATATACCAAATACGATCAAAATGGGTCCATGACCTAGGCATAAAGAACGAGATGATAAATAAATTAGAGGAACATAGGATAGTTTATCTCTCAGACTTGTGGAGGAGAAAGAAATTTGTGACCAAAGATGAACTAGAGACCATTATTGATCACAAAATAGAAAATTTTGATTATATCAAATTAAAAAGCCTTTGTACAAACAAAACTAATGCAAACAAGATTAGAAGGGAAGCAACAAACTGGGAAAACATCTTCACAGTTAAAAGTTCTGATAAAGGCCTCATTTCCAAAATATATAGAGAACCAACTCTAATTTATAAGAAATCAAGCCATTCTCCAATTGATAAATGGTCAAAGGATATGAACAGACAATTTTCAGATGATGAAATTGAAACTATTACCACTCATGTGAAAGTGTTCCAAATCACTATTGATCAGAGAAATGCAAATTAAGACAACTCTGAGATACCACTACACACCTGTCAGATTGGCTAAGATGACAGGAAAAAATAATGATGAATGTTGGAGGGGATGCGGGAAAACTGGAACACTGATGCATTGTTGGTAGAGTTGTGAACGAATCCAACCATTCTGGAGAGCATTCTGGAATTATGCCCAAAAAGTTATCAAAATGTGCATATCCTTTGATCCAGCAGTGCTACTACTGGGCTTATACCCCAAAGAGATACTAAAGAAGGGAAAGGGACCTGTATGTGCCAAAATGTTTGTGGCAGCCCTGTTTGTAGTGGCTAGAAACTGGAAAATGAATGGATGCCCATCAATTGGAGAATAGCTGGGTAAATATGGTATATGAATGTTATGGAATATTATTGTTCTGTAAGGAATGACCAGCAGGATGAATACAGAGAGGCTTGGCGAGACTTACATGAACTGATGCTAAGTGAAATGAGCAGAACCAGGAGATCGTTATACTCTTCGACAAGGATATTGTATGAGGATGTATTCTGATGGAAGTGGATTTCTTTGACAAAGAGAACTAACTGAGTTTCAATGGATAAATGATGGACAGAAGCAGCTACACCCAAAGAAAGAACACTGGGAAACGAATATGAACTATTTGGATTTTTGATTTTCTTCCCGGGTTATTTTTACCTTCTGAATCCAATTCTCCCTGTGTAACAAGAGAAGTGTTTGGTTCTGCAAACATATATTGTATCTAGGATATACTGCAACATATCTAACATATATAGGACTGCTTGCCATCTAGGGGAGGGGGTGGAGGGAGGGAGGGGAAAAATTGAAACAGAAGCAAGTGCAAGGGATAATGTTGTAAAAAATTACTCTGGCATGGATTCTGTCAATATAAAGTTATTATTAAATAAAATTAAATTGAAAAAAAAAGATAAATGATGGACAGAAACAGCTACACCCAAAGAAAGAACACTGGGATATGAATGTGAACTATTTGCATTTTTGTTTTTCTTCCCGGGTTATTTTTACCTTCTGAATCCAATTCTCCCTGTGCAACAAGAGAACTGTTCGGTTCTGCAAACATATATTGTATCTAGGATACATTGCAACATATCTAACATATATAGGACTGCTTGCCATCTAGGGGAGGGGGTGGAGGGAGGGAGGGGAAAAATCGGAAAAGAAACGAGTGCAAGGGATAATGTTGTAAAAAAAATTACCCTGGCATGGATTCTGTCAATACAAAGTTATTATTAAATAAAATAAAATAAAATGTTAAAAAAAATAACACAAGAGGAAGTGATCAATCAACGGAGGTCAGAGAAGGGTAGAAAAAAAGGCTCCAGTTCCTTTTATAACACAGGGCCAAAATAAAGAAAATCAATTGCAAAAACTTTGGGGAATGCACAATAATGATACTAAAGGGGACAATATGCCCAATTACATTGGACACTTTTCTTTCTATAGCAGTATCTTAAATCTTTTTCTTCATCCTGAGAGGAAAATAGGCTTCACTCAACTATGGGAATTTGACCAAACAAAAAATAAATATTAAGATCTGGAGTAGGAGCACTGCACTGGGATTTCTGAAGGGAAAAGCTTGATGGTAAGCACATTCTCATCAAGGACAAACTAGAAAAAATAATAGAGTGATTAAGAAAGACAAAAGTAGTATGAGAATGAGACATAAACAAGAATTTGAAGAAAAGACTCATTTCAGCAAATAAATTTTATCTTTTAAGGAAGATGAACTTTCTCCCTCATTGCCACATTATGATAGGCAGCATTAAGATGTATTGATGACATAATCAGTAGTGGGCCAGATGAGGTGGTAGTAGTCTTACATTAGATGGTGGTCCATTTGAGAGATAAGGAGATGGGAAATCAACCTTTAAAAAATCCAGGGTCCAGACTACTTAGTCAAGTTGTAATGAATACAGAGAATATAAAACCCAGGTATTCTGGAACCAGTCCCAAATAATCTACTGATAATCATTTTTATACAATTTAATGCTTATTAAACTTTGGATTTTGCTTCAAGTTTATCTCTACTCAAATTCATCATACATTCATTCTTCTCAACAATTACCAAGTGTGGTGTTCTCTTCTTTTAAATGTAATGGTTCTCTCTGTGAGCAGGTTTCTTGGGGAGGTTTTCTGAAGGCATCCTTAGTTTTAGTTCAGAGTAATCATCACTTCAAATACAGCCAGCTGATAAAATCCAAATGTTTATTTTCTCCAAGAGCTCTTGCAGCTTGTCCTTTGCTTCTGCTTTCTTCAGCATCCAGGCAGCACTAAGATGGAATGAATCTGACTCCACCTCCGAGACTGGATTTGTGGGCTTCTGTATCTCCCAGAGTGCTCTGTGTCTGTCCCAGAGTGCCTCTGTGTCTGTCCAAGAGTGCTCTGTGGCCCTAAGAGCTTCTTGCTTATATGAGCTCTCTAAAGGTGTGAACACAAGCATTGTTTCTATCAGTTCCACTTAGTACCTTGCTTCAAGTTCTGGCCCATAACATCTCCTTGTAAGATCAGATCAATCATACTGAACCATGCTAAATTAGATAATTATTGTCTCAATCAATTCTAATGACGTTAACAGCTTGTAAGGATTCTAATATCTCCCGCTTTCTTTTGTTTTGGAACATAAGGTGGTCATGACCTCCCTGACTCCTCTCATTTTTCTGGGTCAATCTACATTTACAGGCCCAGTGAAAGCCTTCGTTACATTTTGGACATGGGGTTTTGGGTTTTATTCTCTCACCCTGTCCTCTCACTCTATCTCTATATCTGCATTGGGCTCTCAAATGTCCAACTTTTCCACAGTGAAAACATCGATGAGTTTCTCTAGAATTCCTTTGCCAAGAAGGACTCTGTCTTTCCATGTTCATCATAGTTTGGGTATGATAAGCATTTGTGCCCACTGTGGCACAGCGCCTTATGATCTCCTCTAAAGGAGCATCTTTGTCTAGTCCCCATATAATTCTTTTGCAAACCTCATTGGCATTTTCCTTAGCCAAATGTCTAGTCATTATTTCTGTTGCTGCATTGTCTCCAATGCTTCTTATTACAGCTGTTTGCAAACATCCCACAAAATCCGCAAAAGGTTCATTGGGACCTTGCTCTATTTTTGTGCTTTACATCCATTTTTCTGTCCAGGGAGAGAATTCTAAGCTTTTATTGCAGCCTTAGAAATTTGCTCATACACTGTTATGGGATAATAAATCTGTTCTGAATTCTCTGCATACTGACCTTCACCAGCTAGTTGGTCAAAAGTGATTTGTCCAATAGCTCCCGTTTGCCTATTGTGTTGGGCTTGATCCTACATAATTCATGAAACTCCGAAAACCACAACAAATTTTGTCCAGGTTCTAAACATGTTATAGCTATGGATTTCCAATCATTCAGAGTTTAGATTTCATAAGACAAATTATCTAGTAACATCTTAATATAAAAGGATGTAGCCCCATAAAGAGTGCAACCCTTTTTCAAATCTTTAATTTTTCCCAAATTAAAAGGAGTGTCTTTTCTCTCTTTTTGACCTGAAGAGTCAAGCTTTTCAATCACAGGATATGCATTTATAAAATCAGATATATCTTCTCCTTCATTTTTTGCCTTAATTAATGCCTTTTCTAATCTTGTCATATTCTGCTTCACAGGAGATGCTGATTGTGTTTTTGCCTCTCTCCCTTCCCCTTCTTCCTCCACCCATAAAGGGTTAATTGAGGGGGGAGGATCATGAGATGTGGAATGATCTAATTTCTCTTGCTGTGAAGTATCACACTCAAAATTGTACTTAACTCCATTCTTATCTGATTCTTCCTCCTTTTCACTTAGTTTAGTTGACACCTCCCCTTCTTGCTCTTTCTTCTTTTTCTTCATTCTAGCACTTAAATAATTTCTTAAATTTTATGTATAAAATATATTTTTGGAAATTGAGTTTGGATGAGAATTATAGTATTCACCTAGTTGTTCTCCTACTAATTTCCATTCATTTGGATCCAATTCTTTTTCTGTAGAGAACCAAGGAGAGAGGTATACTGTACAGTTTTTAAAAGATCAATGATATGCTCCCAGGTTATAATTAAAACTTGCAGGTTTCTTGGGGAGGTTTTCTGGAGGCAGCCTTAGTTTCAGTTCAGAGTAATAATCACTTCAAATACAGCCAGCTGATACAATCCAAATGCTTATTTTCTCCAAGAGCTCTTGCAGCTTGAATTTTGCCTCTGCTTTCTTCAGCATCCAGCCAGCACAAAGGTAAAAGATGGAATGAATCTGACTCCACCTCCGAGACTGGGCTTGTGGGCTTCTGTATCTCCCAGAGTGCTCCGTGTCTGTCCCAGAGTGCCTCTGTGTCTGTCCCAGAGTGCGTCTGTGTCTGTCCCAGAGTGCTCTGTGGCCCTAAGAGCTTCTTGCTTATATGAGCTCTCTAAAAGTGTGAGCACAAGCACTGTTTCTATCAGTTCCACTTAGTACCTTCTTTCAAGATCTGGCCCATAACATCTCCTTGTAAGATCAGATCAATCATACTGAACCATGCTAAATTAGATAATTATTGTCTCTATCAATTCTAATGACTTAACAACTTGTAAGGATTCTAACAACCAAGTTAATAGACTTTTGGTATTTTTTTTTCTTTTTAGTCAATTTATTTTCTTAATTTTTACAGTTTTTCTTTTACATAAAATTTTTGATTGATTCATATAAAATATATTCATATATAGTTGGCTGATATTTGTAGGGATTATTGGTATTTTCCTCTTTTGGTTGTAAATATCTCAGACTTTCAATTGAGACAGATGAGATCAAGCTTTTCTGAAAAGGAAACTGAAAAAGTTCTTTACTACTAATTTATGCACTGCTGTGAAGCATTTGAGTCACAAACTATGGATTTTATCCTGCCTTGTAGCTTTTCAGTTTTGCAGAGATGTTAAAGTTTCAGTCACTCCTTGGATGTAATTCTTCTGTCATTCAATATGTAGCTAAGCTAAATAGTTGGCTAGAGATTTAGAGAGCAAGATAGCTAGATAAAGCATTTGTAATGGGGAACTGGAGCATGCACAGTGCCTTTAATTGTATCTCTCCTCCTGCCTTCCAGAGAATCATGATGATATAGAATGAAAATACCGGCAAGACTAGAGCAGGAATAAACATTCTGTAATTGATTTTGGACAGCTAACTATATAGTGAAGAGGAGGCTTTTTGATTAGTTAGGGGAAATGGCTATTCAAAAAAAGTTCTATTTTTGTCTCAGCCCTCTTAGGGGAACTTGCTGACTGTTAAAGGAAATAGAATATAAAATTTTGTGAGTTTTCAAGGTTAAGAAGGATACTTGTCATCTTCTTTTTGGATGAGCAGAAAGCACCTACTGATGCCTAGAGATATGAAGGGAGTTGAGCTTAAGCTCTACTTACTTGTCATCCTAGCATTTTAAAGTCTGAATTTCACAACCAGTGTGGTATTATATCCTGGTTAATAAGGCAGCAATCTTTGAGTGTTATTTTTGGGACCCTACACGAATGGTAGCTGAGATGTGAGTTCATGTGTTAGATGTGCTCCATTTGGACATAAATTTTTTGAGATCAGTGTTATATAGGAACTAAGCTAAGTTTTGACCTTACTTCCCCAGAACAAGGTGGTGTGGGGGAGAGCAGACTTCTGAGGAGAGAGAGAGAGAGAGAGAGAGAGAGAGAGAGAGAGAGAGAGAGAGTGTGCCCTTTGTGGAAAGACTAAGGGAAACTGCTTCCTGCTTTTAAGAGAGTCATGATAATGTGGAATAAAAGCAGTTTAGAGAGACTAGAGCAAGGATAAACTTTTTTTTAAAAAAATAGGATTAATTTGAGCTCCAGCCTCCAGTCCTCTATCTTCTCTCTAGCTTGAAGTCTGTCTCTCCTCCCAGATTTCTTAGCTCTTATATATTATAAGTACATCATTGTAGGTATCAATCTTGTAGAATAGGTGTCAACTTGTAGAACTATTCTAAGCACTAGAGAATCATTATCTTAATTTTACTGAGTTAACACTTTGTTTTAGGATTAAATCAAGCATACTGATCTAGACAACTCACATGCTAAACTAGATATAACCATTGTTTTATCAATTCCACTGAGCTAATACCTTATTGTAGAATTAAATCAATCATACAGAGTTCCTGCCCTTACACTTAATGTTGTTAGGGAAAATGAAACGTTTATAAAGGAAGCAAGGCTTTAATGGAGGAAATGGTTCTCAAGTGTAGGATGGGAGACTTCATTCTTAGGATGATATGGAATGGAAATGTTGCACAGGGAAGAAAGGGAAGGAAAGGGATATCTGGACAATTTGAGCTTTAAAATGGTTTTTGAGGCTCTTCCTAAAGAGGAGAGAGCTAGAAGTTCCAAGGAATAAAAAGTTGCTTGTCTTTCCATCATTTTTAAAAGATGAGCATGATAATCATGAAATCCAGTGCATTTATAGCAAAACAAACTTTAAGATTTATAAAGCAAACAATTATGTTGACACAATCTAAAAAGTTTTGCCAGTGATTATTAGATCTTAAGATCTAAACTAAAAACCATAAGGGCACTTGTGCATTCCTCACACTTGCTGTATGTGATAAAGTATGATAGGATCAGCATTTCTCTATCAAATTATTGTTTGTTCTTCCTTTTTAAAGAGAATCATGACATTAATCAACTTCCATGACATGAAAGTGAAGATGTGTGGGATGGTTGTGTGAAGTAATGCGCCTCACTGGGTCCGAATGATTAGACATGGCTTTGGATAAGTGGGAAATCTTGATCTTTTTAACCTAAGGCCTTTAACAAGTCTCAGTTTGACTAAGGCAATGCCCAATCAATTATTAAGAATACATAACACAAATAGGCAAAGAATTGCCTCTTTTAAAGTCTGCAAGTTATTTTACTCTAACCACTAACTAGATATGTTTTCATATGGAAGGATGCAGCATCTGTAGAAACTAAATGCCATTGTCCCCTTGTTGTATATCCTTGCTGTATTGGGGCAAAGCAAACCTCTTTAAATTAAATGTTTGAAGACTTGTTAATGCTTAATTTTGTCCCAACATTGAACCTGAACCAAGAGTGTGCCTCAGAGCTTCTTCTCTGACACAGAGATACAGAAAAAAAAAATAATTTGGGAAGTGAATAACTAATTAAGAAGACTGTGTTTAAGAATGAGATTTGGTTTTATGAATTATACTTTAAAGCTTAGGTATCTTGGTACAGAGTTTCTGTAATGCTGGAAAAACTAAGGCTAGATACAGATTAGAGAGTTTTAATATTTTATTTATTGGAGTTTAATTGATTGACTGGACAGGACTCTTGTCTCAAAGTATTCAGTGGTGTATGTGAGTTCTCAATGACATATATACACACATGGCTCAGCTACAGGGATAGACCAAGGCAGGGGCAAAGTCAGAATATTGAGAGTGGGAATGGATTATCAATCTGGTTCTGCCAGGGTGATGGGAGACAACGGACATTCTGGTAAATTGGGATAAAGAAGAACAATGACAGGATAGGGGAAAGGAACATAAATTCTTTTTTTTTTTAAATAACTTTTTATTGATAAAACTCATGCCAGGGTAATTTTTTACAGCATTATCCCTTGCATTCACTTCTGTTCCGATTTTTCCCCTCCCTCCCTCCACCCCCTCCCCCAGATAGCAAGCAGTCCTTTACATGTTGAATAGGTTACAGTATATCCTAGATACAATATATGTGTGCAGAGCCAAAGAGATTTCATGTTGCACAGGGAGAATTGGATTCAGAAGGTATAAATAACCCGGGAAGAAAAACAAAAATGCAAGCAGTTTATATTCATTTCCCAGTGTTCTTTCTTTGGGTGTAGCTGCTTCTGCCCATCTTTGATCAATTGAAACTGAATTAGCTCTCTTTATCAAAGAGATCCACTTCCATCAGAATACATCCTCAAACAGTATCATTGTTGAGGTATATAATGATCTCCTGGTTCTGCTCATTTCACTTAGCATCAGTTAATGTAAGTCTCGCCAGTCCTCTCTGTATTCATCCTGCTGGCCAAGGAACATAAATTCTTGATGACAGAAGGAGTTAGAAGTCAGGAAGTCTGAACTCCCCCTTATCTTGAGTCTCACATTGACAATTTATAACCTTAGAGCAAGTGGCCCTCAGTCTTAATGAACCAGAGTGGAGTTTTTGTAACTAAGGGGATTGAAGCAGAACAGTTAAGGAAACTGAGGTAGAACAATTTAGGGAAACTGAGGCAGAATAATTTAGGGAAACTGAGTCAAGACAATTAGAGAGAACTGTGGCACAACATTTCAAGATACCAAGGTCTAGTAAAAGGAAACATGGCACCTATAAAATAGTAATGCTAGCTAGCTTTATTGAAAGGATATATTTATAGTATGAAAAGATAGTCAGGAAAAATAGTGGAAATCAGATTCTCAAGGAACTGGATAGAATAGATCTTATAGGGAATGGAACACCCAAACCAAAAAGTGCTGATTTTTTTTTTAATTCCTTATCTGAATTAGCAGGATTAGGAACTGGGGGTGGGAGGCAGAAATGTGAACCTGGAAATTGATGCTTATTCATACTAGTGGGAGGAGGAAAGATTCCTAGGGAACTAGAAACTAGCTAAAATTTGTACTTCCCTCTAGCAGATATGGGTTATTACTCCTGATTTTACTCTGCCAGAGTGACTCAGTATTTTGAGACTTCTGGGGTTTTTTTATTTAATAGATTGGGAAATCCTCCAGGGTCATTATAATAAGGTTGACCAATTGCTAATCACAAATCAATTACACCTAAGAAAGGTAAGTAAGGATGCATTTGCCAGATATTTCACAAAAAAAATGTTCAAACAGATTTTAATATAAAAAATGATGGAACAGAAAGAATATCAATAAAATTTTATTTTATTTTTTTAAAAAAGAAAAGTGGTTAATTTGGGGGAAATTTGTATTAAATATCTTTTTTATATAAGTAGCATTCACAAATTTCTTTTTTTCTTCATGAATCCTTTGATATTGTCTTATAACTCTGTATTGATTAAAGCAGCTAAGTCTTTCACAGTTGATCATGATTACAATATTGCTATTAGTGTTTTTAATGTTCTCCTGGTTCTTCTCACTTCAGGGAATAGCTTTCACAAGGCTTTGTTATCCAAGATATATGGTAATAACAGAAATATATAAGTTAAAGTACCCCTCCCTACTAGTCACTAAAGGAAGAGAACACTTCTCAAAAGAATTATCAATATCTCTAGCAAAAATATTCAGGACTTAGGACACTAGACGCAGAAATTAGGAAAAATGAACTTGATAAGGATTGTTTCCAGATTGAGCGGTAAAAAAACCATGCTAGTGGGCTATGAGGGTTGAAGTATGCACTTTAACTTTTAGACCTATGAATAACTGAACCAGGTTCAGTCCTATGGGACTCTGATCACTTAAAAGAAGGACCCAGGTTCTTTGTCTTATTATGTTTGTTGTTGTTGTTGTTGTTGTTTCTTTACACTTCTATCCTGGAGCTTCACAAAAGAAGTACCTAAATCTGGGTTTATGATTGTGTCTTTCATCTCCCCAAAGTAGGGAATAGAAAGATACTGAATAAACAAAGCAAATCAGATATAGGACAGTTATTTATATCCTATACATAAAAGAAATGCTAAACACAAAACAAGTATTAATAGACAAAATATAATAGGAATGAAATCTAAGTATTAGCAATTAATACTTTGTATTTCCTCAAGGAAGAAATTGAGACTTAAAGATATATTTTCTGAGCTTTTTTTCAGGGTAGAATTTGATCATCATCATAAGTTGTATTTCTAAATTCATTGTAAAAATAGATTAAACACGTAAAGGGAAGTATGATCTTATACTTAGAAAACGAATGCATCTTGTGTGGGATGGGAAAAGTCTAACAAAATTCTATTATAATACCACACTGTGTCTCTTCCTCTTATGACTATAAGTGATTATCACTAATTGCTTGAGAACATACAGTGGTTATGAACCTCCTTTCATGATGAGTGACATTTTGAAAAAGAATTAACATCTTCAGTTCCAGAAAGCACTTTGGAGATTCAGAGATGCTAGCAAGTAGGAGGATTCCTTTTATATTACTAAGAGACTGGTAACTCCCTACTGAGAATTATGGAGGCAGCTTTATAGACTTGACATAGTATATTGGGAAATGCGTTGTCTTCCTTGGATGCCTCTAAGATGTGATAGAAATTCTGCCAAGGCTCATCAAAGCCACTAGCTTCTCTATCCACTTTTACTGATTCAAATGAGAGCAAATATACAAATAGGACAAATCTGGACTGTATACAGTAGAACACTTGAAACTCTGGTTAGAAAACTAAAGGAACTTGGGGTACAGGTAATGGCTCTTGTTTTCACAGGCTTTGACCTAGGAATAGGAAGGGAAAAGGAAGTGAACAGCTGACAATACAGATGGTGTTGAAAAAAAGATCTGGTTCCCTTGAATACAACCTACATTTCTGGGCTCCTGGAAAGTTATAGATTGCACCTCCAAATGCTGGAAAAAATGTATTTGGCCGTAGTTTAGCTAATCTAGTAGAACTGAATTTTGCAGTGGAAGGTAGAGAAAAATTCCATTATATATATACCCCCCCCATATATGTATATCTATATGCATATATAGATATACATACATACACAATATACACAAACACACACATATATACATACATATATATATATATATATATATATATATATATATACTTCATCATAGAAACGTAATAATGGAAGTAGTACTTTGTAATTTTCAGGTGAAAATTACAAGGAAACTATTTTGAAAGAGTACTTAGAGTTCCATATGTTATAAACCAGTGAATGGAATAAAGGAAACAAAGCAAACAGTTTACAATAGTAATTATGAATATGAGCAACATTAATAAACATAAACATTTGCATATACAAAGCACTAAAAAGAAAAAATTGCATATATGATTGTGATTCTCTATTATGTACAGCTTCATCTTTTTTTTTAAAAGATTAACAATAAAATATAGTTCCTGGGTCACCACAGAAACTTGGGAGTATTGTGTTGCTAGCGTTCTTTTCTGTGTCCAGGCATGTAGTTTGGATCCCTTCTGGGATGGCTCCTATAATTCAATTTAGTCTTACTACAAAACTATATATTAAATTTATTATGGTAGCTTCAATACTGTCCTATTTATCTGGGATTCCTTCCCATTTCTTTCTTTCCTCTTTGTATTTGAAATAAATATTTCATTGTTATTCTTTTCTTTCTTTTGTTCTTTTTGGGTCATCATTATCACCACCACCTTCTTTCCTAAAATTCTACCCTTCTAAGAGAAAACAAGAGTTCTCTTTAGTACAGTGGTATCTAAATTAACTAGGACAAATAAAACAATTAAAATATTTACATTCAATAAAACAAGCAAAGTTTTACATCTTTAAAATACTCTTCATATGCTATTTTTTCCTCCATTTTATATGATTCTGCATCGAATTCACAAGACTTTGATACATATTCTTACATTCCTCATTATCAAACCACACTTTAATCACACTGGTTATTAAATATAGCTTTAATAATGCTATTTTTTCTCATTTAGTTTAATAGTACATTTTTACTAAATGATAGTCTATAGGTTTTCAACAGGGTTTACATCAAACAAGTTCCTGGATCTCTGAAATGTATTCAAATCCACACAATGGCCAAATCTGAAAAAAAATCTATATCTGAGTCTACAACGCTAGAACATTACCTCTCTTCCAAAAAAAGATAGGAGTACTATTCATCTTCAGTCTTTTGAAGACATTGTAGGTAATTGAACTGTTAATCCTCAGATATATACATCTTCCTAGCTTTCTTTGAATTTTTTTTGTCATTTTGGAATTATTTTTTAATTTCTCATGTCATAGTAATATTCTATGCATTTATATGCCATACTCGTTATCTTTCCCTCTAAACCCTCTCCCCTTCTACCTTCCCTATTTTTGTAGAGAACATCACCAACCTTCTAGTTCCTTTGGCTAGCAATGTAGTTGTTGTTCCTCACTATGTCTTACCTGCTTTTCCTGCTTCCATATCCAATCTGTTACCAAGGCTTTAGATTTCATCTTTGCAACATCTCTCTTTTCTTCTCTAACATTGCCGACTTCAGTAAACCCTCATCACCTCACACAGGATTACAAAAATAACCCAGTAATGAATCTGGCTGCCTCAACTCTGTCCTGACTTGAATCTACCTTCCTTTCATTTATTAAAGTTGTTTTCCTACAATTCAGAAATGATGATGATAAATTCCAATGACTCCCTATTGTCTCCAAGATAAAATGCAAAATCTTCTGCTTGGAGTTGATAAGCTAGTTAGTTTCCTCTTACCTTTCCAGTGTTCTTATACCTTACTCTCTAATAGCATTCTTTAATCTTATGACAATGTCTTTGTGGTAGTTCCATGAATAAGAAACACTATTGCTCAACTCCAGGCCTTTTCTCTGGTTGTCCTCTATGACTGGAATGATTTTTCTCCTCATTTCTATCTACTTATTTCATTTAAGTCTCAACTAAAATCCTATCTTTTCCCTCATCCTCTTAATTGTAGTGCTTTTCCTTCTAGCAATCATATCTTATTTATCTTCTATATAAAACTTATATGTTTGTTTCTTTGTTATCCTTTCTATTATATTGTGAGCTCTCTGAAAGTACTGTCTTTTGTCCCTTTTTGTATCCTAGAGTTTAGTACAGTGCCAGCCTCATAATAGGCAATAATAAATGTTTATTTATTGATTGATTTATTGTTTCATTCCCTAATTGATGGGTACCTGTTTGTTTCCTTTTTTCTTTTCCACTAACAACATCTTTATACATATGGACCTTTTCCCTTTTCCTATGATTTATTTATTCTTATGATTATATGATACCCAATAGAGCAAAGATTATATACCTTTTATTGACTTTTTGATTTCCAGAATAGTTGGAACAATTCATATCACCAACAGAGCATGTGTGACTGTCCTTCCACAACTCTTATGACAATATTCTTTTCTCCCTTATTTCCATATTTGCCAATTAAATGGACAAGAAGTGGAACTTGTTTTAATTTACATTTTTCTTAGTAGTAGTGATTTGGAGTATTTTTTATATGATTGTGGAGGGTTCACATTTCTTCTTTGAGAATAGCTTATTCATATCCTTTAGTCACTTGTTTGTGGGGAAGTCAAATGGAGGATATGGAAGACATTTTCTGAATCCATATTATAAATTTGGCATAGACAAAATATATAACAATAATGGTAAGCTTCATATATGTAGGAATCCACGATAAATCTCATTCTTCTGAAAGCAGGCCATTTGAAAGATTCTCAATTTCCATAAGTAAAAATGCCTTTCTTACTGCATAGAGAAAGTAACAAAGGAAAAATGTCATATTGATAAACAAGAAAGATTAGTTGATATGGGAAGGGGTTGAGAGATAGTGCCTCTATCATTTGGAATTTATAATAATCAAAGAAGTCAACATTGGAAATAGTTTAAAATGTTTCGCAAATTTTAGAAAAACTTTAGACATTTTAGAAAACTTTAGACATTTGGAAAGTTTTGGAAAAATTCTAGATTTTTTAAAAATAGATATGAGCTTCTATTTGGAGAATCTGCAAAGGAATACAACTCATATGAGAAGGGGAATTTTTAAAAATGAGATTCAAGTTGAACAATTATCAATTCTTAAAAGAAATAAAAGGAGGAGAAATCTAAAGGAACTAGTGTGGCTGTACATATAGCACTTTCATGAATTCAGACTTAAAAGGATATGTAGAAAAATGGAAGGAAATGCAAATACCGAAAGTGAGTACAGAACAAAACATTCTAAAGACCCCTTCCCCCCCAAAAAAGAGAAGCTTTTCAAACTATAATCAAAGCAAGAAAAAAAAAAGAACACAGAGAATATAGTATTATGATAACAGGTTGAAAAGGTGGATGTAAAATTACTCAGTTCCTATTGTATATTTTTTATTCTCTAAGAATGATTTTCTAAATGGAAAAGGTATGAAAAGAGTATAAAGAAAGTACTACAGCCTAAAACATGTGAGGAAAATTATTAGAGAAAATGTTGTTTTTACTGTTCCAAATAAATAAGTCTCTAAGGATGCTGGGAGAGAGGGAGGGAGAAAACTTTAGAATTCAAAATCTTGTAAAAATGAAGATTAAACATTAGTATCCAGAGAGAGAATAATAAAAACTGCACATCAAAGCATACTATTTTCCATCTTTTTTTTTTCTATTTTTTTTCTTATAGTTTTTCCCTTTTGCTTTGATGTTTTTCTCCCAACATGACTCATGGAAATATGTAAAAAATGAATGTACATATATAACCTAAATTTTTTTTTTAAAAGAAGGCTAAATATTTTCTTGTCATGTATTTAGGGGGAAATTCAATACTAGTATATTTTTAAAAATTTAAAAAGAAGGATGTTGATGAACTAGATGGACTAGAAGAAGATGATGGAAATAACACTATAAGAAGAAGTGATAAAGGAACAGAGATAATTAATATAATGGAAAGAATATTGGACTTGGAATCAATGGTCTTGGATTCAAATCCTGGCTCAGTAACCCTAAGTTATGTGACCTTATGTCATTCCTCTCTGAAACTGGTCTTCATTTGTAAAATGAAGATGGTCTTCAAGATCATCTTTAAATTTAAATTTATGATCCCAAGATAATGAAATTTGAGAGAATTTAGAGAAATGCCCCAAATTGGAATCTGTCTTATTATTTCCTAATGTGTTAAATTATTTGATTAGCTAGCCCCTTAGTAAGATGTGAACTCTTATAATCTTGAGCCACCTCCTCATCCACATATTAATTGCCACTTTAACCATAACTGATTTGTGGTCAGTTCGTGCCTAAGATATATCTTTGCTTTGACTTTTAAAAGGGAACAGAAAAAGAGAACTAGATATAAAATTAAGAATTTTTATTTTACTATATGCAGCTTGTTCTTTCCTTTTAAATATGCAAAATATTTATAAGAATTCATAAAAATTCAAAGCTATATTATTTGTATTTTGTTTTGACTATCCATTCTCTTTTGTCCATTAAAATGCTTTAATGAGCTTTATTTTTTTTTAATCTTTTTTACAGTTTTGTCATTAGCTTCCATCTTTCTCTTCCCTTTTTCACATTGCAAAAAAAAAAAAAAAAAAAAAAAAAGGAAAAAGAAAAATCAGACTCTTATAACATCTTCATAGTCAAAGGTTATTACTTATTGTTATTATATCAATTATTCTCTTGGTCCTGCTCACTTCATAGCTCACACAGTTCTTCACAGATTTTTGTGAAATTGTCCTTTACCTCATTTATTATGGTAAAATAATGTTTCATAATTTGTTTGGCTATTCCCTAATTATTACCACCCCTTTTGTTTCTAGTTCTTAGCAAAAGAAACAAAGAATTGCTATAAATATATATCTGTACATAGGAACTCTTTCCTCTTTCTTTGTTATTTTTGTGGCATAAGTCTAGTCACAGTATGACCAGGTCAAAAGGGACAATTTAGTGATTTTGGGGGCACAATTCCACATTGTTTTCCAGAATGGTTGGATCAGTTCGCAGTTCTACCAACAATGCATTAATGTGCCTGCTTTCCTGAAGTACTCTGTGAAATAGTTATTTTTATTAATGAAAAGAAATGGAGCCTAAGAGCTGCTTTAATTTGCATCTAATTATTAGTAGTTTGGAGCTTTTGAAATATAGTTATTAATAACTTGGATTTCTTCCTGGGAAAACTGCATATTTATATTCTTTACCTATTTATTTATTTGGGGAGAGCAGCTAGATGGTATAATGGATAGTGTGCCAGTCTTGGAGTCAAGACTTATATTCATGCTTACAAATCTTAGACACTTAGACACTTATTAGCCATGTGCACCTGACCCTGTTTGCCTATCAAATGAGTTGGAGCTCATGAAGAGTTGGACACAACTGAAAAATGACTGAAATTATTTGGGAATGGCTTTTGTTCTTAGTTTCCTGAAATATCCTGAATACTTTATCCCTGACTTTATCAAGACTATTTGCTACACTATAATAATTTTAAAAAAAAGACTATTTGCTGCAAAGATTCTCCTCCCCACTTTAAGTGTGTTATTTTCTTTTATGTATGGTCAAAAAAATCCTCTGACAAGAGACTAGTTGATCAGTGGAATAGGTTAGGTTCACAGGACAAAATAGTCAATAACTATAATAATCTAGTATTTGACAAACCCAAAGACTCCAACTTTTGGGATAAGAATTCACTGTTTGACAAAAACTGCTGGGAAAATTGGAAATTAGTATGGCAGAAACTAGGCATTGACCCAAACTTAATACTATATACCAAGATAAGATCAAAATGGGTTCATGATCTAGACATAAAGAATGAGATTATAAATAAATTAGAAGAACATAGGATAGTTTACCTCTTAGACTGTACAGGAGGAAGGAATTTGTGACCAAAGAACTAGAAATCGTTATTGATCACAAAATAGAAATTTTTGATTATATCAAGTTAAAAAGGTTTTGTACAAACAACACTAATGCAGACAAGATTAGAAGGGAAGCAATAAACTGGGAAAACATTTTTACAGTCAAAGGTTCTAATAAAGGCCTCATTTCCAAAATATATAGAGAATTGATTCTAATTTATGAGAAATCAAGCCATTCTCCAATTGATAAATGGTCAAAGGATATGAACAGACAATTTTCAGATGAAGAAATTGAAACTATTTCTAGCCATATGAAAAGATGCTCCACATCATTATTAATCAGAGAAGTGCAAATTAAGACAACTCTGAGATACCACTATACACTTCTCAGATTGGCTAGGATGACAAGAAAAGATAATAATGAATGTTGGAGGGGATGTGGGAAAACTGAGACACTGATAAATTGTTGGTGGAATTGTGAATGCATCTAACCATTCTGGAGAGCAATTTGCAACTATGCCCAAAAAGTCATCAAACTGTGAATACCCTTTGATTCAGCAGTGTTACTACTGGGCTTATATCCCAAAAAGATCTTAAAGAAGGGAAAGGGACCTAATATATTCAAAAGTGTTTGTGGCAGCTCTCTTTATAGTAGCCAAAAACTGGAAACTGAGTGAATGCCCATCAATTGGAGAATGGCTGAATAACTTGTGGTATATGAATGTTATGGAATATTATTGTTCTGTAAGAAATGACCAGTAGGATGACTTCAGAAAGGCCTGGAGAGACTAACATGAACTGATGTTAAGTGAAATAAGCAGAACCAGCAGATCATTATACACTTACAATACTATGTGATGATCAATTCTGATGGAGGTGGCCCTCTTCAACAATAAGATGAACCAAATCAGTTTTAATTGTTCAGTAATGAAGAGAACCACCTACACCCAGTGAAAGAGCTATGGGAAATGCGTGTGGACCACAACATAGCATTTCCACTCCTTCTGTTACTGTCAGCTTGCATTTTTGTTTTCATTTTCAGGTTATTTTTATCATTTCTAAATCTGATTTTTCTTGTGCAGCAAGATAATCGTATAAATATGTATATATATATTGCATTTCACATATACTTTAACATATTTAAAAAGTATTGGTCTACCTGCCATCTAGGGGAGGGAGTGGGGGGAAGGAAGGGAAAAGTTGGAACAGAAGATTGGAACAGAAGGGTCAATGCTGAAAAATTACCCATATATATGTCTTGTAAATAAAAAGCTATAATTTTAAAAATCCCCTGACTTTCACGAGTAAGATATATGTGCATGTGTGTGTAGTTTTGTTGTTGTTGTTGTTTTGTTTTGTTTTTTTAGATATGGCTCACAAGTTAAACCATCTGTGTAGATATTATCTGAAATCTGGCCTATATTTACAGACAGTAGAAGAAGGAATTGTGGAATATATGAACATAGTATTGTAACACTTATGGATAATGGCAAGATCAAGGATTTGACCATCTTAGTATGTAGCTCACAAAGTAGAGCTTTAAAGTAGGGTCACAGAAATTGAATAGAATGAAGAATTTAAAAATTAGGACAGTTGATGGAACATCAACATGTATGAGTTGGGATAAAATCTGTGAGCCAGGATCTAAACTTAATGAGAAAGGAAAAAGAATGTTGGGGAGGTGGCTGTGGGAAGGGGAAGGGATCAATAGATAACTGTCACCAGCTTCTAGATTGCTATAAATAGTTAATTCTTCAAGGAGGAGACTTTGCTGAATAGAAAATGATGGTAGAAGGAGAGTCTGGAAGTAACAATGGAAACAAAGAGTACTTCAATTTCCCCATCATGAAAAGAGGGTAACAATGAAAATAAAACCAATGATGCTATAGTCAGGAATGATTATCATCAGGAGACAGCTAGGTTCCACTGAGTGCTAGGAGATAGAAGGAAGGAGAAAAGAAAAGGTTTAAGATGAAAGCAAATTTGAAAATTATGGTGCAAGCATGAGGAGTGGGATATTGTCTGAATAGAAGTAGAGATAGGATTAAGGAGGCTGGAATTATGAAAGCAGGTAGTCATTAAGAATTAGGGTTTGTATAATGGTGATTGCTGGGATAAGGGTAGGGATGGAGGTATAGAATCACTGAAATAGGGCAAATATGTGGAGGTTTGAGTATGGTAGTCATTGAAGAATGAGTACAAACAAAATATCATTAGTTGGAAAGAGGTCTGTTGCAAGAGGCAGTTGCAAAGTTCTTCCTTGAGGTTCAATCTCATGACAGGGTTATATCCTGTAAATTTAGTAGGCAGAAGTCTTGGTATAGTTTGCAGGATTCTAATGAGGAGGGAGGAAGTAATAGTATAAGACTGAAGAATTGAAGAAATCTAGGGGAAAATGGCCGCTGGAATATGGGAAAAGATGCTCAGAATTTGGATGGTGGCCTGGATGCAGGTGATGGGATTTGAGCTGATGTAAGGTGATAGGTGAATAAATGGTGAATGAATGATTAAAACATTTATTAAGCATTTACTTTGCAAAAAGCATTGTGTTAAACACTGGGGATATGAATGGAAAAATAAACCAATTGAGGTTCAGCTAAGTGGCTCAGTGGATAGAGCACTGGCCCTGGAATCAGGAGGACCAGAGTTCAAATCCTGCTTCAGACAGCTACTAGCTGTGTGATCCTAGGCAAGTCACTTAATCCTGATTGCCTGTCCCCATTCTCTTCTTTCCCCCCGCCCCCCATCATCTTAAAAGGTAAAACAGCCACTATTCTTAAGAAGTTCTTTTCTTAATGGGGAAGACAACATATATGGAAGATTTCAACTGTAAATCATACCGGGTATGCTCCTTAGGGTACAGTAGCAAAACAGATGTTAACATGTCTACTTAGGTTCAGTGTCCTGGATTGTCTTCCTTAGAATCAGAGTGAAGATGGTGGCCAAAGTAATATGACTTGGCTGGCATATGCTGTGAAGAGTGAAAGCAGCAAACCTGGATTTGGGGATCCTGGGTGAGCTAGTACTCTAGGACCAAGTATAGCCATCTCTAAGTAAACCTGACCTCCAGTATAGTATCAATTGATCAGTAAATAAACAAACATTAATTCATTTATCATATACCCTTTTCTTCATTTTTACACCTCTAGTTTCTCTCTCTTAATTCAAAAGAATTTCGCATGTCTACCTTGTGCAGGGCACTGTGCTACAGATACAAAAATACAATATTAACATAGATGAATCAATGCAAGATGTCTTTAGGAGGGAAAGAGTATAAGCAATGAAATTCCCGTAGTTGAGCCCTAATAAACAATGCTAAAAAATTCTAAGAGGGAAAAGTAAGGAAAGAGTGAATTCCAGAGATTTAGAGTAGCCTGTGGAAAGGCATGGATTTAGAGAATGAAATGACACCTTATATTTGGTTGAAAATGGAATCTGTTGACTGTGACCTAGGAATCAGAGGGAAAGAAACTTTCTTTTCTTAGGAATGAGAGCAGATGGAAAGCTGATTTATATCCCCTGGCTTCCCACTGAGACAAATGGTAATATTGTCTTTTTGAAAAGAAGATTCTTGAATTGCACATAAGGTCTTCCTCTCAGCTACAACAGATTCACGACACTGTTGGGCTGATTATCTTTCCATATCTATAGCTGATCTGCATCAGAAGGAGGTTGCTCATTGGAAGTTCTCAACATAGATGAAATTACAGGTCCAATAAAAGAATAATTGGATATAATAATTTCTGAAATAAACTATAAATATTTCATTGAGAATTCTTATTTCAGTTATTCCCTAGTCCCACCTTCTTTCTACCACATTATGGTTGCTCTTTCCACTGCATTAAACTTATTCTGGTCAAATTTTTCCTATCTATAAAATTAAACAGATAATAGAGTACTTTGAGATCTTGGGAAGAAAGGTCCTATATAAATTTAAGGTGTCCTTCTTCATTGACTAATATTTCCAACAATCCTAGAATTTTAGTATTGGAAGGGGATTTAGAGATTATTTAGCATAATTGTCCTTATATATAAAATGGCATAGGTAAGAATATATGATGGCAGAGAGATGGCAGAAAGGGATTTCTCTACTCTTAAGTATAGAGGCAAGATCACTGGGTTGGGACTCAGTCATGCTGGGATCAAGCTCACCTTATTGGATAACCTTGAACAAGACCCCTCACCTCCTTAAAGTCCTTGCTACCTTTAATAACCTTTAAATCTCAGTCTATAAATCTAGTCCTCATAACTCTATTACTTGGTGACAAGGTATAGAATAATAAAGATGACAAAGTTAAGAATCTTATGTTACTAAAAATGTTTATTATTTGTAACATTTCCATTTATCTTTCAGTTATCTCCATTATCTTCATTGTAGATATACCCTTAAGCAATGAAGCAATGAGTAACTGGAGATACTCACTCTTCCATTTTCTGTACAGGTTGGAAAGAAAGAAAAAAATCTCTATGAAGCTGTATAGAAAAATAAAATCTTCCCCCCAGTAGAATCATTGAAAATTTTAGACATTCAAGCAAAGTGTTAAGAAAAGGGCTTTTTTGTCTATTGTTCATTGTACACTCATCAGATTTCTAGTTCTTTTGCAATGCAGACTACTTAGATCATAGTAATGCTTAGTGAGAGAAAAAAAGGCAGCTAATAATTCCTTGCTCTGACTCTCACTTGTTCAGAGTAAAGGCAGGACTATCACCTCTCCATTTTCCTTTGCCCTTTCCCTAGGCAGACAAAAAAGCCCTTACCAATGTACGTAAGTTCTTTGCAAAGATCTTCTTGAAAGTTTAAAGAGCTTAGCTTTAATAAGTATTATAATTTAAATCTTTTATAGAATATTAAAAATGCATAAAAATATTCTGGAAATACCTATGATTGAAATTTACAAAGCCTGTAAGTGGGTGGCAAGAGAGACCCAAGAGAGATTTATGGTTGGAAATTGTATCCTTTGATTTTGGGTTGGGTTTCTTAGAATCCCTTTAAATTCTGTGCCCCCAAATTTTGTAGATCCTACTCAGGAAGAAGCTGCATTTATGATTTCCCTAAAATTCTAGGACTAGAAATAACAGTTCATGCTATGCACCATGGTTTATGTACCCACCTGGTTCCCTGTGTCTTGACTCTTGACTCTCAGCTTACTGACTTGTGACTCAGCAATATCAGCCCTCTCCTCAGCTTCCTCCAGTTCATGCTGAACTCTCCTGCACCTTGTTAACTGAGCGTTGGCCTGTTCCTCCTAAAAGAGAATGTGGAAAGAAATGACAACTGTTCTATACTACTATTAATTGAGAATCCTGTTCTTTTTCATCTTTTGGGAATCAGTTCCTAAAACAGTGCCTGTCATATAGTAAATGCTTAATAAATGTTTGTTGATTGAATGATTGATAATTGAGGTATGATGAACTATCTTTCCTGGGATAGAGAAAGAAAAGGTAGAGTTCTCCAAAGCAATGGAATTGGAAATTCTTCAGATAATGTTAAGAATACCTAATATTTACATGGTGCTAATTTAAGGTTTGAAATACATTTTAAGTATACTATCCTAACATCCTTCCAACAACACTGGAAAATAGATGCTAATATTTTCATTCCTTTTTACAGATAAGGAGACTAGGGAAGGCAGTAACTTAGTGATTTGCTTAGAGTCACATAGTCAGAGGTCACATTTAAATATAGGCCTTTCCTACTCTAAGCTCAGCATATCTTCTCTATCACCTAGCTGTCTCATGACAATGGCAGGTTTGTAAGCTATAGGATGAATTTGGGTGAGTTAGGGAAGGAAGGTATCTTGGAGTCTAAGCAGATAAAGAGGAAGAAGGACAGATATCCCTGCTTCAATAGATTGAGAAAGACTTCTGTCTTTCAGAGAGAAGCCATGATCACATAATAAGCTGAGCATCAAATAAATTTTCTTCATGGCTATGAATGTAAGGTCCACTCAATAGTAACCCAAAGATACTGGAGTAGTTTGCCACTTTCTTCTCCAGTTCTTTTTTGCAGATTAGGAATTGAGGCAAAAAGGATTAAATGACTTGCTCAGGTTCACACAGCTACCATGTTTCCCCGATAATAAGACTTATCCCGAAAATAAGCCCTCCCCTTACTGTGTAAGATTCCTCTAAAATAAACCCTCCCCCGAAAATAAGCCCTATTGAGATTGCTACTATAGTGAAGGTGATCCCCTGCGCTACACGCTACATTACAGTACCCTCTGTATGCACCCCACCCCCACCCCACCCCCACACGCTGCGCTCCAAGCTGCATCCAACCAGAGCTGCAGCAGTGAGCGCGTCATCCTGTTCTTCCCCAGTGATTTGCTTGCTGGCGCTATTGAGAGCAGTGCCGTGGAGGAGAGCTGAGTCAGGACAACATAAAAACCCGGTATGTAAGCAGGAGTGAGGGGGCATGATGGAGGATAAAAGAACTCAGGGGGCATGATGGAGGATAAAAGAAGAACTCAGCCAGCACTCACTGCGCTAAAGAAATGAAGAACTTCCTTGTAGAGAGAAGAATAGATCAAGTAATGCTTCCTGCAGGAATGACTGCCCATCTCCAGACCCTTGATATTGCAATAAACAAGCCATTCAAGGACCATTTGCGCATGGAAGTCAATGACTACATTGAAAATAGAATGGAAAGAAATCAGCGTGGAAACTTTGTGAAGCCCTGTCTGCAAGAAGTCGTGACTTGGGTGAAGAAGTCATGGGATAAAATTACCGACAGCTGTGTCGCCAAGGCACTACGAGCAGGTTACCTGGACAAGACATGTTCATTTAAAGAGAGCTATATTGCTGGACATGACAGATTGGGTCCACTTCTTCTGAAGGAAATAGAGGCGCAAGACATCCAGGACAGAATTCAGGGTATGGACACTTATGACGATGTTGTTGAAGAAGATGACATGATCATTATTGAATAAAAGTACTTTTTTTTGTTCACATTTACCTGTTTATTAAAATTGCTGTCAATGTTCATTAAAATAAGTCCTCCCCTGAAAATAAGCCCTCTGGTGGTTTTTTTTCCTGTTCAAAAAAATAATAAGACAGTGTCTTATTATTGGGGAAACATGGTAGCAAGTCTCTCCAAGCCTATCTACTGTGACCATATTGTTTCCCTGGGATCAAATCAGATTTGAACTCATGAAGCTAAGAATTCCTGACTTCAAGCCAGAGCTCTATCCACTGTGTCTACATTGCTTCTTTGGGACCAAACCAGAATAAAACTGTTCTCCGTGAATAGGTAGCAAAGACAGAGTAAGGAGTTGCTGAATATTCAAAACTTTATTTAGTATACTTTCTCCATTCAAAAAAGCCAGATTACTATTTCTTAAGAACTCAAATGCAAACACTATAAGACAGTGTTTGGTTGAGGTTGAGTTGTGAGAAGAATACTGATATGGATATAGAAAATGGAAATTAAAGAGTTACTGCTGTTTGTTCATGTTTCATTTCATCCATAGTGGAGTAGGAAAAAGAAAGATGAGCAGAGGAGTTAGAATAAGAATGATTTGATGGGATACATGAGGAAGAGTGGAGTAGGGTGAATTAGAATAGAATATGTAATAGATTACATTTATATTTTTATATTATTTTAAAATTTATTGAGGGGCCTCCTTAATGAAAACATGAGAAAGAAACAGGCAATTTTTAAAGAATGAGATTCCTTGGGAGCAGAAACTATTTTGCTTTTGTTTTTTCTTTATATCTCTAGTGCTTAGTACACTGCCTGGTACATTGCAAGGACTTAAGAAGTGGTTGGTGATTGACTGATTAACTTAGAAACATGTATAATTCTTTGAATCACGTTGAAACCCAGAAACAAAACCCTACTGTTAAATGTTAATATTCTTCCAGTAACACAATATGGTTAGGAATCAAGGAATACCACAATAGAGATGGGTAGTGGACAAAAATAGGTTGTAGCACATTATCAATGATGATTTGTCCATAACGTATGGTATAATTGGGAACATCCAAGGGATATATAATTAGAAAAAGATGGGCCAGTGAGGTTCTTAGACTGAAGAGCAACAAATAACCCTGAGGGTGTCACATGAAATATTAAAAGAACTCTCAAAAGGTTCCCAGAACGTTGGCTGGGGCTCTATGGAGAGCTTATGAGAAGGCATGTGACAGGAGAAGCACAGGCTGAGATAATGTGGATGGATTATAAATTGCCTTATTAATGGAGGGAGTTCAAATGGTATATTGAAGTCTTGAGGTATTTAAGGTTTAAAAAGAATTTTTCTTACATAACCCGTGTGATGGATGTGGTTCAAATATTAAGACCCTCATTTTATAGATGAGGAAACAGATTCAAAGACAATGAACAGCTCTTCTCAGATCATAATTCTCATAAATATAAGGCCCAGGATTCAAATCTCTTTTTTTTCTGACTCCAAATACAGTGCCCTTTCCACTAGACATTACTGCTTTCTAGAGAGTATACTCACAGAATGTCAAGAATTTGAAAAAGATTTTAGCAATCATTTCAATATCTCAAACTCCCATTCATTTTGTAGGAGAGAACATTTAGGGGCCATTTGTTTGGCCCCTAAAGAGCTGTGTGATCTGAAGTAAAGTTCCTAGAGACTGGTTTCTTTTAAGAAATAGAAACATGTTCTATGAGCAAAATTGACTGTAAGGAGAAAATATACAGGAAAATATATAGACATCCATATGGTTCCATGGGAATCTGACATCTGGGGGAAGCTTTTATACTCACAGCTTCCTCTGCTTGTCTCTTATATGCCTTCACTTTGGCCTGTAGTTTGTCTACCAGGTCCTGGAGTCTGAGGACATTCTTCCGATCTTCCTCAGCCTGTAAAGATAGAATTAAGGTTATGGGTTTCATCTAATTTTCTGAACAAAATTTAAGTAACAGAGACTTTCTTGTGATTTCTCCAACATCTACCTGGTAAGTAATTTCTTTGACTTTCCGTTCATATTTGTGGGCCCCTTTAATGGCTTCAGAGCCCCTCTTCTGCTCAGCATCAAGCTCATTTTCTAGCTCATGAACCTAAGACACCACAAAAGAAAAATCAAAATCTCTAAGAATATCCATTACTTAAGCTATGTGGAATCATCTGTCCTGACACATTAAACTTTGCAAAGGTATATACTGAAGCTCAGAGGTCCCCAAACTACTTTGATTTTCTTCAATCTTATGATCGTAGGTGGAGGGAGTAGTCAGACTATATGTCACAATCAGGGGTAGGATGTAGGCCATACTACATAAGACACAGAAATTAGGAAACAGTGGTCAGTATCCCTGAGAGTCTTAATAAATCAAAGTTTTATTTAGATATAACTTCCTCTATAAAATCTTTTTGTTGATATCCCACCCTCTCCATTGCTATGTTTCTCTAATCCTTCAGCTATAAATGATCTCCTTCTCTTCAAAGTTTTTATAGTGTTTTACCTTATCATGCATTTATATTTATCTTGCTATACACCTGGGGGTTATATATTTTTACCTTTATATACAGTAATATCAGAAGAAGTACATATTCCCTTCCCCATTTTTCCCCTTCCCCTTGATATTTTGAGAATCACCCCTAGTAAACTAAATTCCATTCATAAATCCAAGGACAGTTGAGGAGGGTAAACTGAGAAAGAATTAGAGAAAAAGCGGAGTATTATTCCAAATCCTTTAGATAGACATAGATTACTAAAAGAGGTGAAAGGTATACTACCTAGGTTCTGAGGTAGAAAAAGATACAAATTTTGATAATTCATCATGTCCACTGTGGAACTGGGGAGAGAATCCTGCCTATGAGCTGCAAGAAGCTGTTCTGGAAGTCTGGAAGATTTCTAGGTCCAATTCTAGAAAATGAAATACAAAAGAAATCTCCAGAAGCGTTTTTGAGCCAGGAAATCTAGAGATGGAAAGCCGGTCCTCTAGAAAAAGACCACCATCTGCTGGGAGCTAAGAAGAAATGCATGAGGCAAGGATTGCAAACAAAATAATGCCTCATTAGGGAGCAGCAAGTAGATGCATTTGTGAGAACTCCTGGAGGTGTGAGTACCACAGACAAGAGAGGAGAAATTCTGAGGTAATTCATTTAACTTTTCTAAGTCTTAGTGTCTTCATTTATAAGATAAGGATAATAATAGCACTTATCTCAAGTAAAAATCAAGTGAGATAACATCTATAAAATGCTCTGCAAACTTTAGAGCAATATATAAATATTATTTGTCCCTATTAAGTTTCATCTTATTGGATTTATCCCAATGCTTTTAGTTTGTCAAGATATTTTTGAATCTATAAATTTGATAGCTATCTGTCACTTTATCTGTCACTATATTTATATCTTTATCTAAGTCACTGAAAAAAAAATGTTGGCACAGGTCCAAGTATAGATCTATGACTATTTTACTAGAAACATCTTTTTAAGCTCACTGAACCATTAAAAATTACTCTTTACTCCTAAATTACTCATTTACTCCTATAATGACTCATCCAGGATCAAATAGCTAGTAAGTGTCTGATGTTGGATTTGAATTTCAGAAATTCTTGACTCTAGGTCCAGTTGTCAATCCACTGAGCTGTATTACTGTAATCCATAATAGCCTGAAGAGTTTTAAAAATGAGATACACTCTATTTACAGAATTCCTTTGATTTAACTTACTGATAACCATGGGGTAAAAAGAAAATAAAGTTCATTTGATATGATTCCACAGGGGGCAGTGATTATAAGTTCTGTATATTAGGCCCCAGAATGATGAGGTATGTACAGAATCTAAGTTCACTTACTTAATCATAGAAAGTTTAACTATAGGCCCTCCACACTTCAACCCATTCTTGAAGGAGCTATGTTGGTTCTTTCTTCCTTTTCTCTAGACTCATAAATCGTAAATAATACCAAGTTCTCTTGCCTGGATGTTACATAGCTCCAAAGGTTAGAGCAACAACTTTTCCTTCTACCTTACAGGCAAGTTCTGTGTTGGCTTGTGGTGATTTTTATCAGTCTGAATTTTCCTCCACCAGGGCCCATATATGAATTTCTTAACAGAGTCCATGTGGGTCAGTAGATTGGGACTGAGAATTACACTATTCTCTCTCCCTTAAATTTTCATATACAGCTGGATAGGGTTATTCAAATTATTTAGGGCTGTTTCCCAAAAATTTAGGGATCGAAAGAGGGAGGAAGTAACACATTCTCTCTGGTGCTACTGCTTTAGGGAAGGGAGAAGTCGTGTTTCCCTTCATACTGTGTCACATCTTCCTTCCCTCACTATGAAATTGTGGGGTCCTAGAGTATAAAGTCTATGTTGTACTGATATTTGTGTTTTCAGTGCTTATTAACATCAGTAAATGCTAAACAGAATTTTTTTTGGATCAAATAGTTGAATTGAAATGAAGTATGGGAGCAATTCATTTTGAAAGTGACTAAATGAGGTTTCACAGAAACAATTCACTGATTCACATGCACTACTGGTGGAATGGAATGTTTGACTAGTAAACAGAAAGGGTGTGTTTTAATATTTCTTTTTGAAGATAACAACTAGTAGGGGTTTCCAGGAAAAAAGGAAGAGTGTATCCTTTAATTTTTGCTCCTCCCTTCTATCTCTTCCCCTCCCTTTTCCATCACACCCTTCTATGTCCTCAGAGGCATTATTTTACATGCTCTTCTCCATCATTACCCACTCTTACATCTCTTCATATAGCTCTGATTTAAAAACAAAATAAAACCAACCAACCAACAAACAAACAAGATTACCTAACAGTTCAACCACATTTGGTGACCTAGAAAAGGCTAAGGGAAAGATAATGAATCAACAGGGAACTGAACAGAAAAATTGGCAAAGAAAGAACAGAACCCAGTATAGTATATAGCATTTAGAAGATTTGAAATGTCTACATTCTAACTTTGAAGAACAAACTTAAATGAACTGCACTCCTTGAAAAATTAGAAGTTAGCCTTGCTATGGGAAGAATTTAAATTAGATTTAAGAAAGATTGGGAAAGAAGTGAAAACACTGGAGTAAGTGAAAAAAAAGAAGACAGAAATTTAAAATAAATTGGGGAAATGGTTCTCAAAAACTGGACTTAGCCAACTCAGTAGTTGCATGTATACAAGCAGAAATTCTCTGATGAATATCATTTTGCAATAACATTGTAAAGTTCACATAACAAAATCATGATGCTTTATCAAGTCCATCAACAAGATTATTTGGTCACCCATTTGCAATACCCATGAGTGCAACATTTGCACCCATTTTATAGTATTGTTTCTATGAAATAAAGTGATTCCATAATCTTGTTTTGCCTCTGTGTTACTGTAAGATTCAAGTAATAATATTAGGAAAGTATGATTGCATTACTATATATACTCTTCAATCTGCTTAGTACTTTCTCTCCTCACCACTGTCAACAAAACTGGGTAATCTAAATATTGCTTTCCCAACTTCATGTTATGTCTTTAAAAAATTGTAAATTATTTGACCAGGATCAAAGAACTATCTAGACCTAGAATTATAACATAGGTCAGAATTCCCTGGTTATTCTCACTCCACTGTACCCTATTCTCCAGTTTCTGGATCTGCTTCTTTCCTCCTTTCAGGGCCAATTGCTCAGCCTCATCCAAGCGGTGCTGCAAGTCCTTCACAGTCTGCTCCAAGTTCTTCTTCATCCGTTCCAGGTGGGCACTGGTGTCCTGCTCCTTCTTCAGCTCCTCAGCCATCATGGCTGCCTGATTAGGACCACAAGAACTATTAATAAGTCACCTAACCCATCATCATAATCTAGCCCATACAGGAGGTTTCCTTGATTTGTAACAAAAACGAAATCAAACCTAGAAGTCCACCCTTTCTCCAACCTTTCATCTAATCTTGGTGAAAAGAGGCAACAGAGCTCACTCACATCTGTGATAGCTTTTTTGGCTTTCTCCTCTGCATTCCGAGCCTCCTGTATAGAATTTTCCACTTCTTTCTGGCACTCAGCAATGTCAGCCTCTAGCTTCTTCTTTGTATTTATGAGGCTGGCATTCTAGAAAGAAAATTAGATAAACAGGGATTCAATTTCATACATTTAAATCTAGAAAGCAATTCAGATGTTATCTAGTGTAATATCCCCATTTTATATATAAATAAATTAAGGCTAAAGAATGTTAAATGAATTGCTCAAAGATACACTGGTAGTATTTGATGGCTAGATTTGGAAGTAAGGTCATGTAATTCTAATTTTAGTTCTTTTTCCTCTATTTCATGGTTATATTTATGTGATTAAAAATAAATCTCTGAAATATCTTGATTTACTTAAAATTTATATTTCACATGTTTACAAGAAGATTTGAAGTGGCTTACACTTCAAAGCAAGTTCAAAGTATGTGGGACCTTTCTGAACCAAGTTGAAGGAGTAGATGCTTTCAGCTGCCAAAGCTGAAAAAATTACAATACTTTGTTGATAAATTTGGCTCTTGTATTTCCTGGCAGTTACAACGAAAAGAGATATGTTGTGTGTTCCAACGTTTTTGTTTTTTGATAAGGGGAAGAAAAGGATTAATCTTCAGAGACCTAGTCTCTGGAATTAAATTCAAATAAAAAAAGAAGCATGCATGTTCTTTCCTGCATTTTTGCAGAGGCACAAGAAATGTTCTTGGAGTAGACTTCAGAGTACCTGAGTGTGTAGGAGTTGCACCCGTTCACTCGCATCCAGCAGCTCCTGTTCAGATAGTCTGCGTGTTCTATCAGTTTGCTCCAAGGCCACTTTCATCTCATCAAGTTCTTCCATCAAGAGACTGTTTCTGCGTTCCACAAGGGCCAACTGCTCCTTCAAGTTACTGTTGTCTCTAAGAGCATCGTCCAATTGCAGCTGAGAATCCTTTAGCAGGAAGCATGAACAAGGATCAGTGAAACAAGACTATCCATAGAAGCTGTAATAGAAGAGCAGTTGTCTGAGGGCTGTCTCACTTACCTTGAGCTGACCTTGGAAGGTACGAAGGTGTTTCTGCGTTTCAGCCACCTGGCGGTTAGCCCTGCCCAACTGAATCTCCATTTCATTCAGGTCTCCTTCCATCTTTTTCTTAAGCCTCAGGGCATCATTTCTGCTCCTAATCTCAGCATCCAACATACTCTGCATGGACTCTGCCATTCTCTGGCTATTTCTTTTTAACTGCTCAATTTCTTCATCCTTTTCAGTGACCTTCTTGTCGATCTCAGATTTTATCTGGTTTAGTTCTAGCTGGATACGTAAGACTTTGCTTTCTTCATGTTCCAAGGAACCCTGTGTGGAAGAAAGTATAATGTCTCTCTTTTTCCACAGAATATGTCCCTGGATAGCAAGAATGTAGATGGGGGCTGAAGCTATCATGTGTCAGCCTGATATCTTCCAAGCTATCTTCCTTGAATGTAAATGGATCTAGCTGCATAGTATCATCTCTAGTGAAGATGAATGGACTAATTAACTGAAGAATATCAGAGTGTGGGAAATATAAGCTCCAAGCATATATTCTTTAATATATGCTCACTAAAGGCAAAGAACTATTTTTTTTTCTCTTTGTATCTTCAATTCTTAACATAGTGTCTTCTAGTAGGCATTTATTAAGCAATTGTAGAATTCAATTGAATTCAGATTATGTAAAATCTTAAATAAGACTAAAGAAATAATTCATAATTACAAGTTCATCAAAATAGATTGGTAGAAACAGGGAGTAGAGATGTCAGGATAAATAATATTTAAATGGTTTTATTCCTAACTAAGGTTTACTTCCCTACTGAATCTCTTTGAACATGCTTCTGCTGCAGATCAGAACCCTCAATATTTATTTGATAAAAGCATGGTTATTGCTTTTAGAGAGGCCAATCCTAACTGTTTACAACTAGAATAGTTCAGGGAAAACATTCTGCTAGTGTGAAGGTTCTGGCCAACCATTTTCAATTCAATTCAAGAAACATTTAAGTGTATACTATGTGTTAGTCACTGTGCTAGGTGCTAGGGATACAAAAATAAAAATTAACCAGTCCCTGCCTTCAGGGACTTTATATTCTATGGGATATGTGGGATATGTGGGTATATAAAGTAAATTCTCTGAGGAAGAGTAAGGAAGAAGGTGCTAGCAACTGGAAGATTCAGGTTAAATTTTCCGTTGGAGGTAACTCTTATACTAAGTTTTAAAATAATCTAGAAATCCTGAGAGTTGGAAGAGATGAGATGTTGTCATTTTTCAGTTATGTCTGACTCTATATGACCCTGTTTGGGATTTTATTGGTAGAAGTGCTAGAGTGGTTTGCCATTTCCTTTTTAGCACATTTTACAGATGAGGAAACTGAGACAAACAGGTTAAGTGACTTTCCCAAGGTCACACAGCTAGTAAGAGTCTGAGGACAGATACTCAGAAAAATAAGTCTTTCTATCTCCAGGTCTAGCATTCTATCCACTGTGTCACCTAGCTGTCCATGCAAAGACATGGAGTCCAGAAATAGAATATTATAATCAAAGATGAATAGCACATATGGGACAATATGAAGTTTGAAGTTATTTAAGGTGGCTTAGGGTGGATTCCTTTTCTTCCTGAGAGAATAGGATTGAGAAAAGAATTTTTTAAAAGGGGCTTTTACAAAATGAGCAAATATCATCTACTGAATAAAGGAAATGAAATAGATGAGATAAGATACAGGCTCAGAGTTAATAATGACCTGGTGTATTTTTTTCTAAGGATCTATAGAAGGGGGAGAGACTATAGAACCGCTAGGACAATCATTTCAGTTGCATGTTTCTCTAAAAGTCCAGCATGTACTATTTCAGAAACTTGCCTCAGCCTCTTCTAAAGAAGTCTGAAGATCTGTCTTTTCTTGTTCAACTTGCTTCTTGGTCTTCTCAATTTCTTTCATATTCTTGCTCTTTTCTGCAATCAGCTCATTTAAATCACAGATCTCCACTGTAATGACAGAATTTGCTATTTAAGTAATTTCAGTGCTTTTCAAACCTCTTATAGGTATTTACCCTTCTTGATCTCTTGTTCCTTATAGGTAGCTACCCTTCTTGATCTCTTGTTCCTTATAGGTAGCTACCCTTCTTGATCTCTTGTTCCTGACCAACAGATTAATGAAAAGGAGATAATTATGTAGAACTCGGTTTTACATATTATAGAGAGGCAATGTGATGGAATTAATACTGGATTTGGAGGCAAAGTTTTGGGATTGAATCTTAGCTATGACATGTGCTTATCTATATAACCTCAGGTATATCATATAATTTCTCACTTTCCTCACCTATTAAATAAGCAGGTCATAATACTACATGTTCTCTAATGACATTTCCCTCTCTATATAAATGATTTTCCTCAATAACTTCATGAGGTTTTAAAAATAACTAAGAGGCAACCAAAAAAGAGAATTGGTTAAAGAAACTCCTGGGACAATGGTGACAAGATTTATTAGAAGGTCTTTTTTGCTGCCAAATATAAGTGGATTTAAAAATCCAATGTGATCCCCTATATAGTTATAAAAGAAAGGGTAAACTTGGATCCCTAGATGGCTAGCAATAAGGCATGGTCTTGGGCCTTGCAAGGCAGAGTTATAGTGAGATTACTGATGTGATAATATCCTTGAATGTTTTTTAAAAGTTGAATGCTGTTATTATTTCACCAATTTAGGAGCCTAACTAGGAAACAAAATGAAATTTTGTGAAACACTGTAGGTATCTGGAGGGAGATAGGAGCCTGAGAGGTAAATAGTAGAGCCATTAAGTTTTAAGCATCTGAAGATGGGGATACTAACCTTGGAGATTCTTGTTTTCCCTTTTCATGGTCTCTAAGTGATCTAGTACTTCCTCATAGGCATTTTTCATTTTGAAAAGTTCAGTGCTCAAGGATCGAGATTCTTTCTGAGCAGATTCCAACTCTGCTTGATTCTCCTCAAGTTTTTGCTTCCACTCCACAAGGACCTAAAGAATCACAAAAGTTATTAATGGGAAGTAGCAGTGACAGGTCCTCTTCAGGCTAACACACACGCACACATACATATAAATATATTAGTATATATATATATATATATATATATATATATATATATATATAATATATATGTATACACACACATATATTTATGTGGTTATTGTTCATTATTTATCTTTTATTTTTCAAAAAGAATCAATGACACATGGAGTGATGTCTTGATTCATACATGAATTCAAGAGCTATATATATATATATGTATTTGCATATGCAAATACATACATATATCTGTACATACCTATACATAAATACATACATACAAATGCTACGGAAGAAACTGAGTTTATCTCATCCTTAAGATTGAAAGAACAAGGGATTCTGGTATTGTAGGACTAAAAAAATCATATCACCACAAATGGGTTAAATGGATATTATGAAATCTACTTCTTCCTGTTTTTCTCCACCTCCAATGCTATATAGTTCAGCTAAAACAAATAATGATGGGATATAACTTAAAAAAAAAAGCAGGAGTGTGCTGCTTTAGATCAAGATTAGCTAGCAACATAAGAATAATAACTAGAATATAATAATAATAATAGTAATAGCTAACATTTATATATAGCTTACCATGTGCCAGACACTATGCAAAGTCTTTACAAATATTAATTCTTTTGATTCTCACAATAATCCTGGGATGTAGGTGATATTATTATCTTCAATTTTGCAGTTGAAGAAACTGAGGCAAATTAGATTAAGTGGCTTGCCCAGGATCATATAACTAGTAAGCATCAGAAGCTGAATTTGAACTCAGGTCTTCCTGGTTTCAAGTTCAGTGCTTGTAATATCTATCCACATTTATGTACCATCTCAAGGTTTACACAGCACTTTATATATATCATTTCATTTATTTCTTACAACAATCCTGCCAAATAAGTTATATTAATATTCCCATTTTACAGATGAGGAAACAGGCTGATAGTGGTTATGTGACTTACGTGTCCAAGGTCACATAACTGGCAAATATCTGAGATGTCCCAGTGAAAAAGAAAATCTCCACACTTTAGAAAGTTTCCTATTACTGTGTCTCCCAAACTTTTGGGTTCCACATTGGTCACACTCCTACTTATTTTCTTAACACAAATTCACTGATCCAATTTCATTAAGTACTCTATTGCTCTCCTAGTTGTACCTCTAATCTTTACATTGGCTCAATTTCTCATACTTTCATTTCTGTACATTTAGTACTTCATGCATTGACATGTCTACTCCATTGTTAACATAATACTAGATCATTATAGATTGGAAGGGACAGATGACAATTATGAACTGTTATAAAGCTCTTTTATCCTCTATGAACAGCTACCTGCCTTTTAAGTCAGATGACTCTATGGATCACTTATATGGTCTTTTCTATTTAGAGAACACTTGAAAAAAGTAAACTAAGGATTATTGCCATATACTTGTATTCATATAAATATTGAGAAAGGACCTTATCGAAGTTCCTCTGTTTCTTGTCCAGAGCAGCACAGGCTGTATTAGATCTTTCCAAATCAAGCATAAGATCATCCACTTCCCCCTGAAGCCTCTGCTTGGTTTTCTCCAAGGATGAACACTTGGAGTTCACAGTCTCAATATTTTCTTCAGCCTCTTGGAGCCTCTGGGCTAATTTTTTCCTGCAAGGACCATAGAAAATTCTTCAAAAAGGAACTATTTCCAAATGCACAGGGAAACTAATAAATGTAATAGAGAATTGGGGAAGGGAGAAATCTAAGTTCTTCTGAAGTATAGTAGGTATGAGCCTGATAGTGATCTTCAGGATGCCAAGATTGAGTCTTCTTGGAGTCTTGTTGCATGAGAATTAGTCAATTCTACATAAAGCCAAATATTGGAACCAATATTTAACCAGTGAGAACCATGACAGAAAGTGGAGAAGGTCACTGAAGAGAGAGATCAGTTTAGCTATTTTGATTATATGGCTTATGTAAGCACATTCAATTCTGACTTAGTAGCCAATCAAAAATCTTTTCTTCATTACTCAGTGAATAGATGGAACATAATTATTTTATACTTGTGCATATTTGAACTGGGGAGAAGGAACCCTTCATGATCCATCATCACAGACTTATAGAAGCTCCCTACACTCTTCATGTAGGTTGGCAGGAGGCAGAGTCTATTGCACATGCTTTCAGGACTGGGGCCCTCATTGGCCAGTGTTCTATACATAAAGAAAGATAAATAGTTCACAAGGATGAGATAAGACTGATTTAAGACACTTGGTGATGTAAGAGAATATAAAAACCATCTGGGGGAGCTCCAAAAGGCTTGGGGGAGGAAAGTTAGAGAAAGATCTGAGTCACAGAAGGGAGCAGATGGATTGAGAGAACTATTTTGGGAAAGGCAGGAGTTGCTATGGGGTGTGGGATCCTATATAAGTATTTAGTAAAAGTTTAGGAAAATAAGATGTATAAGGATTTTGAGAATAGTGATTTGTCTTGAATATTGGGCTGCTTATTCACCAATTTTCCACCCTATGAATTCCAAAGTCCATACTTAGCCTCTTCTAGTTCCTCTGTACGCTGTATGGCATCAGTTTCATATTTATTCCTCCACTGGGCCACTTCACTGTTAGCTCTGGAAATAACTCGCTGGAGTTCAGCTTTGGCTTCCTGTTCTTCTTCATATTGTTCTCTTAACAAGTCAAAATTGTGACGGGAAGCCTGTAGTGCATGGGCAAGAGCATTCTTGGCCTGGCATGATAACAATATGGAAGGGGTAAAAATCAGTTTCTAAAGTAGGATATTTTGATTCATACCAGAGTACTAGGTCTCTTAATTCTGCTTCTAAAAAATATTTATATAGTATTTTATTTTTTCTAATTATATATAAACAATAATTTTAACAGTCATTTAATAATTTCTGAGTTCCAAGTTTTCTCCCTCCTCAAGATGGTAATCAATTTGATATGGGTTATATAAATGCAATTACGTAAAACATTTCCATATTAGTCATGTTAAAGAAGAAACAGACAAAGAAACCCATAAAAAGTGAAAACAATCTGCATTCAGACTTCATCCATTCTTTCTCTGGAGGTGAATAGCATTTTTCCTTATGAGACTTGGAATTGTACTGGATCATTGTATTACTGGGAATAACTAAGTCATTTAGAGTTGATTATCATGTAATTCTCCTTTTTTGCTTTGCATCAATTAATGTAAATATTTACAGTTTTGAAATTCACTCACTCACCATTTTTTATAGCACAATACCACAACTTGTTCAGCCATTCCTTAATTGATGGACATCCCCTCAATTTCCAACTTTTTGTAAACTCAAAAAGAGATTCTATAAATATTTTGTATAACTAAGCCCTCCTCCCTCCCCATTTTTTGGGAAATCTAGTAATGGTATTGTTGGATCAAAGGGCAAGCACACTTTGCTCTCTCTTTGTTCATAGTTCAAATTGCTTTTCAGAATGGTGGGATCAGCTCACAACTCCACCAACAGTCAGTGTCCCAATTTTCCCACATTTTCCTCAAAAATTATAATTTTCCTTTTCTGTCATATTAGTCAGTCTGATAGCTATGAGATGATACTTCAGAGATGCTTTATTTTATGTTTTTCTAATCAACAGTGATTTAGAACTTGTTTTTATATGACTATAGATAGCTTTTGATTTCTTCATTTGAAAAGTATGGGTTAATACCCTTTGATCATTTATCAATTGAAAAATAACTTGTATTCTTATAAATTTGATTTAGTTCCTCATATTTGAGAAAGAAGGCATTTATCAGAGACATTTGGTATAAAAATTGTTTCCCACTTTTTTCCTTTCCTTTCAATCCTGGTTTGCATTGATTTTGTTTGGGTAAAAACTATTAAATTTGATATGATCAAAATTATTCATTTTATATTTCATAATAGTCTATCTCTTATTTGGTCATTAATTCTTTCCTTCTCCCATAGATCTGACAGGTAAACCATTTCTTGCTCTCCTAATTTGCTTATGGTATCACCCTTTATGTCTACATCATGTACCCATTTTAACTTTATTTTGGCATATAGTATATAAGATGTTGGTCTATACCTAGTTTCTACTATATTATTTTCCAGTTTTTTTCAGCAATTTTTTGCTGAACAGTGAGCTCCTGTCCCAAAAGCAGGGGTCTATGAAGTTATCAACTGTTACATTTTCTGTGTCTTTTATTGCTGTGTCTTATGTACCTAATCTATTCTGCTGATCCACTACACTATTTCCTAACAAACACCAGATAGTTTTGATGGTTACTAATCTATAATACAGTTTGAAATCTGGTATGATTAGACTACCTTCCTTTTCCTTTTTTTCATTAACTCTTTTGTTCTTTTAGATGTGTAAAATAATCTTTTCATAGTTTGACTGCTTTGACACTGAATAATTAAGTTAATTTAGGCAGAATTGTCATTTTATTATATTTGCTTAACTTATCCATGAGCAATTGATATGTTTCCAATTGTTTAGATCTGACTTTATTTGTGTGAAAAGTGTTTTGCAATTGTATGCATATAGTTCCTGGGTTTGTCTTAGCAGGTAGACTGCCCAATATTTTATATTGTCTTCAGTTATTTTAAATAGAATTTCTCTTTTTATCTCTTGCTTCTGGGCTTTGTTGATTATATATAGAAATGTAAATCCTACAACTTTGTTAAAGTTTTGTGTCCTCATTGCCTATTCTAATTCCTTCAATTCCTTTTTCTTATCATTATGCTATCTTTTAAAAATTTTGTAGATCTTTTATTTGTCCTATACATCTACTATTACAAATGGACATACAACTCAGCTCTAGATTATATCATGAGTAGTTCATTATAACTTTATTTATAGTTATGGTGCTGCTAACAACCTATTTCTCTTTTGCTTTTTGTAACTAAACTCACTGAAAAGACATAGTAAATGCTTTCTCTTTTCCTCCTTTCCCTTCCTTCTTAAGCCCTTACAATCTGGCTTCTGATCTCATCATTCCATAAAAACTGCTCTCTCCAAAGTTACCAATGACTTATTAATTGCCAACCAATGGCCTTTTCTCCTTGACCTCTCTGCAGCTTTTTAACTTCTTTGATACTCCTTTTTCTTGAAGTTTTGGGGACACCAATGTGTCCTTTTTTGTCCTGCAATTTGACTGCTGTTTTTCTGAATCTTCCAAATTTAAATGTAGATGCTCCCTAGATTTCATCCTGGAACCCCTTCTCTTTTTTCCTATGTAATATTTTACTTGGTGATCTTGTAAACTCCTATGGATTTGATTACCATATTTATGTTTTAGCTAACATGTATACTAAAGTATTAAATAATAGAGGGTGATAACAAGCATCCTTGTTTTACCCCTGATCTTATTGGGAAGGTTTTCAGCTCATCCCAATTATAGAAAATACCAGCTAATGGTTTTTAGATAAGATATTATTTATAATTTTAAGGAAAACTCCATTTATTACTATGCTCTCTAGTGTTTTTAATAAGAATGAGTTCTATTATTTTGTCAGTTTTTTCTTCATCTATTGAGATGATCATATGATGTTCTATTTATTATATGTTCTATATCTATTTATAATTATGGCTAATTATGCTGATAGTTTTCCTAATATTGCCTCAGTCCTGTATTCCTGCTGTAAATCCCACCTGGTCATAGTGTATGATCCTGGTAAGATGTTGCCATAGTCTCCTTAATAGTATTTTATTTTAAAAGGTTGCATCAATATACATTAGGGAAGTTGATCTATCATTTTCTTTCTCTGTTTTAGCTCTTCCTGATTTAAGCATCAACTCCATATTTGTCTCATAAAAGGAATTTGGTAGGAATCCTTCTTTGTCTATTTTTCCAAATAGTTTATATAGTATTGTATTAGTAATTCTCTTTTTAGCCCTCCATGAGTTGTATAGATGCCTGTCTAACAGAGCCATTAATTCTCACTCATTCTCGCTTAGATTGAATAAAAAGTCCCATTGTTAGAGATAATTGCAAACTAGCTTGACTATGGGGGTTTTCTCTAATTTTGCTATTTTTATGTCCTTACTTATCATTCAATACTTCAAGGACTCCTAACTTCACTGGTGTGAATATTCCCTCTATCAATGCAGATAACTTTGAGACTTATTGTGATTGGAAAAAAAAAAAATTGCCACTGTGAAGCAGGTCCAGTCATGAGATTCTTTAAAGTTAATTAGCTAAAAAAAAAAAAAAAAAGAAACCTTACTGAGTTAGAAAAAAACATTAACAAAGTTTATTTAGAAGAACAAAAGATCAGAAATTTCAAAGAAACCGGGGTGGGGGGGGAGGGAAGGGGAAGATGTAAAAGAATCAAATTCAGTTGTATATTTAAGCATTACTGAAGTATAAAATGGATAATTTTGAATATTTTAAATTCATATTTTTTTGTATAAATAAAAAACTATGCAGCCAGGAGAAAAAAGAATGTAGAAATTGGGGGGAAACTTTCATAGAAAATTTCTAAGATAGAATGTGATTGCTTTGGAAAATTGCTGTGGTATAGAAAATGATGAGCTGGTTGATTTAGGGAAAAAATGCAAAGACTTTGACTTATGAAAGCAAATGCTATTCACTTTCAGAGGAACAGATAGCAAGTGGAAATAAGCACAGTATGGTTTTACATATATGTGTATGAATGTAAGTATGTGTATATATACACTCGTGTGTGTGTGTGTGTGTGTGTGTGTGTGTGTGTGTGTGTATGCATACACAAAATGGGAGCAGGGAAGGAAAAAAAAAAGAAGTAAAAAGTGCACAGCAGAGAACAAAAGAAAACCTATAGGGAAGCAAAGAAAAGCTGGACTGCTTTGAAAACAATGTATAATAGTTATTATAAAGATTTTCTTAAAAAGGATAAATATTGCTTTATATTGAATCTTCTCATATTCATTTATGTTCATGGTGAATTTTTCCTTTTCTATTTTGTACTTCAGTTTAAAATAAATTTTAAAATTTAAGAAAAAAAGTTATAGGCTGGTTCTCAAACAATAGGCATAAAATCTAGACACATTCAGGAAAAAAGACTTTCCAGGTTAGTAGGCCTTTCCAGAGCTTATACCTCACTGGCTCAGTCTTTGAGAATGTAGGATCACCTCTACACCAAAATGTTCTTTTAAAATTGTTCCCGGATGTATTCTGATGGAAGTGGTTCTCTTCGATAAAGAGAGCTAATTCAGTTTTAATTGATCAAAGATGGACAGAAGCAGCTACACCCAAAGAAAGAACACTGGGAAATGAATATAAACTGCTTGCATTTTTGTTTTTCTTCCTGGGTTATTTATACCTTCTGAATTCAATTCTCCCTGTGCAACAAGAAAACTGTTCAGTTCTGCACACATATATTGTATCTAGGATATACTGTAACCTATTCGACATGTAAAGGACTGCTTGACATCTGGGGGAGGGAGTGGAGAGAGGGAGGGGAAAAATCGGAACAGAAGTGAATGCAAGGGATAATGCTGTAAAAATTTACCCTGGCACGGGTTCTATCAACAAAAAGTTATAAAAATTAAAAAAAAAAAGAAAAGAAAAAGAAATATACATCTCAAAATAAATAAATAAATAAATGAAAATAAAATTGTTCCCGGGAAGGGAGAAAAATCTTTTCTTAACTACCTATACATTCCTCTTTGGAACTTTTTTTTTATCCTTCAAGTGATCTTTGTTTTTCTATCTAAAAAGCAGAGCTACACATCAACTTTTATTAAGTACCTACTCTGTGCCTTGTAATAAGTTTACTAAAGAAAAGAAAAATCAATCTTTCTTCAAGTAAGTAGCAGGAGAGGATTCTTTAAGTAGGAGGAGCAATGTGAATAAACACAGGAACAAGAACTTATATTTCTATAGCATTTATAGTTTACAAAGTCATTTTCCTTACAATAACTCTATGGAGTAGGTAGTTCATATATATGAACTCATCCCCATTTTACAGATGGAACAACTGAGACTTACCAGAGATAATGTGATTTTTCCTATAAGTATCTAGCTATTATGTGTCAGAATTAAGATTTCTGATAATAATTTGGGTTTCACTATAATGAACAGGTTTGATGGATCTGTAGAATAAAATGGAAGGTTTCCTAGAGGGAAAGCATTAAATGCTAAACCAGAGAAAGGCTTTCTGGTCTAGGGAAACTTGAGGAATAGTATCCAGACATCAGACTCATGTTAGTACTAGGAGAAAAAAAAACTGATGCTGACCTTGGTTTCTTCTTCTAGCTGTCTTTTCAGTTCCTCCAGTTGATGGGTCATTGCCTGTTTGCCTCTGATCAACTGTGAAACCAGAGATTCCTTCTCTTCCAGTTGATGGTTGAGCTCACCTAGAAGAGAGACATGGGCATACCCTCTCTGTCACCAAACATCACTTCTCCCCACTGGCTCATGTTTTGTCATGAATCCCTGTCCCATTCTCACCATTTTGGGTCTGCATATGTGCTTTCTGCATATTTAGATCATGGATCAATTGTGTGTGCTGATCATCCTTTGCACTGATTTCACTGAACTGATCTTCTAAGGTCCGGTACATTTTCTCTATGTTGCTCTTTAAAAAATGAGAGCATGTGGGGTTAAAAAATTTTGAAGTCAGATATTGTGGAACTTCTCCCTTTCCCCCAACAAATCAATATTCCAATTCTGCTGAATTAATTCATCAAAACATTAACCCATATGTTTATTGAAAAGTGGTATTGCAGAGAAGAAGGAAACCTGATCTTAGAGTCTGGAAGACAGGTCCCATTTCTGCTTCACACATGTACTTATAGTGTATAATCCAGGGCAATCACATCATCTTCCAGTGTTCCAAGTAGCTCTCAACCAGAAGAACTGAATCAAAGTATTTGGTAGAGGAAAATTTGCTTACCAGGTATCAATGAAATCACAGATTTTCTTTTAAAAAGTTTTTTTTTAAAACACATTGACAGGTACTATTTCATTTAAAAGAATCCTGTCTATAAGAAGTTTTTTTTCACTTACTGAGGAAGAGAAAATAGATTTATATACAATAATTTAGTAACACGACCCTTTTCTACTGAAGAGCTATATCCTAGTGAAATTAATCTATGATAACAACTGAATTAACTTTCTCCATACTTTTTAAGTTAGAGTTCCACTTGGCTTTTAAAATTAAGGGGAAAAAACCACTAAATTTTATTTAGAAATATTTTGTTGTTGTTATTGTTTAGTTGATCAATCATGTCTGACCCTTTGTGAACTCCCTTTGAAATTTTCTTGGCAAAGAATTAGCATGATTTGCCATTTTCTTCCCCAGCCTGTTTTGTTGATGAAACTGTGTTCCAGAAGTCTAAGTGCAGTTTTAAGCTTTAACAGCTTATACAAAGTTTTAATGGCTTAAAAATGCTATAAGATTAGGTATACATTTTAGATTAATTCATATTTCGATAGCATATTTTGGTTTACAAATGGCATTGAGTTATTAAATAACTTGCTCAAGACCACACACCTGGTATGGCATATTGGTGGGATTTGAAACCAGGCCTATCCAACTTTAAGGTTTGCTTTCAATCAACCATGCCCTGCTTCTTTTCAGTTCTATATTCTTTCTAGTTAAAGGTATGATAGGAAAAAAGAGAAGGAAAAGAAGAAACAATAATGAATGAAATAATGAATGAAAAGAAATAGGAGAGACACAAAAGAGATAGAAAATATGTATAAAATAATCACAAATTTTCTTTTAAAAAGTATTTAATTTGGGGCAACTGACTAACACAGTGGATAGAGCGCTGATGTTTGAAGTCAAAAGGACCTGAGTTCAAATTTGACCTCAGACACTTAATAGTTATGTGCCTCTAGGTAAATCGCCTAACTCTGCCTTTCAAATAACTTAAAAAAAATATTCACATGACATTTTAAAATTTGGAAAGGCAGATACTTGTAAATTCCTCTCATTTCTTTTTTTTCCCTCAGGAACCAAAGACTTTGATTAACTTTTACTTCATTTTCTAGGTCAAGATCATAGAAATCTATTTTCATTGAAGTTTAAATTATAAATTCTTACCACTAATAAACATTTTTAAATAATTTTTATTTTCTGTTTCTTTTTTCTTTTTTAAAATTGAACTAAATACAAAATAAAAAATGGAATAGAAAAGAGACAGAAAAGGAAAATTAAAAAAAAAAATTAACAAAACAAAACATTGTCATATGACCAGAACAACATCAGGGAGAATTCAAAACCTATCACAATTAATTCCTTTCTAAAAGAAAAATTTCCAGTCTTTTGTTTTTACTTCATCTTCATTTCTCAATATATTCTCCCTCTCTTTTTTCAGAGAATCATTTCTTATTACAAAAAACAGAAAGAAAAAATATAGTTCCATAAAACTGAGCACATCAACCAAGAATGACACTTGTTCACCTTTACAAAGAAGGTACTTATATCTTTATAACTCTTTTGGGGGAGGGGAGGATGGGTTGATAACTATTGTTTCTTTTTCTTCTTTCAAGAGAGAAAGACATTACCTTTCTCAGTTGTAAAGTAGGACATGTATCATAGACATCAGAAAAATGTCTTTATTCATTGAGTAAAATTCTCATCCTCATACTTATTAAAATATTAATGATTCATGCTTATGTTCACGTTTATGCAAAAGAACCACAGGATTTACACCTTTTTCATAACAACACTGATGTAGATAGATACTGTAAGTATTATCATCATTCTCATTTTACAAATGAGGAAACTAAGTTACAGAGAATTTAAATGAATGACCCACAATAACATACTAGTAAGTTAGGATTTAAATTCATGTTTTCTAAGACCAGGGATTTTTTCAACATTCCATGCTACATTCCTCTCATGGAAAATACACTGAATTTGTAATCAGAAGATATAGATGGGTTCAAATTCTGGGCCTGACACCTCCTACTGGGGTGACTTTAGACTAGTCACCTAAGCTCTTGGAGATTACTTCCTCATTAACAAACACTGAGGATAACTAAAACTTGTAATGCCAACCTTGTAAGGCTGTTTTAATAAGGGGGGGGAAAGTACAAATCTGAATGAATCATTCAAAACACTGCTTGGATAGTGGATAAATTATTTTGCCACTATCATTGTATATGGTATTTTTAATTTGCACTTGCCACCCAGCTTGGATGATGATGGCCTCATCTGAATGTAATGCTAAGGTGTATCAATGGGCTGCAGGAGCCCAATACAAGCCAAAAGCAGATACATGGAAGTAGGTCATAAGTACATTTAAGAGATCAGGAAGTATATCACATAGAATTCAGATATTGGTATGGAGTAGTGGATTGAGATCAAGAAAGCAGTTAAGAGATGTGGAGATCACAGAAGCTAGATACACACATAAAGTAGTGAATCTAGGAAGGAGTTAGGAAAGCATAGATATATATGGTATAAATTAGTATGAGACCCTGAAACTAAGCCAAACCTACCTCAGAAGGGGAAGCGCTTCATAGTTTTTCTGCTATGCTAAGAGTTGGAACAATAATTGACTTCCCAGTCTTAGGAAAGATAGTTTGCTGCAGTGAATTTCAGTTTGCTTGGAAAGTTTTCATAATTCTAGGTGATCAGTATACTGCTTACAAAAGCGGGCCAATTGGAAGGGTAGGATAGTGAGATGAGTTCCATTTAGGATTTGTCATATGGCAATAGTTTCTGGAAATGTCTACTAACAATTAGGTGCCGAGGCAATTGATAGATTTGGAGCCAAGTTGATCAATGTTTGAATCCTGCCTCAGATTCTGTGACCTTGGAGAAGTCAACTAATTTCTTTCTGCCTCAGTTTCTTCATTTATACAATTAAAATACCTACCTCTGACGGTTGTTATGAGGAACAAATAAAATAACATTAAAGTGTTTTAACAGTGATGTATTTTTATCTCTCTCTTTCTTTCTCTGTTTCTCTTTTCTTTCTGTCTCCTCTCCTCTCTCTCCTTTCTCTCAGTCTCTCTATCTCTCTTTCTACCTGTTTCTACCTCTGTGCCTCTGTTCTGTCTCATCTTGCTTGTCTCTCCTCTCTCTGTCTTTCTCCTTTCTCTCTCTTTTCTCTCTATCTCTGTCTCTCTTTGTCTCTCTATTCCTGTCTCTATCTCTGTCTCTTTCTTTCTGTCTCTTGTCTCTCCTCTCTGTGTCTCTCCTTTCGCTCTGTCTCTGTGTCTCTCTATTCCTGTCCCTATCTCTGTGTCTCTGCCTCTGTCTCTCCTCTCTGTCTGTCTCTTGTCTCCTCCTCTGTCTCACACAGAATAAAGTGTTTTATAAGCCTGAATAAGAACTATATACATTCTAGCTATTGTTATTAAACACTAGATAGTGTTATAGAATTGTGGGGTTTTCTAAAACCTATGAATCTACCTTAGATTTGGAAATGCTTTCTACATTACTGGCCAGGTCGTGGACCTCCATCTTCAATTCACTTTTCTCCTTCTCCAGTTTCTGCTTGACCCTTTGCAGGTTGTCAATTTGCTCCTGGAGCTCTGCTACACTGTCCCCATGCTTCTTGCGGAAGGCCGCTACGGTGGCTTCATGCTGAAGGGTGGCCTCTTCAAAGTCTCGGCGCAGCTTCTGGAATTCTGTCTCTCGCTTCTTGTTCAACTCCACCTGAACTGAAGTTGCTCCACCAGCTTGTTCCAGGCGCTCACTGATCTCCTGAAGTTCCCGGGAGAGATCAGAGCGTTGCCTCTCAATCCTTCCTCGAATTGTATGCTCGGCTTCAATTTCTTCCTCCATTTCTTCTATCCGAGCCTAAAATGTTCAAACAGATTTAATTCAACATACATTTATAACATTTTACAATGCTCCATAGGATTTTAACTCTTTAGAGAGAAAGAATCCACCTTCTTATTTTACAGATGAAGAAACAGAGGCTGTGACTTGCCCCAAAGTCACACAGGCCATAAATGCCAGGAGCATATAAATACAGATCTCTTCATTTCTTTGACTCAAGTCCATGCACTTTCCAACATACTGAACATTGGAATGTATTCCTTTTTCACTTATTGAGTTTCTACTATGTACAAGACACTATGTTATATACATGAGGCACAAAACAGAATGAACTTACATTCTTTTGGGGAAATACATGTGCAAAGGTAAATGTGAAGTATACATAAAATTATACAAAGCAATTTCAAGAGAGAATGAGTACTGACAGAGGAGGATCAACAAAGTTCTTATTTACGAAGTTGCATCTGAGAGATTCTAAGGGGAAGGGGGTACAATTCAAACATAGAGAACCACTTTTGCAAAGAAAACCTGTGTAAAAACAACATCAGGAGGGCAGATGATGTTTATAGAGAGCACCCTGTGGACCAACTGGACTGGAAAGTATAAGCAAGAGCTAGTAGTTTAAAATAAAGCTAGAAAGACACAGGGGAACCATATTAAGAATGGCATTAAATGACAGATGAGTTTGTATTTTATTCCAGAGGGAGCAGCGAATAGAGCGCAGGGCCTGGAGTCAGGAAGACTCCTCTTCCTGAGTCCAAACCCAGTGTCAGACACTTCCTACCTGTGTGACTCTGGGAAAGTCACTATAAATACTGTTTGTCTCAGTTTCCTCATCTATAAAATAAGCTGGAGAAGGAAATGGCAAATTTTCAGTATTGTTGCTAAGAAATCCCAAAGGGGGTTACCAATAGTCAGGTATAACTGAACAACTAATTTTAAGTAAGGAAGTGATCTTCTGATCTGATTGGTGTCTTCAGAATATTATGAGAGGTATAGAGAATAGATTGGAGAGAGAAAAATACTATTACTGCTACAAGTATGATTAGCTATCATTTATATATCACTTTAACAATTGAAAATCTTTATATTATCTCATTTGATCCTAGGCAAGGTGCTTATTATAATTCATATTCTACAGTTGAGGAAATGAGCTGATAAGTGACTTGATCCTGGTCATATAATTAGTAAGTTTCTGAGATAGGATTTGAACTCAGATCTTCCTGACTCAAAATCCAGCATCTTTCTTTATATGCTCCCTGCAAGAAGTGAGACTAAAGATCATGGGAGCTTTCTATCTGACTTACAGCTGAAACTAGTCATATATGTTGTCTTTCCTTTAGAATGTGAGTTCATTGAATGCAAAGACTGTCTTCTATGTGTATCACCAATGCTAAGTACAGTGCTTAGCACATAGCATTTAATAAATTCTTCATTCTTTCACGCATTCATTTTTTATATTGACATCTAGCCATTAGAATTACCTCCAGCCATTAAAATCCCTAGCCTCCTCCAAAATACAGCTTAATTTATGCCTCCTACATAAGGCCTTTTCTTTTCCCTAGTTTCTAGTGTCTCCCCCAGAAATTATCTTGTATTTATTATATATATATATATTTTAGTCATTTTGCAAGCTGCATCCCTGAAAAAATGTGGGACTATTTTTTCCTCCTTTCCTTTCCTTTCCTTTTTATTCTTTTATTCTTTTTTTTCTTTTTTGGTAAGCCAAATGTCTAGTGCTTGCCATATACTAGATTCCTGATGAAGATGTCTAGCAGTCTGTTGTTAAGAGAACTGGAGGGCTCCCAAATTTGTTTTAGAATAAGCTGAGGTTTTACTTATTGGATTAAAAAGAGGTAGCAATGGTCAGGGGAAAGAGGAGTGGAAAGGCAAGCAGAGCAGAGAAAAGGAGAACTGGGATAAAGGAAAGATAAATATAGGAAAAAGAAATTCTTGGTAAGAAGAATTAAAAAAAAAAAATTTACCTGCAACTCCTTAATCTTCTTCTGTAAATGCAAACTCTGTACCTGCTCATCCTCAATTCTGCTTTGTAATTGACTGATTTCAAATTCTTTCCTAGCAAAAATTCAAAAGCATATCAGATCTAGACTTTGAAATTTGACTTTCAGACTTAATTTCAAAGATACAAAAATGGAAAGATCAACTTTATACTTCTTCATTTTTTCCTCATTTTGTTGTTTGTCATTTTCTAAATCCATGATAGATTCCTGCATTAGCTTCACGTCCCCTTCAAGTTTCCTCTTTGTTCTTTCTAGTTCTGTTCGAAGCTTCTTTTCCTGATCCAAAGAACCCTCCAGCTAGAAAGAGAGAGATTAAGTTCAGTCTAGGGGACATAAACTAGTCCATTTTATAGGATTATAGGATAATAGGATTTAGAGTTGGCAGGGGCTTTAGGGATCATCTCATGTAATTCTCTCATTTCTACAGATAAGAAAACCTAGAGAATTTTATTGACTTGTGCAAGGTCAGAGAGATATTCTGTAGCATAGCCAGGTATCAAATTAAGATCCTTTGAACTAAAAATCCAGTTCTTTCTACTAGAAAATAACATCATGTCTTTTGGGAGGTAGTTATTGGAAGTCAGTTTTTGTGTAAATATTCTAGGACCCCTTATATCTCTTAATATCTGTTGGCTGCAGCTCTCCTTAGGCAGGGAATGAGCCTATCCAGACCTACTTGTTTCCTCCTTCAACCCAGTGAAATGGAGATCTGTATTAAGTAATTTCTAAAGATCCTACAGCTTCTATCTTGTTAAACCTATGACTCTTTCCAGTTCTAAGTGTTAAGATTCTATCATTCCTTCTGTCCTGTACCCAGAACATGCATGCTCCTTATAGGTTGCTGCTGTTGTGTGGTGGTGTTTTTTGTTACTGGGGAGGATAATATCATGACAAGCAGTGAACTGGACTTTAGTGAGGGAAAGATGTGCAAAGTCAACCGCCTCAATCTCTAGTCTGGAGCTCTCTGAGTCTAGTGATAAGATATAGATCCAGGATGACTGGAGATACCTCCCACCCACATCCACTTGCAGGTTAGCCAGTAAAGAAATTAATGCTACATTCCAACAGACTAGTGGTGGAAAGAGGGGAGGGAAGAGATAAGGAGGAAGGGAGAAAAATTTGGAACACAAGCTTTTGCAAGAGTGAATGCTGAAAACTATCTTTGCATGTATTTTGAAAAAAAACAACAACTATTATTATTAAAAAAGAAAAAAAAAACAAAACAAAACAAAATACACCAGACAACTCTTCAAAACAAAAAACAAAGAAAAGAAATTAATTCTATTCTGAGTTATCCCTACAGCTATGTGCAGGGAGGGGTCTATCTCACACTCAACTCCCTCTTCTATTCATAGAGTGACATCATCAACACACATTATGGCCCTGAAGGAGACTCAAATGTTAATGTAACTAGGTTGCTCAATGGATAGAAACTGGTATCAGGAATACGAGTTCAAATTCAGCCTCAGATACTTATTAGCTGTGTGACCCTGGGTAAGTCACTTAATCCTGTTTGCCTCAGTTTTCTCATCCATAAAATGAGCTAAAGAAGGAAATGGTAAATTACTCCAGTATCTTTGCCAAAATAAAGTAACAAACAAAACCACTCATGGATAGACCATAGTGGTGTAATATATCCACAAGGTCATGAAGAACTAGATTGACTGAACAACAAAAATGTGTTCATCTACATACTTTTCATTCTAAGGGATATGGGCAATGAATTTAACCAGAGGGATTTCCTCTACAATTAATATTTACTCAGTTTGGTCTCAAATAAGTTGAAGAAAGTGTTGGAGATCTATGTATAACCACAACATTCAATCAGTTTGGAAACCCCTAACCAGTAGAATACAAATGATTTGAATGAATGAAATTCAAGTTATTCAATAACAGTGCTGGGGGAAAAAATGTAATTTTTCATTGCCACAAAAAAAGGTAAATATTGAATTGGAATTTTTTCACTTGAAAACTGAATTTTAGTAGTTTTCAAATGTATATGATGATGATACTATAATTTCTATTCAGCATCATTTGACCACTGAATATTCAACTTACATCATCTACTTGCTGTTCAAGTTTAACTTTCATTTTGATCAGACTGTTGACTTTATCTTCTTCAGCCTGTAAATCATCTAGGGTTTGCTGATGAGCCTCCTGAAGAGATTTCTTTTCTTTGTTTAGTTTGGAAATATTTGCTTCTAGAGCTGTCATCTCCTCAGAAAGATTCTTCACCTGGAAGAAATTTGACACATTTTAAATAAAGAAACAATTAAAATACCTGGTTCCATTGAATCTTTTGAACTCTTATCTTTCTGTAGCCCTTTATTATCCCTCTCTCTCTTTTTTTTTCTCTTAATACTCCTCTACCAGCATGATGTTTGAACTTTCCAGGAACAGATTTACTCTTTTTGAGCAAAAGCTTTGCATGCTCAGAAACCCATCGTTAGAAAAACAGAGACTACTTACTTTAGCTTATGACTGTTTTGGGGCATGATTGCTTCAGTATTTTATGTAACACTCAATCACATAACCCAGCAAATTACTAGTGACATGCCATTATAACATATGATAACTCGTTTTACACAAAAGATGCTTTCTTAAAAGTTTGGAATCATAGAATATTACAGATGGAAGGGAACTTAGACATCTTTAGTTCACCACCTTGTCTTTCTCCCCCCTTATTTTACAAAGCAGAAATTGGATATAAATAGAATTTTGACAAATGAATTTTTATCTTAATATATTAAAGAAGTATACTTTATAAAGGAATTATGCTATGAACTGTTATTTATAGTTAACAATTATTACTTCAATTTATCATTGTTGTAAAAGTAACACTAATTTGGGAGTCAGAAGATCAGAATTCAAATCACAACTTTAATATTTACTAGAAACACTCAGTTTTTCCATTGTAAAAAAGGTGTAGCAATCCCTCTTCCCATTCTCAATCTGTACTTGAAGTGGTAGATTAGGCTTTTGAGGTAACCTTGAAGGATTGGATTTTTAGGTCCTTCCTAAACTATCCTTACCACCAAAAAATGTGCTCATCTTTGATAATTTGTTATTTAGTCATTTCAGTTCTAACTATTTGTAACCCCATTTGGGGTTTTCTTGGCAGAGATGTTGGAGTGATTTGCTGTTTCCTTCTCCAGCTCATTTGACAGGTAAGGAAACTGAAGCAAACAGGGTTAATGACTTGCCCAGGTCACACAACTAGTATATATTTGATGCTGGATTTGAATTCATGAATATGAATCTTCCTGATTCCAAGTGCAGTGCTCTATGTATTGTACCACTTATTAACTATTAATTTTTTTTATCTGTTCATTTTTGGTTAGCCAGTCATAACCCATTAAGTTTTAGAAAAGGAATTTACTGAAAAGATGTAACAAGAAAAGTGAGTATAAATCATTCCCCCTAAATTGGGAGCATATTCTCCCCTTGCACATACAACTCCCTGGGGAGAGTAAGCTCAAACTTAAAAGCTCAAACTTAAACAAAGGTGGAGGGGCATGTATGTAGAGAACAACTTGTGGTGTATGTTGGCACTAGCTCAAATTGCTTGGAGAAAGCCAATTGTTAAATTTTTATTATGAGCATTTATACCTTGGAAATCAGCAAATATTATTCATGAAAGCTTTGATTCTTTTGTTAATTGTCTAGACATAAGAAAGTGATGGAGAGGGATAGCTTGGTAGTAAAATGGTTAGAACACTTCCCTGGAGTCAGAAAGTCCTCAGTTCAAATCTGGTTTTTGGGTAAGTCATTTAACCCAGATTACCTAAAAAAAAAGAAAGAAAGAAAGAAAGAAAGAAAGAAAGAAAGAAAGAAAGAAAGAAAGAAAGAAGAAAGAAAGAAAGAAAGAAAGAAAGAAAGAAAGAAAAGAAAGAAGAAAGAAAGAAAGAAAGAAAGAAAGAAAGAAAGAAAGAAAGAAAGAAAGTGATGGAGAAAATATATATTAATAAAGCAGATCAAACTTCAAAAGTGTGTTATACATACATTGGGAGAGAGGGTTAAGGGAGAGTTAAACATTACCAGCACATTGTTGGCTGAGGGGTACCTCACAACTACTGGCACTGGAAGTCTTTTTGTGGAGCCCTCACCAAATTTCTCTGAGGTGTAGCCGCGCTGCTAGGCAGGTGCCCAGCTACGTCCCAAGTGTTTATTTCTTAGTTAAATCCAAGTCAGCATTACTTGAAGACAGTTACAATTCCTTAAATTGTCTTCTCTTTAGCAAGTAGTGCTTTTGTCCATTTTTCCTCAGTGTCTCTTCATTCCCAGTGCAGATGGTGCCACTGACCACTGCTGCTCCAACAGATGCTATCTTTTCCAATTGACTCAACTGGTTCAGGCCCCAACTACAACAACTCCAATAAATGCCGCCACCAATTCTGATCTGATTTGCTAAAGTAAAGGAAATACAGCAAGAGGCCAATGTAACCAGAATGAGGCCTCCTGTGTTCTCCTAGTTGTCTCCCAGATCTAGTTGACATGGAGGTAGGATTGCCATGGTAACAGGATTATGTGAGCACTCTCTCTGGGATCACCATCACTTCAGACTGGAAGAGAATGGGGATTCTTTCCTCTTCCAATGAGTCCAGAGGGCATGGTATATGTGAGGGCTCCTCTAAGACATTTCTGTTGTACTTCCCATTAGAGATATTTCTCCCAGAACCTCTCTAGTTTTGGATACCCTAGTTCACAGAGGTCCAGTAGGGAAAAAATTAATATTGTTCAATTTCTTTAGACTGTGATTGGAGAGTCTACTGTATTCCTTTTATGAATCAGAACAATTCTTTTGCAATAACTTTTTCTGTTTGGATGCTTATGTATTAGTAGATATGTTAATTACTGAATTACTGAATTAGCTATCTATACATAGTTTTTCTAACTTGTTATCTTATAGGCTTATTCTCATGATTGCTTTATGGTTACTTGCTATTATGCACATTTACTTTTGTTTTTTGAATGTGTATGTGCTCTTATTAGATGTGGTTATAATGTATTTTACATATAATTTTAAATTGTCATCTTTGACAGAGACTAACAGGTAATACTTTGTATTATGCGATACCTACTGCTTGTAATAGAAGCACAATGTATGTGTATTTCTCTCTCTCTCTCTATCTATCTATATATGTATGTATGTATGTATATAAATAATTTTTTTTATGTGCATGGAACTTTAAGGTGATTTCCTGGGCTGATTATCATGGTTCTATTATGTACTGATGGATATTTCATGCTATGCTGTATTGTTCTAGGTGTCAAGGTATTGAAATAGATTTTATAGGTATCTGCAGGGACACAGAGGAATTTTTATTCAGAATACCTTAAGGCATTACACAGAGGAGAAAGGAAGGAAAAGGACAGTTATACAATTAGAGTTTGAAAAAAAAATTGAGACTCTTCCTGAAGAGATCTGGATGATCCAAGGAGGAAGAAGCTGCTTTTACTCTCAGAAATATTGCAGTAGAGTTATAGAAGCTGTCCTCCACTAAGGGGCAGAGGAAGAAAAGAATAATAGTTGTTGATGATGCACCTCTCTGTGGTACCGAAACAGGTACTAGTTGACCTGATGACAAAAATTATCTTTCTGGGACAAGTTTTCAAGATATAACAGAAAATTTCTCAAGGTTTATCAAAATGGTTAATAGCTTAATTACATTTGATGACTAACCTGAATTTTATCTGCTTCTTCTCTAATCAGTGACTTAAGTGACAGATTAAGATCACAGGAATTCCAATCACTATATGTGTCCTAGATCCAATTTGGTTCAGGTTAGCAGTATGCAGTAGAAAGCCACCAAAGCTAAAGCAATGGGGTAATATAATTGGGACATATTAGGAAGTCAGTTTTGATGAACAAGGCTCTGATAATCTCACTGTACTTTGACCTTATAATAACTTCATTTAGATAATTGTTTTCAAAAAAGGCTAATATGATAAGCTTAAGGAAAAGCAACCAGGATGGTGAAGGGCTTTGAGTTTAAGAAGTGATCATCTATTGAAAGAATGGCATGTTTAACCTGGAGAAAAACAGATCCAGGGAAGAAATAGCAGCTTTCTTCCAATTTTTGAAGATTTATTTTTTGGAAAGAATAGTTAGGCTTGTTCTTTTATTTTGGATCTAGAGGGCAGACTCAGGGGCAGTGGGTAGAAGGTACAAAGAAGATACAAAATTTAAGTTTGATGTCAAGAAAAACTTAATAATCAGCTGTCTAAAAGAGGAATGACTGTCAGCTTTAAGAGTTAAAGGTTACTCCTATGTGATAGTATTCAAGCAAAGCCTTATTAGGAATAATATACTATGATAGTTCCTTTCATGTATAAGTTGGAAATTCATTCCAAATCTGCAAAAAATCCCCCAAACCACTCAATTTGCCAAGGAAAGAAAATTGTGATTTAAATTTCTTTTCTGAAACCCTAAGAGTCTTATTGTCTAATTGTGAAGCACACAATTATGGACGAGTGTAATGGCGTGTCTGAGCAGGCTCAGGGGGCATACTCAGACATGCTCTGCTTGCTTTTAATTGAACTTTGTGAAAGTTTGGGCTAAGTCTACTTCTTGGTCATAGTCATCGCGATTATTTGATGATCTAGAAAAACTATGTCTATGGAATTTTAGAGCCAGTTAAAGAAGGGACCTTCAATTGCTGAGGTCTCTCTAATGCACAACTTTCAAGATGCCAAATAGGAATAGTGGAAGAAAAAGTCTTTTCCTATCTTCAGGATGGAATCATACTAGGAAGAGTCCTTCCCTCCCTCCATGGTTGTGTCCATGTGGCAACTAGGGCTAGGAGACTTTACTAGTTAAAACTGTACTTGCCTTTATGTCGCTTGCTGAATTTCCTTTAGGTTAGCTGTACTGAAGTCCCTAAGGCATCTATAAGAATAATTTTGTTGCAGCTGTTGTAGAGCTATAGTTTAGAGCAGAGACATCTACCAGAAGAGATATGGCCATTGCAGTGGTAGATTATGGGGGTCCACGGAAGCATCTGAAATAGGAGTGAGAAGATACCAAAAGAAAACAGACAATACTGTGTGATAGTCATTCAAGTATAAATAGCTTTAGGGAGTGTGATGTCTCTAGATATGTTGGCTATGGACTCAAACAGAGGCCTAGACCTGTGGAGCCCAGCTGGACTTCTGCCCAGTGGGGAACTGCACCTAAGTTGAACTTGGTGGAAAAGACTCCACAAAGAGAGAAAAGAAAATATAGTGACAGGGATTGTGAGGTACCAGTGGGCCCCAGGAAGACTTTCCACAGTTGTGCCAGGAGTATAACCCCAGTTTAGGGTCATTGCTTTTGTGATTTAAATTTCTTTTCTAAAACCCTAATAGAGTCTTAGTGTCTAATTGTGAAGCACACAATTATGGAGCACAAAAGTATGTATGGCTTTGTGACAATACTAAAACCAGCCCTAGAATTAGCCCTAGAAGCCTGAACAAGTTGCTTTCCTTCTGGGGACCCAATTTACCATTCCAAGTGCAGGATGGGGATTAGTAGAGGGAACTCTATAAGGGGATATCACTTTGTCTATATCCCTCACTGGGTTGTGAGGAAAAAGTTTTGTTAAGACTGATAAAATTATATAAATGTGCATTGCAACTATAAATTATATATAATTAGAGCTAGAAAAAAACTTAGAAGCTATGTTGTCTACAATTCTGAGATACCACTACACATCTCTCAGATTGGCTAGGATGACAGGAAAAGATAATTATGAATGTTAGAGGGGATGTGGGAAAACTGGGACACTGATGCATTGTTGGTGGAACTGTGAATGGATCCAACCATTCTGGAGAGCAATTTGGAACTAGGCTCAAAAAGGTGTCAAACTGTGCATACCCTTTGATCTAGCAGTGTTACTACTGGGCTTACATCCCAAAGAGATCTTAAAAGGGAAAGGGACCTGTATCTTTAAAAATGTTTGTGGCAGCCCTTTTTGTAGTGGCTAGAAAACTGGAAAATGAATGGATGCCCATCAATTGGAGAATGGCTGAATAAGTTGTGGCATATGAATGTTATGGAATATTATTGTTCTGTAAGAAATGACTATAAGGATGATTTCAGAAAGGCCTGGAGAGACTTACATGAACTGATGGTGAGTGAAATGAGCAGAACCAGGAGATCATTATATACCTCAACAACAATACTATATGATGATCAATTCTGATGGACGTGGCTCTCTTCAATAATGAGATGAACCAAATCAGTTCCAATTGTTCAATAATGAAGAGAACCAGCTATACCCAGCGAAAGAGCCATGGGAAATGAGTGTGGACCACAACTTAGCATTTCCACTCCTCCTGTTTTTGTTTGCTTGCATTTTTGTTTTCCTTCTTAGGTTATTTTTACCCTATTTCTAAGTCTGATTTTTCTTGAGCAGCAAGATAAATGTATAAATATGTATACATATATTGTATTTAACACATACTTTAACATTTAACATGTATTGGTCTACCTGCCATTTAGGGCAGGGAGTGGGGGGAAGGAGGGGAAAATTTGGAATAGAAGGTTTTGCAAGGGTCAATGCTGAAAAATTATCCATGCATATATTTTGTAAATAAAAAGTTATATATTTATAAAGAAAATTCAGGCTGAGAAAGCTGAATTGGCTTGAACCTAGGTCCCATGTACTCCAAATCCTGTATTATTTTTGCATTGTGGCACAGTACTCTCTTGAGTTCCAAGTGAAAATACAATTGTATTTTCAGCATTTTCAACATGTACTTACAATGAAGAATTCTTATTTGATTTTTGGTTTCATAATCAACTTATCCCCATCTCTTTTCTATTTTCCCATTATATAAGCAGTTAGGTAGTGCAATAGGCACTGAGAAAGCACTGGGCCTGGAGTTAGGAAGATCTGTATTCAAACCTGACCTTATACATTTACTAGATCTATGACTCAGAGTAAGTCACTCAGTTTCTTCATCTGAAAAATAAGGATAATGATAATACTACTTCCCAGGATTATCATGAAGACCAAATGAGATATTTGTAAATCACATAGATCAGAGCTGATCCATAATAGGTGCTTAACAAATGTTTTTTTTCCTTTCTTCTTTCCTTTGTTTTTTTGTAGTTTGTCATATAATTAAATGAACAAATACTTTTTAAAAGAAATATCAAATTACAACTACTCATAATGGTATGTTATATGCATGTCTCATTTAAAATTTGGGTGTTGTTGCCATATCACAATTTCCTGTTTTAATGCCAGAGGTGGAGGGTTTTTGCCAGAGCAAAGATGAGTGGGCTTCTCTGCGATTCCACTTCCCCTGTATCTCTGTAGCTGAAACAAATAGTACTTCCTATCTTCCCTGCCATATGAGATTCATGCCTGGCTACCATGAGAAGAGGCTTTTCCTAGCATGATGGTTCCACCTTGTTCTCTGTTGCATGCTTCTCTTTTTCTACTTTAGTCAGAGTCAGTTCTAGGTCATCAATGTCTTTTTTGAGTGATGAACATTCATCTTCCAATTTCCTTTTCTTGGCAACTAATTCAGAATTTGTATCTTCTTCCTCCTCCAGTCTCTCACTTAGCTCTTTAATTTTAGCTTCCAGTTGAATCTTGCTCTTAATTAGTCCCTCACATCTTTCTTCTGCATTCATCAGATTTTCAGTTTCCTGGAAGAAAATTTCCATGGTCACTGCAATTCAATGTCCTATTGGTTATCTTTTTTCACTTAAGATTTTATAGCTAGGAAAAGGTAGGAAACGATACAGGCACAATATAAAAGAGAATTGTACTTGAATGTGGTGTCAAAATTGATATCTTAGCAAATAGCAGGGGGAATTCTAGGTGCTTTCATTCATTCATTCAACATAATATAAGCTACATGAGGCCAGGAATTATTTAATTTTTTGTCTCTATCACCCGCACCCAGCAGGATATCTAGTACATTGTAGGCAAATTATTAAATTAAAAACTAAATACTAAAATTAATTAGTTCAACAATCATTTGTTAAGTGCATATAATGTGCAAGATACTATGCTAAATCTTGTAAGAAAGATACATGGAGTGATAAAAAATGGTTCCTGATCTCTCATAGCTCACAGTTTAGTAGGGAAAGTGTGTAAATGACTTCATTTACACAAATAACTTGTTTATAAACAAGTTAGACTATGAAATTTTTTTTAAAAAGATGACAATTACTTCAGATTAAGGAGAAATCAGGCAATAGAGAGCAGATAGCTTGCTTGTGTGCCTGGGGCAACTGAAATAAGCCAAGAAAATTTAAGGAATTCAGGAAAACACAATTGTTTTAGAGAACATTGCTAATTATTGCAAAGGGCTGTTGCATTATTAAGTGATTTTTATTACATTCAAGAGACTGTTTTGTTCTTCTCAGAACATATCTTCGTAATGGTTGGCCATGGCAAAATGGATTTAAGGGAAAAGAAATTAACTTTTATAGCAAGAAAGAGAGGTATAATTGGATTCTCAGCCTGGGGTTCCAGGAGCCCTTATATCATATGGCCACTGGGTGGCACTATAGCATCTTTGATAAAAACACTTAAGGCTCATAAAACAAAACCTAGCATATGGTGTGTCTATTTTTAGAGGAGACTGCAGGGGATAAAATTCACCTTTCGTTGTAATTAGACCTCTTTATTACAACAGCATTTGGGCCTCAGGTGTTCCCCATCCCCTTTATCTAATTTCCTACAAACATTAAAGATAACCCTATGGGCCCTTCAACTCTGTGGAAGTGGTCATTGCTGGCCATTCTTCTTCCTCTTTTCCATCAGAAGCTACTTACAGACTGGACCTGAAGCTGAAGATCATTTTTTTCTTGCAGCAAGGAGACCATTTTCTCCTCCAGTTCTTTCCTTTTAGCTTCAGATTTGGCCAAATCTTCCTTTGCTTTCTCAAAGTCTTCTTTCATGGTGGCTATCTCCTTCTCAGCTTCTGCGCTCTTGAGAAGAGGTTTGATCTTGAAGAATAGATTCATCCAGGGCCAGTGCTTGACATTCATGAATGCTCGAATATTGTACTGGATACAAAAGATGGCATCCCTGTAAATTAATTGGTACTAAAGTTAGTGGAATTGGATGATGCTTGATGCATTCATTTGTCCCAAGAACAACATTGTCCACTCAACCACATTGTATCATAAGAGGATATGTAGGAATGGCTGTAGGCTCCTATACCTCCTAGCTTCTGGGGTTGTATCTTATTTCATCTCTGTATTCTTAAATCTTGTAAAATGCTTTGAACAGAATAAGTGTTTATTGGATGTTTGCTGAATTGGAATGAACTTATGGTCAAAGTTATAGACCTAGATTTGTGGTCAGATTTTAAAAGGAAGAGGGGAGAGGGAGAGAACGAGGGGCGGAAGAAAGAGGGGAAGGAGGAGGGACAGGGAAACGGGAAGGAGAGGGAGAGAGATCTCTTTGCCATTATTAAGAATAAACACACCTGAGCTACAAAGCAAATGGTGACAAATCATTCACTGAAATAAACATTTTCAGGTGAGAAAAATGGAGTCCTTATTAAAGAGGAAAAGGGATCCCTTTACCTTCTTGCTGACATCTTCCTTAATTCCACTCGCATTAGGTAACCTCTGCACACAGCCTGGGTATGGGTAATGAGACTTACTAATTTCTCATCTCTCATCTCTTCCAACAACCCCAGGAGACCAGCTTTGAAAAACACCTGTAAATGTGAGAGTAAGAAATAAAAGCTATTTCTCATTGTGTAGCCAATGATGAGGTTCCTTTCCTTTGTACTGGGAGCTAACAGGATACTCTCAAGCATGTCCTGACTTGATTTTTCCTAGCTGCTATCTTGCCCAATTCTTTGGTGCATTTTTATTAGAAAACCCCATTATTTTGCTCATCTACACCACTCCTCTCAACATTCTCTGTGTCTTCTTTTCTTTCCCAAATTCATCCCTTTGCCCCTAAGGTAGGAATTCATTCCCTGGATTCCTAAGGCCTAGCTCTGGTTCAGACTGGATTGCTTCCTTGGAAAATCTTTTGATTCTCCAAAGTAATAGCGGATTACTGCTCTGGTCCCCAGCTACTTCAAATTATCATAATCACATACACACAACTCACTTTTCTTTTATGTCTTGTTTTTTTTTTTTTTTTTAATTTCTATTTTTTTTCTGGCACCCAAACCTGAAAATTACTGTTCCTTTTCTATGTCTTTAACTATGTCTTTGAATATGATTTCTAGTTTCTTCCTTTGCCAATGTTCCTTACAAAGGATAATATATTTAGAGTTGGAAGGGACCTGATAGGCCCTCTAGTTCAAACACTTAATTTTGCAGATGAGTTAACTGAAGTCTAGGAAGGCTAAGATTGTCTGTTTTCACAGGTAATATGTATTACCTGTTTGCCCCTAGGTCTATGACTACAGTCAGTATTCTTTTCACTGCCAAATACTATGTGTGAGTTACAGGTTATAAAGGTAGTTCTGTTTATCTAGAAAGCACAGAAGGGTACATTCTGTCTTTTCCAATGGAGGCACTTGTGAAGAGTCACACAAACATATTTGAATCAATAAATATAGTCTTCTGAAGTGTTGTATTATAACTCTTTTCAGCAGTACTTAAGAGGTAATGGTTCTCACCTTGGTAAGACCAAATCTATATTGTTCATGATCTACATCAATGGAAGAAAGAAGCTTTTCAGACGCGTTCTTGCTGTCAATAAATTGCCCTTCAGGTATAGCACTGGCATTGAGAATCCTATACCTGCAAGGAAAAAAGCCATAGGTCTGTGCTGGAAAGGAAGAGTATAGGATCATAATTGGATCCCCTGTAACCACAATGGCTCTGAACCAGTTCTACTGGCTTCATCTTTGTAAAAATGCAATATTTTATTCAGATCTCGGGGATTTTCACCATATTAGTTTTTCATAAGAAGCCACAAAATTTATTAAATGTGAGCTCATGTATGGTAGTTTAAAAGGGGACAAAATTGATCTTTGCAAAACATTTATTTATTTAGGTGAGTAATAGACAATTGAACCAAAGGATCCTCTCTATTATCAAGTCTCATAAATTATATCAATTCATAAGGTTTTCATCAAAACCAATTCCATTGGTTACATAGGAAAACTCATATGGGGAATGGAGCCCAGTGGCTCTATCCTAGACACTGAGAAAATGGAAAGTCAGGATATCTAAGTCATAGTCTTGGTCCTGTTGTAAACTAATTTAAATGGTCTTAAGCAAGTTCCATTTGCTTCAACTAATTGAGACAATAGTGAAAATGCTTGGAAAATGTTCAAATTATGTGAAAAATGCAAGGTTTTTTATTATTTCTACTATGGTTATTATAATTGATATAATTATTGTTGGATAATAATATTTATTAGTTAATTAAATAATTATTGATTTTCTCAAATTCTCATCCTTCCCTTAGTAGATTATGTCCTTGGGCTAATTGGATAACATACTTTTGAATTCTTTTGTCACTGATTCTTATTTTGCTGATTCTTACTCATTTGTTCCATTAATCTATTTTTCTCCATACAAATCCATATAAAAATAATTTTTATCATTATTGTTTATAATATAGTTTGGAATCCAAAAATATATTCCCCCCTTCATTATCCTTATTGTTTCATTGAGATTCTAGACTTTTGTTCCTCCCAATGAAATTTGTTATTATTTTATCTACTATAAAGTAACTTCATCATTTGATTGTCATGCCACTAAATCTTCAACTTAATTTAGAAAATATCATTATTTCTATTATGTTGAAATAGCTCAACCCTGAGCAAAGAATATCCCCACCTTCTATCCCCAATCATTTAAACCTTGCTTGATTTCTGTAAAATGTTTTACAATTTTATTTACATAAGTATTGATCATTTTGATAGGTTAAATTCCAGATATCTTATGTCCTTTATGGGTTTTTTGAATGAATTTTCCTTATTGCTTCTTGGTTTTTATTTTGCTATGTAAAAATGATAGAAATAGGTTTTATCCTTACATTCCAGAAACCATTAATGTTTTAAATTAATTTGCCTACTTCTTGGAGCTTTCTAAGTAAAATATCATTCCATCTGTTATGCCACAGTCTCTCTGAATTGTTCTACCTCATTTTCCTTAACTATTCTGCCTCAATCCCCTTAATTGTAAAACCCCACTCTGGTTCATTAAGACTGAGGACCATTTGCTTTAAGGTTATAAATTGCCAATGTGAGACTCAAGATGAAGGAGTGATCAGACTTTCTGGCTCCCAACTCCTTCTGCCCTCAAGAATTTATGACACTACCCCCTCTAAAATATTCCAAAAGGTAAGACTATCCCTGATACCTCATTGATATCTTTACTTCTGTTTATTCAGACATCCTGTCACTGGTTTCCAGTTTCCCCCATCATGCTAGAACCAAATGTTTGGTCCTGAAACTTCCCACTCTCAATGTTCTGACTCCGCCCCTGCCTTGGTCTACCCCTGTAGCTGAGCCATGTGGATATATATGTCATTGAGAACTACATTCACCATTGGATACTTTGATACAAGAGTCCTGTCCAGTCAATTATACTCTCCAATTAATAAAATATTAAAAA